>NW_023458561.1:47062715-47095883 GCF_013731165.1 Rhagoletis pomonella | reverse complement strand
ACAGAGAAGAAACATAAATTTTCCTTGAGATGTGAGAATAACAAGCAAAACAAATTTGACGGATAATAATCGTAAGATTTGCCTGTGCAAACGGGGTGATTAAAAAACAAACTTTGATTGAGATAATATTAATATGTGAACATAGTTTCACGTTAAAATCGGCTTTATTTAGACAATGAATAAGCCCCACAGCATTTCTATTTTCTCTGAACACACATTTACTTTTGAACTAATTTTCTCATCCAACATTTTAAGCAATTGGCTAAAACGATAATCGTTTTAAAAGCACCGATAACTTGTTATGTCTCATTATTTATCGAACTATGATAGCTCACATCACATCACTAATAGAAATCAGCTGGTGTTATTTTCATTTGTGTTCATTTCGACCATCGCAGCATTTTGTAGTGTTTAGTGATTAAAAGTTTTATTTTTATTAGTTTGTTTTATTTTTATATAAAAATTGTATAAATGCTGAACTTATTATTAAGTGTGTAAATGCAAATATTATTAAAGTAATCTGCTAACTGCAAGAAGGCGAAATGAAAACTTGTGATGGCAGCGAGGAATGTTGCAGTGAGTGTGTACTTTATGCATAAAATGCTTATTTACAATTTGTATTCCATAAAAAAATTTATTGTATTAATCTACAAGTAAACATTTCGAGTTCAATTAAAAGCATATTGCATATGTGCCTATAATAAAAGGCGCTGGAATTAATTTAGCTTTGCGTACATTTTAGCCAACACATGCGCGTATGTACATATGTACATTTTTATGTGTGTAAAGTGTATTTGTGCATGTTACCGGCGAACAAATATTCGCTCGTTTCGCTATAAAATCTTCATTAGCGAACAGCTATCGCAGTTAAACACAAGTTTGCGCAAACTGAATACAGGAAATGCGCCGATATATTCTCATTGACGGTTATATATTTAAATAACTGGTAATAACCATCTAGTGCATATGGGCTTGCCCATATCACTGTTATTAATGGGAAAGTCTTATTTAACATTTCTTCAAAAATATATACCCACATGTATGTATGTACATAAGTATCTTTTTAAATAGCCTGTGGCTGCGTTCTACCTGGTCCGAGCAACATATACACTAAAATAAATTCTCTCTAACAGCGGGCGCCCCCATTTGCCTTTCGGAGGCGGTGTAAAACTGTAGGTCCCTCCATGTCTATAAGAATATTAAGACGCACAACACAATTTGGGCAAGCGCTAACAAAAGTGCAAAAATTATTATTATCTTTTAAAATATGTTACTTTACTTTCCAAATTTAATAAATAATTAAGTTTAATAAATAAATCACCAAAACTCAAAATAAATCGAAAAAAAAATACCAACCAATTGAAACATATAGAAAATGGCAAAATTTCTTACTAACACTCAGGGTCTTATGCAAGTGTTAGGTTCCCGTTTTACATTTTTATATGATTGAATTATTTATTAATTAAGCACACTCTGAGTACGAATTTTCCATATAAATACATACATACTTATAAATTTGCATGGTGTTCATAATATGCTATGTACTTATGTATGTATATACACACAAATATACAATCCATAATGTAGTGATAAGGCTGAGCTTTTATTTTGTTGCAGCGCTTGCATACCAAATCAATCAAATGAGTATTACAAAATTTTAATTTTCTAGTTCTATTTCCCAAGTGCATTCATATGTATGTAAAATATCTAAAGCCTCCGATAAACATAATGTTACTGGGACTAAATGCGGTTATCGCTTTTAAATATTTGCATTGCATGCAAAGCGTTAAAAGTATTAGCAAGTATATTCAATATGCGCACTAATTTAAAAACATTTGCATACAACATGCAAAATCTTACACTTGAAGATCAACTGGAAGCAGAGGCAATACACTCCAACGAACAATTGTTATCCTTTGAGTTGAGAAGTAAGGACATACAATGGCAAAAGTATGTAGCACCATTAACACCTCGCATTGCTCCTGTATATCTACAAAGACAATTTCAACTGCTGAGCAATTATAGAGAACCAATTGGAAATCACAATAGGCGAGAAGTTCTAGTCTGCCACGACATGATGGGTAATTATCTTGAAGATCGGTAAGTGCGCTTATAACAATGTTAGTAACTTCGTTCTAACCAAATATACATAATTTACAGGCATTTTCATTCATCAAAGAAGTATGATGACTATCGTTTTTACCATTGGGCCGGTATAGACTATTTTTGCTACTTTAGTCATAATTATATAACAATACCGCCATGTGGTTGGTTAAATGCAGCGCACAAACACGGTGTACGTGTTTTGGGTAAGTACGGCATATGTCCGCCTGTTTTTGGGGCTAAGAGAAAGCGGTATTACTGAAGCGAAACGTTAGAAGTCTAACCTATCTTCGATATTAAATTTTACTCGAAAACGAATTTTGAATCATTTTGCTCCAAGATATGAATCGAGAGAAGTTTTGCTTCCGTATTGTGGCAAAACAATTAATTATTGTTTCCTTAACAGCCCAGGTACTCCTTGTCCTATCTAACATTTTTATTTATTTGTGTATTTTTATGAGGTATGGTTTTTCATGGCAGAAATACTCTCGGAGGTTTTCCATTGCCTGCTTTTGCTTTTCTCTTGTTATGGATGTTAGTCGGAAGCTGGGCTGGATCGAACCCAGGTCCTGTGGAATGGTAGTTCGTACTCCTAGCCACTATACCACAGCGACCGCCATAAGCTTTATGTAAAGAATACTTACCAATTAATACAACCACTTTCTGGCCTTCAAATTTGAACCATTTCTTCGTATTTATAAATACAAACCAAGCTAGTAATAATGTTTAAATTTTTAATAGGCACTTTCATCACCGAAAGTGGACACGCTTCTTTATTAAACGAGGTTTTGCAGTCAACAGATATGGTGGACAAGATTGTCGATGCCATGGTGAAGCTATGCAAACATTATTGCTTTGAAGGTTGGCTAATTAACGTCGAATGCAGAGTTAAACCTGAGAATATGGAAAACCTTCAGTAAGTATAAATATTTATTAATATACAAATCAATCTCAAATCTGCAATTCTTTCCAGCTACCTCGTAGAACGCTTACGCAATAGCGTGGAAAAGGAAGTGGACCACGGTGTGGTATTCTGGTACGACAGCATTATTGATACTGGCGAATTAAGATGGCAAAATGAAATTAATGCCAAAAATGTGCGTTTTTTTCATACCGCGCATGGTATGCTAATCAATTACACGTGGAATGACAAAAGTCTTGAGATGACAACGGAAATT
This sequence comes from Rhagoletis pomonella, assembly GCF_013731165.1. NCBI lineage: Eukaryota > Metazoa > Arthropoda > Insecta > Diptera > Tephritidae > Rhagoletis > Rhagoletis pomonella. The sequence continues at coordinate 47,092,602 of NW_023458561.1, read as the reverse complement.
TGCGAACGCTCACAATCTCAATGTCAACGTGCTTTTTTTGGCATCGATGTATTTGGACGTGGTCAGGTTGCCAAATTTCAGAGTAAACAAACTTTAGCACGCATTGTGAGTCACCGTTTTTCTACGGGCATTTTTGCGCCAGCCTGGACATATGAAACACTGCAAATGTTTGGTTACAATATAAAACAACCCCTGGGTGATGACAGCGTGAACGATGCTTTTTTGCGACGCAACGAAAAATTCTGGTGCTCTTTATGGGAACATATAGCCACACATCCCTACAGCATATTACCCTTTTATTCGGACTTTTGTTTGGGTTCAGGAAAACGCACATATCTAAACGGTCGCTCAAAAAGCAGCGGGAGCGGCAGTGGTGGAGGTGATGGTGAACAGTTTTTTAATTTATCACAATGCTCGCTGCAACCTTCAGTGCCGCTATATCAGCTGGCAGAACGTTTCTACGCCGATGGTTTTAATGGCGGATCATGCTTGCGCATATTACAGTACAATAATAGCTTTCGTGTTTTCGTTTCCGATTTTCGATTGCAAAGTGGGGGCTTAGTTTTCGCATACGCTTACAAACTACATCCAAATGATGGGGAATTTGATTGCATTTTGCGTTTCTGCACTAGGAATAATGCACGTGATTGCTATCTATTCATGGGCGACTACTATAATACAACAAATTTGCAAAAAGGACGCTGCTATGTATCACCAATAAAGTCAAAATACAATGATTTATTGGCGAGAAATACGCTAGATACACCAAAAATACCCAAAGAATTTTCACTTCCAGAAAATGCGCCAAATGGTTGGCGTGTACGTTATTATGTAGTGGCGTTCGATGGTGCAATTCAAGTAAAGGATATTGGTGTGTTATATCGGCGAAGTACAGAAGCGACAGACACTGCCTACCTAGGAGCGGTTTACCTAAACGAGTGTGATGTGAATACACTTGAATTTCCACAAGATAGCAATATTGCATTGATCCAAATTTATGGTGAGGATTTGCTTAATTAGCTTTTGAGAAGGTAAGGCTCAATGGTAGTGTCAAAAGTCAGTTGACGACGCACATGACTTTTGCTTAGTTAGTATTGTATTTTTACTATATGCATACATTTACACGATTTTGTAAACAAATTTTATACTGTTTTTTACAATTAAAGCATAAATCAATCTAATTTTATTTAAGAATCGCTGTACTTTTTTTTTAAATTACCGACACAAGCAACTAGTTCGATGTATTTGCTTGACTAGCGTCTTTCATTGCGTTGCATCGATGAGATACTGTTATGAGAATTTATAAGTATGCATATGTAAACAACAATTTACCCACCAGAATGGCCTCAACATGTGGAAATCACGTTTTAAAGAAGTCGTAGTTTTGTGTTAAATGGCCGCATATTAGAGAACTAGGCCGGACAGAAATTTAAGCACCGAAAGTTAAAGTGCAAAGTGGGTTTCGACACCATTAAACTAAACATTAAAGTTGAATGTAAAAATGCCGAATACGCCTATTTGCAATTTGAGTCCCTTACTGTCAACATTTGTTTAGCCTACGCCCATGTTGTGTAAGAGGATATTTGACAAGGCTTTGTCGGAATATGCTCTTAAGTTGCTTGACTGTTTGTGTCAGCATGCATTACCTCTCAAAAACACAAGTACTTAAGTTGACTTGTTGAGATTGTGCCTTTGTTTTCCTTAATGCAAAACCACGCACACTTTTTTACGCTTGTATATGATAGTGTGGGCTTTGGCTATGAAATATTGCGATGTATATTTATATGTATGTATGTACATATATTAGACTGCCTTACTCTCTATATGAATAAAATTTGCTCCTTTCACAAGTGAAAAATAAAATTTGGCATATTTTTTGGCACGCCGAAATATTTCAGCTCAATTGGAGGTGACCGCCATTTAAAGGAAACGATTTTTTTTCCATGAAAATCTGTATTTATGAAAAATATTTCCAAAAGTCACGAAACGCAACGCGTTAAGCTAAAATGTTTTAAAGAAACTCAAAATGAATGTCGGAAGGAAATATATTTTTGATGAAACTTTCCCAGTACATAATTTCAGGAGTTAAAATACCTTCCAAAAAGCCTTCCTAAGAGTCAAAACTTTCACTCTACATTCCATTCTCATTAATCTTTCACAGAAAAGATTTTGCAGGGTGCTGCTTTTTCAAGATATTTATTTAAGATATACATCAAATACATTTTATTGCAACCTAAAATGCAAATTCCTTTGTAATACTAAAAATTATAAACAAGTGCCAGCCTTATACATATGGACATTTGCTAAATTGTGAATAGAAAAAGCCTTTCTAGAAGGCATGCAGGGAGGGATTTTTTCAGCCCTCTTGTGTACACTTTTTAGAATGGCCACAATTAATGAGGCATACATAAGTTATTTTCTGGGTTGAAAACTGATATCCATTAAGATACTATAGTTGAAATTGATATGAACACTTTATTGAAAAGTTGCAGGAAATTGCATTAAAATTGTTCTTAGTTTAGAAAATGTTGGCAATTTTCTAAAGAAAAGCTTATACATACATACATGCTGATCCCTTTAGGGTTGTCTGTCACTGATCTATCATTAAAGAGAAATTTCGTTATTTGCTTAGGGAAGCCGCAACACTTTTCACGAGGTATCCTAATATACATACATACATACTGCACATTTGAATATACCATATTTATATGGCCATAGGTATTTTTATGGGCATATCGTATGTCTTAACAAAACTGTGTAAATAATTACATATGTACATATAGTTGTATGTACAAAAGAGGCTCCTTGTTTAGGTACGCATGCATTCAGCTCACAGTTTTGTTTATGTAGTACTTGTATAGTTCCTGTAGCCATTGTTGCTATTGACAAGATAAGCTCCAGTAATTGTTAATACCATTTTTATAAGCTACATACATACACACACATATAATATAAGCACATTTATGACTTTTATATCCTTTAAATCAATAGCACGCGTATCCATGGCTCCAAGTACATACATATTTAGATATACAAGCATACAATCATACATAAATTAACATCAGCGAATGCCAAGTATGTGCCGCTAAAGTTTGTTTGTTCACACAAAAGTTAGGTCAAACACACACTTTCTACCACTTGGCCGATGCAGGAAAACACTTGGCTGAAAACCATGCATATATCTACATAAATATGCATACGTGCGTATGTACATATATTCGGATATAAACACACCATATACATTTGTACTTATTTCGAAATGGGGCATCAACGCATTAGTGCTCTGACATATTTTATGAGATCATGCACATATGAACATATGTATGTATGTAAAGATGTAGAATCCTATATGTACATATGTATATATTTTGCTTAATGTATATGCACTATGAATCCTCAAGAGTTCGCATAAGTCATAATTTTGATTTTAAAGCCATTGATTTGTCTTTGCCTTTCTAGGTAATTACACATCAATGAAATGCCATCTTAAATTCACTAAATTTAAAACTACAAGTATGAGTCCATACATACATATGTATATACATATGTATATAATCATTTTGGATTTGCAAAATTAGTATTTCACTCACTTTTTAATAAAAAAAATTTGCAGTATTTGTTATACTCCTTAGATTCGTTATTACCCGTAATTGTAATTTCTTTTAGTATTCATTCAATAATTTATGAAACTAAACTAAACACGAATTATGATGATTCTTCCTCTTGTAATGCACATAAATCATTTGTTTTATATGTATAGGCTTAGAGCCGAATTTGTCCCGCTTTTAGGCTGCCAAGCCCCAAAAAGCACTAAATACCTTGCTTCGCGTGAGAGAATAAACCGAAAGCACATTATCCACTCCCATGGATACAATAAACTCAACTGATGCTGCCTACTGCTGGTGCACAGCTCTTCAATTCATTTTCCTCTTTAGGTGGCATGATGGTGCTGCTGCTGCTGCTGCCAAGTCGGTATTTAGGGTTGCTGGATATTTTGCTGACTAAACTGTTTTTGTATGGAATGTCTTCGAAAGGCGTTTTCTCTGACACAGTGACGTGCAGAGAAGCTGTTAGTTGGCGAATTTTCTTTGAAACTAAAAAGCTTGCGTATCCCTATTGAAAATTCACATAGACTTTATACCTATAAAGAAAAGCCCAAACAAACCTTTTTAATTTAGTAATAAGTGTATAAGCTATGCTCGTTCTAGTGTAAAGGGTAATTAGGGAAATAATTTAAAATTTAATTCGCTGAAATAACAAACGACCCAAGCAAAGACTGGCCAATTAATTTGAACCCTTAGTGAAATCATGAAAATCTTGTAAACCATTGCATATTTTCTGGTTACATGAATTAAATTTTCTTCTGCATCCCTTTACACACTGCACTGTGTTTGTAATACTCGTACATGCATGCATTAAATTTCAATTTCTCATTTACTGTTGCACGCCGTATGTTGCGAGTATAAAATGAAATGGAAAAACACTTGGGGGGGTTGAAGAAATTTCACTGCGTTCTGTTTTACAGCGCTGTTATGTTTATTGCTTCAGATTTGACATTTTTGTGTTAGGCAGCAGTAGTGGGCTTACCCCATTTTTTCCCTGCGTCAGCAACAAAATGCTCTTCGATTGAGAGCAAGCAACAAAACTGAGAGCCAAAAGCTTATTTGTGCTTTAGTTCGTGACTGCCGCTGTGAAAGTATTTTAATTGTATACATTTTGTGGTCCCTAAAAGTAGATATGTGATAATTTTTTCGCAAACTATTCATTGTTTTATTTAAATATGCAGTCTATTACTAAAAAATTAATTTTTTCAATTTCTTAAGATTTCAGCCCATTTTTTTTTTACATTTTTAGCTAAGTACATTAAGATTTTTTTATTTTTAAGTTTTTACCATTTGTTTATTTATTTTTTCGTGAATCATTTTGTACCTACCGGTATTCCTGTGATTATTGAAGTCGGTTGGGTTTTTTATTTAAAAGTTGCTTGTTTGGCTCCCTCGAATATCTGTTCTAGGCGGGAAAAGTGCACACTGAAATATTCATAGATTTTATGATCATTGGTTTAAGCATTTATTTACCATGTTTTGTATGATTTCCGCATACTTTCCACATTGGTCCGGAATTCATTGACATCTACAGTGGCGGGAAAATAAATAAGGACGCTGCATTTTAACAAGTTTTGACTATTTGTGTTTTGTTTATTTAATGTTTACTATTTTTTATGAAAGTATTGCTTAACATCCAATAAAAACCATACTTAAGTTTTTAATCAGAATTTTTAGAAAAAATATGTAGGCATTAAAAAGAAAATTAAAAAAATTTCGCTTACTTTTTTTGGCGTAGGACTCGGTATGTCCGACAATTTTTTTTATATGGAGCAAAATGTACAACCCCACCAGAAAACAATTGTCTTAAATCAACGGTAAATTGAAAACTAATGGGCAACAAAACTCCACATCAAATTTGTTTTTAACTCTAATTCGGATAAAAAACTTAGAAATTTTTATGTATCTTTTTTGAATTTTTGCTCATTTTTGTAAAAAGTTTGAAATTCGGACCTGCATGGTTTTTGTTAGATAGTGAGACAAACTTTTATAAAATTTAATAAACATTAAATAAATAAAATAAATATAGCCAAAGCTTGTTAAAATTTTACATACATAAGATTTCTTGAAAAAGCCGTCTAAAGCCAGACATTTGTAATGTCGCTGCAAGCAGGTTTGCTGGTCATCAAATGAATGACTGGTAATTATGGCGACCTTCGTAAAAAATTTAGCCTTTGCTCTATTATCCATTTTGTTTTTTTTTCTTTAATTCATGCGGTTTTGGGGCAGAGTTGGACAGTACCTGAAATGAGACTAATAATAAGCTTCTTCAATTATAAACTCCATCTCCCGCTCTTCCTCAGCCAAATCGAACTAGTCTAGATACTTGCTGTGTTGGCTGTGATCATCGCTTGATAAACGGAACATAAAGCTTCTTATGCGTGGCAGTCAAGTTAGGAGACAAGGAAAAGATAGAATCCGTTTGCCATACGAATGTGTTGCACTACGAAGAAAGTGTCCAATATTTCTGGGAACCATTTCTTTGAGCACCGGAACATCTTAGGCAACGTTTCACTGAGGAAACTGTGGGGATTCTTCAAAAGATTGGGATGATTTAAAAAAAAGAGAAAAAACAAACGAAATATTTCACCAGGAATTAATTGCTCTGTTTTTGGTATAGGATCGGCTAGGTATATGGCAAAGTATGTATCCACCTGGATAAACATTAAAACATTTCTCTGATCCGTTTTTACCCTTTTATGTTTTTAACTGTTCCTTCTCTATTTTCTGCCTATATATGTACTTATTAACTTACATACAAATGTCACAAAAGGTTAAGGCAAAGAAAAACGTCTGCTTTGCATTATTTTGACCTGGCTTCAAATAGGCGTTGACTATTGATTTAAATAAGTATTTACGTTAAGGCTGTGCCATGTGTCGCTTTCACACATACATACATACATATTATTAAATAATTAATTAAATTAACATACAAAAATTCACACATATTTACATATTATTAAATAATTGATAACTGAGTCGGCCACCCCAGCTGAGTGGTTAGAGGTGCGCAATTCCACTCGGTAAGACCAAGGTTTGATCTCTGGTCAGAGCATCATTCGATTGTATTTCAGCTATGAAAAAGCTTCTTATATAATATCATTGACAATTCGGAGGCGTCTTAAAACTATAGGTCCCTCCACCATATAGGTTACACCATCGAGACGCACAGTACAAATTGGAGAGTAGGCATGGATAACATAAAGATTATTGAGATGAGCCACTCCAGTAGAAAGGGATTTAATTTTTGTGTATTTTAAATTGGATCGTTATTGCAGAGGACCATCAATATGTATCTCCAATTTTCACAAAAACTACTAGATAGGTTGTATTTGTAATTTTTTGTGTAAAACGCTTTAAAAGACCTATAGTAGAATGAGACAACAATTTTTTTCCTAGAACACTTTAACGCTTAGCTTCTACCAGAAGTAGTCCTTTGGACCCATTTTTGTAAAAAATTTGGAGAGTTAAAATGTTAAGTAAAAATGTTAGTCATAAAATTTTACTAGGGGTCACCGAAAAGGATAATTTTCTGTGAATTAAGGGGCAAGTGGAAATGCATAATATTTCATGTAAAAATATATCGTCACCTGAAATGCAAAAGCAGTAAGCAATAAATATTTGTGGCATAAAACGATGTGGGGAATTGTAATTCGATGAAATGCATCATATCAATTATAATGTAAACTTAGATTTTTTTTGTTGCAAAGGCCTTTGGAATTTCATGTAACGATATGTTCCTACTAACCTTGGGCTGCTTTTGCCTGATATCCTAAAATGTCTGCTTCCCTGCAGAAAAAAATTTGACGACCACTTTTGTTTTCAAGTTGTCGGCGATTGTACAGTACTCCGAGTATCGCAAATCAAATTTTACATTACCTGCGACTAGTATTAAAAGATTAGAACACCATGCAAAAAATGTCCAGATTACCAATTTTTTTTTTTTAAGTTTGAGATTTTGATGGAAATTGGTTGAATTATTATAAATTTGTATAAAATTTGAAAATCAAATTAAAATACATGCATGGTTTTTGTATAAAATATGCTATATTTTTATGAAAAAAATAAAGAATATTAAATAAATTAAAAGAAAAACTATCAGTATTGAGGTTCAAAAGGGGATGCTAATCAAGTGGCAGGCACTGTACGTACGTACATACATACATAACGAATTCTTATACTATTCATCAACAACAAATCAACGATTCGCCTTATTACACGTCAACGTAAAGCTTGCATGTTTTTATACGTTTCTGACATTAATTTACTTTTCAATTGTGTATTAATGTCAGTGACATTAATTCCATTGACATTATTGTACGTCACCGAAAATTTCACGCTGAGATGCAGTGGTGGACAAAATATTAAAAACAAAAAAATTTAACTTGCTGATTCTAGTTTTTATAAAAATTCTGGATATGTATGGGCTACAAAATTGCATACTCAGAATCTTTCTAGGAAGTCTAATTAAATTAGCTCGAAATTCTTACCAAAGTTTTTTGATTTTTTTTCAAATATTGCACAACGTTTGAAGCTTGGGTTTACATGGGTTTTGTTCAAGAATTAATTATATTTTTATAAAACAAGTAAGAAAGTCTAAGTTCGGGCGGAGCCGAACATTAAATACCCGGCGCAAGTATTAAATATATGTTTTCCACCTTTCCGAAAGCTACCGCTACATGATAAGCCGGGGTGTATAAATATTAAGTAAATTAGCGTCCTTAAATTTCGAAATATTGAAATTTCAAGCATTTCTGAAATTTACCGTTATATGAAAAGCGGCCGTAATTTTAGTCCGATTTCAACAATTTTCAACTGTTTGCTTATCTGTGGCAAGCACAATAACCACACCGAGTTTGGTAAAAATTGGTAGAACGGTTAGCGAGATACATATGTGTGATCATAAGTGGGCGGTGCCATGCCCATTTTCCAAAATTTTATCATAAACATATTTCTTGGTAAAGAATTGTTGCAACCATAAATTTCGAATAAATTAGCTTTAATATTTACTGATTTATCGAGGATTTCGTATTTCTCTAAATTACCGTTATATGGGATGAGGGCGTGGTTATTGTCCGATTTTAAAAATTTTCGGCCGTTTGGTATGCTGTGCCAGGGCCAACAACTGTGCCAAGTTTGGAAGAAATTGGTGCAGCGGTTACCAAGATATACACATGTAACCATAGGTGGGCGTGGCTACGCCCATTTTCCAAAAATTTTTAATATTATTATTTATCGTCTAACAATCATTGTAATTATCAATTTTGAGTGAATTATCTTCAGTAGTTACTAAAATATCGCAGTTTTCGTATTTCTGAAAATTACCATTATATGGAAGGTAGGCGTGGTTATTGCCCAATTTAAAAAATTTTCAATGGGATTCTGTGTGAAACTCTGAGCAATATTCGTAAGTGGGGATTGGTAAAGCGGCTACTGAGATACAGCATTTCAGCATTGCGTCTGACTCGCGAGTCGGTTTGGATATATTTGTGAAAATAAATATGTGTTAGTTACACCGACATGACTCTGAATGATTCGACTGTGTGTAGTCGAAGGCAAGTCAACACGTACACAAATGACTCGCGAGTCAGACGCACCTTCTATGGTGCCTATAAGAGCGTTTTTGTACGATTTTCGTGCCAAAATAAATAAAATCTTTCAAACTGTTTTGTCTACGGTTTTCAATTGTCTTACAAAAGACTTGCAACTATATAGGCCAGAATTGCCCTATAATATTTGAGATATAAAATCAGGACGATTTGAAGCTGAAGATCAGTCATTCTTTGTAGCTCCACCCATTTGTAGGTCCAAGATGTGTCAAACTTGATGAAGATCAATTTGCACGTAAATATTTTTAAGTGTAACTATATATCGACTGGTCCTCTGTAATAATGACACACTACCGTTAAGTGCCTCGGTTAGTATTGCTTGTCTAATCCATGTCTTATCCTTGCTAAAGTAAGTAAAAATTTTTACTAAAGTAAATAGTAAGGATTGGATATAGATTAAAGAAGAACTAGAGACATGAGACAGTTAGCAGTAGTAGGGGTTGGGTTTTTTTTTTATTAATTTTTATACCCGAGCGCACTTGTGCACAAGGGTATTATAACTTTGTTCACATAACGGTTGTTTGTAACAGGCAAAACGAATCGAGATAGATATAGACACATGTATACATAAATGATCAGAATGAAAAGAGAAATCGATTAAGCGGTGACTGTCTGTCCGTCCGTCCGTCCGTCCGTCCGTCTGTCCGTCTGTGCACACGATAACTCGAGTAAAAATTGAGATATCTTAACGAAACTTGGTACGTGGACTTCTTTTGGGCATAGGACGGATGGTATTGAAAATGGGCGAAATCGGACAATAACCACGCCTACCTCCCATATAACGGTAATTTTCAGAAAAACGAAAACTGCGATATTTTAGTAACTACTGAATATAATTAACTCAAAATTGATATTTACAATAACTTTTAGACGAAAAATAAGAATATTATAAATTTTTGGAAAATGGGCGTAGCCACGCCCACTTATGGTTACATGTGTATATCTTGGTAACCGCTGCACCAATTTCTTCCAAACTTGGCACAGTTGTTAGTCTTGCTACAGCATACCAAATGGCCGAAAATTTTTAAAATCGGACAATAACCACGCCTACCACCCATATAACGGTAATTTGGAGAAATACGAAATCTTCGATAAATCAATAAATATTAAAGCTAATTTATTCAAAATTAATGCTTGCAACAATTCTCTACCAAGAAATACGTTTATGATAAAATTTTGGAAAATGGGCGTGACACCGCCCACTTATGATCACATATATGTATCTCGGTAACCGTTCCACCAATTTGTTATAAACTCGGTATGGTTATTGTGCTTGCCACATAAAAGCAAAACGTTGAAAATTATTGAAATCGGACTAAAATTACGACCGCTTTTCATATAACGGTATATTTCAGAAATGCTTGAAACTGCAATATTTCGAAATTTAAGGACGCTAATTTACTTAAAATTTATACACCCCGGATTATCGTGTAGCGGTAGCTTTCGGAAAGGTGGAAAACATATATTTAATAATTGCGCCGGGTATTTAATGTTCGGCTCCGCCCGAACTTAGGCTTTCTTACTTGTTATTTGTGTCGTTATTACAAAGACCACCGATATGTATGTACAAACAATCATCATAATCGAGGCTTTGTGCTTCTGTAACACTTTACGACAATACTCATGAAATTTCACAATTAAATATTTGAAGGATTAAATATCTGCATATAACCCACTTCATACTTATAAAAATAGCAATACCCAATTGTGAAATTGAAATTTGTTAGATTTTCACTGCAGGGAACTTGCGATCGTTCGTTATACGAGTGCCACTTGAGCAAAAATACATATGTATGTATGCATATAAGAACGTATTAACATGTATGTGCATAGATACATATGTAGCTATTATACTATATGAATTTTTGCATTTTTCAATAATTGCAAGAGCCGTTCGATCAAAAACAAAGCCGGTCTATCTCGCCTACTATCTACGAATACAAACATACTTACATACCATCGGCGGTACTCTGGCAAAATCTGGTATCTCAGAAATCCTTACTACACCCTCGTATCTCGTAAAATTAATTCAAAATAGGGCTTTAGATACTATGATTCATTATATTTTGTTCTTAATTAACTAAAAAAATACTTAATCATTAATTTCCAGAACAAAAAGTTTTAAAAATGATTTTTTGTTTTTAATAGAGAGTTTGTTTGTTAGATATTATTTTGAGATATGAGGTTTTGCCAAAGCACCGTCGTCTATATGCTCTCTTATCGCATATTCTATCCAGTCTCTCCAGTGCAAAACCTATAAATACAAAGCTTATTGACTCATTTACTAGGTTCATTGTAGCCGGTCATCACGCAAATATATTTCTACTACATTTTCTGCTATAACTAACGAAAAAAGTCAACGAAAATGGGTAAACTTGTTTTGTACGGTATGGATCCCAGCCCACCGGTGCGCACTGTTCTTTTGGTGTTAAATGAATTACAATTGCCATATGAGTATAAAGTGGTGAATTTACTGGAACGTGATAATCATAACGACGAATACCGCAAACTTAATCCACAAGGTACAGTGCCAACGTTAGTGGACGATGGACACGCCATCACAGATTCTCATGCCATAATCGCCTACTTGGCAAGCAAATATGGCAAAAATGATTCTCTATATCCAAAGGATCTGGTCAAACGTTCAATTGTCGATCAACGTTTATACTATGATACGGGCGTGATTTTCGAACGTGCCCTACGTGGAACAACAAAACCCATTATTTTCGCCAATCAGACTGTAGTGCCAAAATCTCAGATCGAAATCATAGCTAATGTCTACGAAACAGTAAACGGTTTCCTAAAGGATCATTCATACGTTGCTGGTGATCACCTGACGCTCGCTGATCTTTCACTGATACCGGCAATAAGTTCTTTGCAGGTATATTTGGATATCGATGCTGTTAAATATCCGAATTTGCTTGCATGGTTCAAACGTGCCGAAAAGTTGCCCTATTACGAGAAGGCAAACGGCAAGGGACTGCAGCAATTTTTCGATATAGTCAAGTCAAAGAATATAAAAATCGAGGAGTAGTCAAAGTTGGTGGCGTCACTCATATTGCAATTAATGCAAAATTAAAAAAAAGTGCCTGGTGAGCAAATGCATACATACATATGTACATACATACATACATACATATGCAAGTACGTAGGTATTTGTTTACAATCAAAATGCCCACTCTGCGTTTGTGTTATCTTGGTGCATTATTGTTCAAACACTTTGTATCACATGAAAAAATATTATTTTTAGATAATGGAGTTTTTTTTATCAAAATATGTATAAATAAATAAACAGCTTAAAAATACTTGAACAAGGTGTCTTTATTTCATACGTAAGTAATAGTTGCGTTCGTGTACCTGTTAATTGTTCAAAGTTAACCAAAATTTTCAGGTTGTTGCGTTCGCGTACGCAAAAAACTTGCAAAGTAGGGGAAATTGAGGGGACAAAGTGGCATTTCATTTTGAGAAGAAGCTGCTGGTTTCTGCTGGAAAAAATTTTGCCAACAGGAAAACAGCTGATCAAAAGCAGCTGGTTGGAATTTTCCCAAATCACAAAATTGAATTTGATGGTTTGGAAGTTAAAAATGGCAAAATACGACTAATTAAACTTGTAAGAAGTAAGTAGTTATTTGTTTAATCAATAAACTGTGTCAGGATAACACGTTGTGATGAGTTTTCGTACGTTTTAAATTTTCACTATTGAATGTAAACAAAAATTATATCAGCTATATCGTCTAACTTGCAAGTTTCTGAAAATTTCCTGTTCGCGTACGGTTTTGGATATTTTTCTCTTGTGAGAGCACTGGTGGCATTTCGCCGTAATTTTGCTGTTGGATGTTTTTTACTGGAGATTTTAACGCGAACGCACCTAATACTATATACATACATACTTACATATGTATATAAAGTACGCTTGTTTGCAACAAAAAAATTTGACTGATTCTACCAGCAGGGTGAACAGCTGATGTTCGATTCTCTGTTATACTATGTTATGGAGGCGATCACGTCGATAACGATGTTTAACCTGCAAAGTCATGGTACTGATTATTTGTAAGCTTGGGTGTATAAATATACTACTCAACTTAATCCCAGTGCTTACCCTATATTTTACTTCATTGTTTGCGCCCAGATATATATATCTGTGTTCGTATGGAAAAGTAGCTTATGTCGAAAGGCTGGCTTTAGTATAAATCGGCATTCGCAGCATACGATTGCGAATGACTTACGGGCGCTAAGCCGTTAAACAACTTTTAGCAAATAAACAGGCAAGAAATAGTTCCGCTGCTAGCAAGTCAATATTCTTTTTAAGTCTCATCAAAAAATTCCTTGTCGTTTAAAAAATAAAGGGAATGCCGCATTATACTAAAGCCGGCCTTTCGACATAAGCTACTTTTCCATACGAACACAGATATACATATGTACTGTCTTCTCAACTACCCACTTAATTCCATTTATCGCGTGGCGTTCGTCGTGTAAATGGCTATTTAACTGATTCTTAATAAAATAAAAAACACAAAAGTTTTTACGTGATATGTTAATTTATGTAGTTGTGTAGTAATTTAATTTGTTTTATTCTAAGTTAAAAAAATTGTACACCTGTCGATACCTACGCTTAGATAAATACACATATGTATGTATGTAAATACCTAAGTACGTACATACATATGTAAACATTTTATAGGGTGATGTAACCCAGTGGGAATTAGGAGCACGTAATAATACCTTATTAGCAACTTACTCTTCACCTGGCAGTCATTACCATTTCCCTGCCGAACGTCCCTTACTTTTACAAAGGCATGGCCGCCTTATGTTAGTAGGAATTTAGAATGTACATTTGGTATCAGATATACTTCTGAGCCGCTTTACAAAGTAAGTTACGTGTAATGCAGAGCAGTCGCTCGGAGTAGTTCGGTGCTTGGAAATAACTTCGGCTGCACGTTATTTTGCAACTGACAACGTAATGTGTCTTCGGAGGTGTTAATTTTGCCCTTTACTAGTAGATGACATTGGCCATGATGACAATTTTGGTACTAAAAACTGAAAGAAAACATGGCTTACCTCGCAAGGTGCTTACCTATTTTCCCAGTGGGAATATAATTAACTTTGTATGTATGTATGTATGTCGACAAAATGCTTAAAACTAAATTTTTCTTTTTTGATAACCGTTTGTCGGTTTGATTCAAAACTAAAAAAAAAAACTTCGCGAATAGCATCACTCACAGTTACGCCAGCATTTTGCTGATACGCGGTTTTGCATTTTGTTGATACGCGGTTTTGCACTTTAAACGACGATATGTAACTATGCGGGCGAAACACTTTGGTAAAATTATTATTGGAAGTCTCCTTAAGGGAAACACCTCAAGTAGCACACTGGTGTATAACTTGGTGTAAATTTGTGAATTTTGGTATAATTAATCAGATTTGTACCAAAATTCGTAAATTTACATCAGGTTATACACCAGTGTGCTACTTGAGACAGTTCCACAATCGAAAAATAATGATTCTCAAGAATTATATACCATTACTACGAAAAAGTTGTTCCCCATAAAAAATACATGGAAAACTTCATGGGCTTTGAGGCAGTTCTAAATATTTTTTTTTAAACAAAAAACATAGGTATTTTTTTATTCCATTTAAGAGTATCTAGGCAGTGGGAGCTCAATATTTTACATCCCCCCACGCGTATATTTTTGAACCACCCTCATGTACCTAGTATATAAAATATTTGTTTCACTTAAGTAAATGAATGCAATTGGACTTTCCCCATCACTTTTAGAGTGATTTATAGCCCAGTTATGCATACTTAGCTTTGCATGAGAGTTGTCACATAAGAATCTGTTAAACGCAGGGACCGGAAATAAGAGTCTTTTTTCAATTTTTGAATAATAAAATCATACATAAATGAACATCGTAGAAAAGTTTTGATTACACCATTATGATTTTTAGGTGAACTATATGCAAAATATTGTATGATTTTTAAATTTTTGATTTTTATATATTTAGATCAAAAATAAGAGTTATTTTTGATTTTTATATATTTAGATCAAAAATAAAAGTTATTTTTGATTTTTATATATTTAGATCAAAAATAAAAGTTATTTTTGATTTTTATTTTTTTTAGATGAAAAATAAGAGTTATTTTTGATTTTTATATTTTTATATCAAAAAATAAGAGTTACTTTTGATTTTTATACTTTTATATAATATACTTTTTTATAATAATAAAAATCAATTCAAAATTCGTGAGAGATTAAGAAACATATTATGTCACGAATTTTTAATTGATGTTTATTTTTGATATAAAAATATAAAAATCAAAAATAACTCTTATTTTTTGATATAAAAATATAAAAATCAAAAATAACTTTTATTTTTCATCTAAAAAATAAAAATCAAAAATAACTTTTATTTTTGATCTAAATATATAAAAATCAAAAATAACTCTTATTTTTGATCTAAATATATAAAAATCAAATAAAACTCTTATTTTTTGATTTTTTTTGATAAAAGTCATAAGAGTTACGGTCCCTGGTTAAACGGGCTTTGCGTGTAAGCGGTTACCCAACGCACAACACCTTACATGTAGAATTCTGTTGTGTTTTGATTTTTACGTAAAAATGGTATAGCAGTGCAAGTATATGCATAACTGGGCTATTACAGTGTTCTACTTATGTATGTGCACTCCCACGTTGTTTGGCGAAAACTAATTTTTTAATTGTTCAATTAATACTACTTCGTACAGTTAACAGCAATGTCACCCTTACCTAAATATTTGAAGTAATTTAGGTATAATTACATACATATTGAAAAAGTATAAAGTTAAATAATAAGAGGCCTGTCGGTTTGTACGTCAACTAGATAAGTATAGTCCGTTATGCTCGGTTGAATAATAAAAACACGCAGTTCATAGTCATAAAGGGGAGTGTCACATTTGCATTTAATAATGTTTTAATAAATTGTATATGTATTAAGTTGATGCATCTTTGTACAGATGTACCATGTATATACTACTTATATGTACATGTATCAGGGTGAATCTCTCTTCATACAAAAAAAAAAAAAATCGGTACTGTTTTTTCATCGGAAATATAAAATGTAAAATGTATATATTTGAAAATACCTCCAGAAATCCGAGTTTTTTTAATAAATAAAATTCGTTCTCGAAGATTTTATCTTAAAATATCTGCATAAAAGTGTTGGTAGAAGTTAAATTATAATACATTTTATAGTTTCGATCCCTATTTAAAAGCAGTTTCGGCAGCACTAGAATTAGTTGCGTATATGCCGCGATATCTGAATTGGGCATTCCCGTGAAACTGATACGGCTGTGTAAAATGGTGTTGAGCAATACCACCAGCTCCGTCAGAATAGGGAAAGACCTTTCCGAGCCGTTTGCAACCAAACGGGGTTTCAGACAGGGCGACTCCATTTCATGTAATTTCTTTAATCCGATGTTGGAGAAGATTATAAGGGCCGGATACTCCATGTCTTGTTAACACTAACCTCCGGTAAAACATTGTTATCGACGTATTCGACTCCATTCATACAACACGGAGTCGGTAACGTCGATAACTATGTTTAACCGGAGATTAGTGATAACCAGACATTGAGTAACCGGCCCTAAGAGCTGCAGAATTGAACCGCTCAGGAAAAATTTTTTACAAGAGCAATTGCTGGTGGACGCCGATGACATCGACATCATCGGTAACAAGAATCACGAGTTCTGGTGGTAAACGAGGACAAGCCGAATGTGAAATTCGTATTATGGCTATGCAACCATGTCGAAATTTTCGTTCAGCATCGAATTTTCCGTCGAACAGAATTCTGCTTTCCATCTGTAGCGAAGTGTTAGAAAATTGCGAAAAATTTATGATTTTGCATTTGTTTTCTTACTTTTTGGTGGCTAGATACTAATTCTAAACATTTTTTTTTTAATTTCATGCAGGTCTAACGTCGTGAATACTAAACACAAGCTCGAAAGGCTGGTTTTATTTATGAAAGAAAATCCCAGTACTCAGTTGGCACGATCTCTGATAACAAAATCATAGAGCTGTTGATAGTTTTAAAATATTTTAATTAAATTTGGTTCGAGAGCATTGTTGGTCCCGATTGGCGTCAGTTGGCACAAAAGTGACACGACTGGCGTGCTTTGTTGAACCCGGCTTAAATCTCTTAGGCAGCCCCAAAAAAGAGAAAGAAGAGGAATTGTAATGAAAAATTAATTATAGACCAGTGGGCATCTCAATCTTTAACGGACATAATACTCGAATGAAAACAGAAGAAGGTACGAAGTCTCATCGAGACCACCCAAAATAGATATCTGGGAGTAGTCTTGAATGTTAAAAAATAAAGGGATATTGTGCATTACTTTGGGACCTGTGCATTGCTAGGCACGACTCCCAGGACTGCTCTATCTGCCGATTAATGATCAACTTGCGATGAATCTTACTGATAAATCGGCTGCAAGATTGGTGACCATAGTGGCATTCATTTGTGCTAATTTCCGGCATAGCAGGAAGCACGAACTACAAAGCACCTTTCTTTAATTGGAAAACAAATTTTCGAAAAAAAAATTGAAGAAAAGAGAATGAAATGCAATCGCAGATACGTCAATATATTCACAGACGGATCTAAAATGATAAATGGAGTGAGGTTACCGTATCAGTGTTGTCTACCTAGAATTCATAATAAATAAACACCACCAACAATTAGTCAAATGCATAGTGGGCGAAATTGTAAGAGCAAAGTGACAGTTGATTTAGAGGAAGACGTTGGAAATTCTTGCAGGAAAAATTTTTACTTGCAGCGATTTTCCAGCAAGAAATAGCTGACCGAAATTATCTGTCTGAAATTTATGAAAACAACGAAATTCATTTTGAAATTTTTATGTTTAAGGTAACTTTTTAAAAAGCAAATAAATACTAATTTTCTTAAGATCAATTTATATGTGCGGGTATTTTTTCTTGCATGTTTTCTGTTTTATGCATTTGTATGTAAACAAAATTTCGATCAGCGGTACCTTCTCCTGGGTTAAAATATGTAATACCATTTTCCGGAAGCTGGGCCAGGGATTGACCTGTTCAAAAAAAGAAAACGTGTTTATGGTCCGAATTGCTTGAAATTTACACAGATATGTATGTATGTAAGTCCATTACTGAATTTACCCTGCAGGAAATGTATCTAATTATAGGCTAACTTTAAGTTGATTAGGAAGGAGCTAAAAGTCCATTATTATCTGTATATTTTCTTTGACGAAAGCTAACTATATTTCTGTGGCGATGGCTGCGAAATAGTCAAGGGTGGTTTACCTCTGCATTTGATGTAACTAATTTGTAACTAACTACTTTTGGACATAAAATATCAATAGGAAAATCAAAATATTTTTGTATTTTTTTATTTTTATTTACTTTATTTATTTTATTACATTTCATATTTGTTTCCATATTCTGCAGTAGGTGGTCGCATGTTGGAACTCCGTTATACAATGTTCTGACCGACAACGAAAACACCTTGAAAACGGGTTTTGTGATTGTGGGCTGAAGGCTGTTCACACCGACTGTTGGTGTTTTCGTTGACATTTCTTATATCCTTTGTTTACAGTTTTGCTGCACAAATACAAAACCAAAATACTTTTCCTCCAATTTCTTTTCATTAACAACCTTTTACTTCCATGCTTATTTTATTTTGGTCAGCCAATTAACAATAAATCCGAAATGGCGTATTAAAGATGATAAAATATGACTTCCACTTCGATAAATAATCGAAAAAAAACTAGTGCAGACACCGATTGGAATGAGTGAAACGTGAGTTTTAAAGTGGTTTTCAGCGAAAACTTGTTTTCGTTTGACTGATTTTACATTGACGAAAACACAAGTTTTAGGTCGAAAACCAGTTTTAGCAACGAAAACATGTTTTCGATGTCGGTCAGAACATGGTATTAGACATAACTTCAAAATGATAATATGAAATTTCGATCTTCCTTTTATTTGTCCTCAATTCGAAAAAGTATTTGCGAAGTGCAAGATATTTAAATAGAAACGCGTTTAAATAAAACAATCCCCTGCATTACTTGTCAACTAGTTTCAAGTTACCTTTTTGTAGCTAACTACAAGTTATATATTTTATAGAAATCCCGCAACTACAAGTGGGTTATTTTTATCAATCAATTGATAATTTTTTTCTGCAGGGTAAATGAAATGGTTGAACAATTGGCATAGCTTCAGTATTCAACGAAATACAAATTGAAGAACTAAGCAAAGCTATTATATTCAGCCAAAGTAAATAATGCAAATGCATCTCCTAAATTAGTTATTGATTTCATTATTATTATAAGGCTCGAATGGACAAACAGATAAACATTGTTATATAAGATCACTTGAAAATCATTCGAGGTAATTAAAAATTAAAAGTCTTAATTCCGCACGCCGCAAAATAGAAAGTCAATCATTTGTTTAGGTATGTGTGCAGGACCGGATTTAAGCACAGACTACATAGGCGCTAGCCTAGGGGCCCGAGCCACATACAAAATTTAAAAAGAAAGAAAAATAAATAAAAATTACAATAAATTCCCATAAATTAATATACATATGTATGTACTAGGGATGTTAATTTTTTAGATTTCTACGATCCCGGAAATGTCTGGATAAATGCGCATTTAAAAATTTGTACAAAAATTATAAAAATGCGAAAAAAAATTCACCCAAAATCTCAAACTTTTTAGTCAGAATTTTTAGAAAAATTTTGGGTACGCAGTTTTATAGCCCGTTAAGTTATAGGAGGATGAACTGCAAGTTTCCATAAGCTACATACATACTTTGTATGGAAAAAAATGCTTGTCACCGTCAGCAAAAAAAAAACTGTAAAAAATTAAGGTTATTTTTAGCCACTTGAAACTTGCACTTTAACCTACTGTAATTTGATGGGCTATAAAACTGCTTACCTAGAACTTTTCTAAAAATTCTAATTAAAAAGTTTGAATGTTGGTGAATATTTTTTTGAGTTTTGTACAAATCTTGAAATGCATATCTATTTATATGCAGTTAATTACACCGAACGACAAAAACAAAAACCTTTTCGAAACACGAAGCAAACAATATACCCACGAAACCATAGATCATATAGTTTTTAGTTTTTCTGTCTGACGACAGAATTTTTGGTAAAGGAGTTTATAGTTTAAAAAATATGATTGATTCCAAAAATTATATAAAAAATTCAGTGCAATGTAGAATAAAAATATGGGTACCAAATGAAGGCGAAAATTCTGTAGAATTAAAAAAAAAGTATTTTTTGGGTTCACAAGGACGCATAGGTATTGAAAAGGATATTCAAGGATAAAACGCAATTTTGCTGTATTTGGCGAATATATTGATCTTTTTGTGTGTAAAGTTGCATACCGCGCGGTGTTACTCGTATGTATGTATGTATAGTGAGCTAGACATTTATAAAAAAAAATATGAAAAAAAGAAAAAAAATGTAGCCAAAACTGGTCAACTATGGCGTTTCTATTATTGCCAACAAGTACAAATTACAAATCCCGAAAATCCTGGGATTCTTGGCAAATAATCCCGGGATTTTTGGGGCCTAAAAAAAGACTGGGCTTCCGGAATCCCGGCATTAGCAGCCCTAGTATGTACATATGTGAAAAAAATCAAAAACTTGTTTTTTCCAATACCCATACTAGTTACTACACAAGGCAAAAAAAACAAGTAATTTTTAGCAAAAAAACCAACTTAAAAAAATGTATATATATATATCATGATCCAATGATCGGATCTAAACCGGATTAGTATGGGACCACCTCTGAGACACTACCTTTCCGATGCAAAAAGAATTATCGAAATCGGTTGACGTGGTCCACAGTTATGCGGTAACATACATAAAAAAAAAAATATTTTAGATTGTACTCCCAGGGGGCCCGCACCACGAAAAGAGCCTAGGGGACCATAGATCCTAAATCCGGCACTGTATGTTTGCACCCAGTGTTTATGAATATGTATTTGTAGTATGTAATTAAAAGCACTCGGCGTTTGATTATTTACCACTTATCGCTAAATTTATTTTATTTCAATCAAAATCACTGATAAATCAGCTAAATACACACACACACATATGTATCTCAAAACATTTCCTGTGGCTCCATATCGCTTATACAATTCGCTTAATCTTTTCCTTGAACATATCGATCAGCATTTTGGCACCATACCCATTCGCTTGATTATAGTAGGACAATTGGCTAATGCGTGCCAACCAAGCTTTTAATTTCGGATTTTTAGCCCCATCGATAGGCGCCAACTCCTCGAAGCTAGATACGGTGGATACGATGCTAAAATCGGCTAAAGTGATTGTTTTACCGCACATATACGGTTCATCGCCCAGAAAAGCCTCGAGAAAGTCGTATGCTTCATAAATGGCATTAATTTTTGTACGCGGCACATCGCTCTCATTGTCATAGAACACTGGCAATGCTATGTTACGCAAACAGCCCTGAAACAATACACCCGATTCAAAGTGAAGACGCTGATCGACCACGGCACGTTTTAAAAAGTCCTTGGGATAAAGTGAATCGTCCTTAGCATAACGTCGTACCAAGTATGCAATAATAGCGTGAGAGTCCCAAATGTATTGGCCATCGTCCTCGAGCACCGGTACCGTATGCTGTGGATTCTTGCGTTCAAATTCGGCGGTTCGGTGTTCGCCATCAAGTAGTTTCACTAATTTGTATTCGTATTGCAAACCGAGCGCAGCCAGGGTCAACTTGCAAGCACGCACCGGTGGACTAGCATCGACGCCGTACAACACTAGTTTGCCCATACTATTTGCAGGTATTTGCGATTGTTATACTAAAATTTAAAGTAGGATGGCTAGCTCAGTTTTTTTTTCGAAGCGCTTCTGCTGCTAGCCGTGTTGGGAGCTACTGTAAAACTGAGACACTGTAAGTGCGATAGCTTTTGTTTTCATCGGAGCGATATGGACTTTGTTTATATTGCCGTGGTTGGGGCGTCACAAGCTTTCCATGTATGTATGTGTACATACATTAGACCGTACCAGAGGAAAAAGTTCGCCGTACACCTTCTAAGCTAAATAATATTTTTTTTTTTGTCAAACGTAGGGGTTCCCTTTTTAAATTTTTCGTAAAAAGATGATTTCTTTCGGAGTTGCTTTGCAAAAATACTTAACACTCAGGGGTGTACAGTGAAGTTTTTTTTGCTTGTTTGTAATGTGGTACGGTCTAATGTATGTATGTCCATAGTTATATACACATGAGTACGCCAATAAATTTTTAATCTATGTATATAGAGTTGTTTGTATTCATAATAAATGTGATTTAATCAACCTATAAACGACAGCTCGGCCGTGACTTAACATATATATCAAATCTGGCATTGGGTGCTTGAGATGACGATGTGTATATGCTATTTTTTTTCATTCGCAGAAGTTAAAGGTTTAATATTTCACTTTTCCCTACAAAATATGTAGCACAATGATACTTATCGCAATTATATCGTAAATGATAATACCGGCAATGTACACAATTTCTTTAAGGCCTCAAGTCTTTAAAATAAGGTAGAGGGATGGAACAGAATGGAAGGCAGTAGGGTATGATCGTTCTCTTGGGTATGCAAGTAAAATTGCACGACTATGCTCAATTCCGACTCTTTCTTTCTTGTTCGCGCACTCTGGGCAACGTGAGCATATGCGAGATGCGGTAACCGATGCGAGATGGGTGGGGCCTTGGGTCATGACTGAAAGAGAGTTACTTTCGGTTAAGCCAGTCCGACATACTCTGTTTTAGGGCTCGCTGGAGTCAGTAGGTGCGGCTGCAAACTGGTATCAGTATGTCTCGGAGCGGTTCCCTCTATAATGGGTTGTACGCTGGACTTGGGACTCGCCACGTAAAACCTTTTATAGTAAAAGGACCGCAAATGGCTCGCATAAAATCTTCTCCCAACGTTAATGGCTCCGCGGACCACGATTTACGAATATGCACCTAAAATATCCGGATGCTCTATTGGGCAGGTGCTTCCATCCAATCGGCGGAAGTTCTCTAAAAATACAAAACTGATGTTGAGACCAAAGAACAATTCTACTAGCGACTTGACGAAGCCTACGCAACTCCGCCAAGATTTTAACGCAGCAGGGTGTGCAGCAACACGAACACACCGCCGACAACGGATATGGGCAGATCGACATCACTGCTGCACAGAACATGGTAGATAGTAGTACCAATCACCAGCATCTAAACAACCACGGAAAATAAGCTGCGAGCGTTCTTGGCATGCGTTTCGTCTTGAATCACTAACTTTTGCAGGGAAGGTCCGTATACGTTCCTGTGCAAGGAAAACGTTGGCCAGTTGTGCTACCTGTTTCAACGTTACAATCATAGCGGAAAGCCGAGAAATTTCTGTTTCGACTCGTACGTGTATTCAAAAGTAAGAAACGATAGGCAGAATCACGAAAACAATCAAACCCCGGCTCTGGGGTAACAGAAGTCCAGAGTATACTCGAGAACACTTCTCGAAGCGTTTAAATGGTGATAAAGGCAGCACGTTTTAGACAAGGCGATTCACACAATCGTCTTTAATCTGTTATTGGGACGCGAAATACGAGCTACCCATCTGGAACGCAAAGTTACGATGCCCTAGCGTATGCAGATGATATTAACATCGCCGGCCTCAACTCCAGGGCCGCTGGCGCCGCCAACTCCAGAGGTGGAGATAAAAAAAAGGTTGAGATCTCTAACGGTGAACGAGGACAAGACGAGGTAACTCACCGCAACACACCAAGAGTCTTCGTGTCCTAGAACAAACTTCACTGTTGGGAGTTATAAATTTGAAGTATGTACATATATATTTTTTTCAGTAAGGGACTTGTTCTACGTAGCATCCATCATAAACAGCACCTACAATGTCCGCTTGGATATCAAGCCTACAGGTGCTACTTCTGGCTCGGCAGACAATTGAAATGCAGAGCTCGCCCAACAGAGATTATGTTTTCGAACTCATGGATAAGGTTCGCTATACTTACAGCCCATAAACGCAATCGGGTCATCGGCAATAAACCACCCATCGCAGACGAAGGCCTCCAGTAATATCGAGAGACACCAACCACTTTTTCACTTGCCGAACCTACTCAGCTAACATTTCTTTTCTTTTGGTCAAACAACCCCGTCGAATCAACACGTTACTTGAACATGACTAAATCTCCAATATTTCAAACCTCTTTACAGCCAGAATCCCAACATTTATACAGTAAAATTCAGCGCCACATTCTTCACTACGTGGACCAAACAGATTAGACTAGAACTCGCCGCATAAATACGGTACACCCCCTTATTTTTTCGTGCTCAGCGCATACCACCTGCAATAACTTACGTGCCAGAAAGAAATCTATACACGTGTCAAAACGCAGGTATACGTACGGCTGCCAGCTGCTACCTCATGTCGTCTGAGCATCACCTCCTCGGGATGTCACCATCGCAACGCAACGACGCTGTGCTTCGGAATGATCCGTCCGTTAATATTGATAATCAGAACCGCCGAGAAAGCCTGGGTGCATCCTAGTGTACCTCTATCGGCTAAGTCACAAATGGCAAACACCTACCTAGCATTTTGGAAGGCCCTCACAACACCTCCAACACCTCGTCACGAGTCCATAAGATGAAGAGGACACCACCTGACGAGCACTGCTGCTACAACAATGAAAACGATTGTTTCACTAGCTGACCGCTATACCAATTTGTATGCCTTACATTATAAGCAATATTTTAGAAATCTACATATCAGCCATATATTTTAAAAGTAGCATGACTCACTTCATCCCTCCTGAGTTTAAATGGCCGTCATTTTGTACTTCTTGACTTAAATGGTTGGTTTCTTCTACCTGAATACGACCTAAACGGGGTTAGATCGCCGAAACAACAGTCCTTGGTCGGGTAAAGCCCGACGGTACGCAGAACCGGCTGTCGTGGTGGGACATCTCCCTGTGACTGGTGTAAAGTAATTATCCATTAGTATTTTCCCACAGGTCAATGAAATGTTGTCATTTAAAAAGAGGGTACTACTGAAATAGAGAGAATTAGGGCATATTTAAATTTATGTCGTTTTCCTCTTTACAATGGAATGACCCCTTATCCTTTCTCGAAATTAACTACACCGCTACTCACGTCGTATCGAATTTGGAGTCTCTCAATGAGGTGTATTTTTCGATTCGAAGTGGTTAATAAATTATTTTAATATCGTTGGTTAATCGAAGAATTTTTGTCTATTATGTATACGTATTTTTGATGTAATTTCTGGTAACGTTGATTGCCCTTTATTACTTAGCGGATGATATTTTAGTGTTCCTAGAAGAATCTTGCCCCACGTTTACTTATTTAAAGTTGCTATGAGTAACAGTAAAAATGACCCTTTAAATGGAACTATGCAATAAATCAATATTCAGGGCTATCACAGAATCCATCGTAGTCCGATTTTTCGTGAATTCTACGAAAATGCTATTAGGTACGAACATAGCGTATACTTCGGATTCAGCGATCGCATTTTCGTAGATTTCACCAAAAATCGGGCTACTATGGATTCTGTGATAGCCACCATTATCTTTATTTCTCTAGACCTTGATACTCTCTGGCGAAAAGTGGTTTGCGAAATCGAATTAAATCGTATTTATGTAATTTTTTAATATGTGTACTTTGTAAGATTTTATTCATACGACTTCAGAAATAAATATATACATATATCTGTGGTCATAAGCAATAATCGCCTAAGTCGAAAAACCTGAATTCGAGAAAAAGCGCTTTAAGATTTGGGTTGTAATGTTAACCTTATGGGGAAACCAAAATACTTTCATTTATAACTTTTTAAATAGAATAGGTAACGAGATTGGAGTTTCACGTAGACATGGAATAATAGTTGCAGAAAACGATAGCATATATAACTCAATTCTTTCTTAAGTCGACTTAGGCGGTTATTGCTTACGACCACAGATATATGTATTGGTTTAAAGTCATATGCGTGACGAATGTGCATATATATACGATTTAAGATCGACGGGAAGTTGGGAAATCCGTTACCACACCTCTAAAGCAGGGATCACATTTGTCAGTCAAAGAGTTATGTTGTTTAGAAATTTGTATCGGGAACGAGCTCAGCTCAATAACAGCTTTCCAAACAACACCACTCTGTAACGGAAAAAATTGACAAACCTGTACGAATGTACAAATCGTGTGATCCCCACTTAAAGCCAAATTCACCGAATTCAAACTACCACGCACTATTACATTTTCTTGCTTTATTAAATAAAATTTATTTACAATTATTTACACGTATAGATTTTAATCAGAGTGAATTTTAGTCGCAATATATTGGAATTTAATAATGTTTGTCTAACAAAAAATACAAAACAAAAATTACAAAAAATTAAATCGCAAGTTTTTCCTAAACACTTTTACTATTTACAGTATATTCGAACGGAAATGCAATTAATTATTTTCTAGATACCTGTACTATTTTGGACAATGATTTTTAACTTAAGCTTAAGGGATCTACATACATACATCAATATGTAGTTCATTCAAATGTTATTTAATATTTTTAAGAAAAACAATTTAATTACATATTTTACTTCTAACTTATTAAGATTGCTTTGGAATAAGGATTTACAAGTAGACGACAATCCAGTTACAGGCATGCATTTTTTACTGAAATCAGTTCGTGCCAGTGCCGAGCAACATTAAGCATAAATATCTGCCAGAAAGAACTACCAACTTTACACAAATCACAATATTTTTACAGTTGATAAATTCGGTTCCATCGCTTTTAATTTCTTGGTTTAAAGCGATATATAACCGAACTTATTTCTCATTGAATGTTTTGAAAGCATTAAGCGGTTTGCAATACATGTGCTTGGTTAATATATAACTTAATTTACTTTTATGTATATCTTTAAAATATCAATAACTAATATCAATATTCCACGCTCAAATGCACCAGTATTAGATACTGGTTTTTAAAACAACAACGAAAATGAAACATTATGAGTATTCGAGATTTGTTGTGCATATATGCCGTTGTTTTCTGTATTTGTGGTATTTATGCATGCATTTTGTGTTAAAATTTTACTACATTATCTCCCAAAAACTGTAAATACCACAAATCGTCACTGAAATGCAAAAAATCCAAACAAATGATTTTTTTTTTTTTTGCATAAAAAGATGTGCAGAGTTGTAATACGATGAAAAGCATCATATCAATCAAAAATTTAGTTTTGAATTTTTTACTAGTTACGATTTCATTTTACTGATTATGTTAGTTACGGCTTTTTGCATTTCAGGAGACGAAATCCACAATACTAGGGTACATACAACAAATATCGAATACTCTTATTTTTTATATGCAGCATACATGACTCTAAAATCCAGAAAGGCCCTTTGAGAGCACATTAAAAAATATTTTGTATGCATATCAATAAATGCATACTCCTTGGACACCATTGCATTACACATGTACAATGTAAGACACTCTTCTCATTTATCATTGTTATGAGGATTTTTTTCGTTTGTCACCATCCGATTTGTATACTAATTTCATACGCTGCACTAAATCTCGATAATTTAATTCCCAAAGTAAAGAAGTAATGTGTCCGAGCGTTGCTACATTATCATCGGCATCACGGATCCACTGTAGCAGCAATTGATAGATGACCTTGAAAGTTCAGTTATTTAATATTTTTTGATAAGCTCTTGCTTAGACATGCAATATATACATACCTCCCTGATTCCACCATGCATTTGATGGTCAATCAAAGCCTGCTCTATTTGGCCTTCCGAATGCCCCAATTCTCGCATAATATGCTTCCACCCTTCGCCTAGATGAGTGGATATCGTTTCCAATATACGGTGGTTCGGTTCGTCGCGTGACTGCATCATAGCTACAATAGTAGTTGTTTTACGTGGGTACTGTTTTCTCGAGTTCTCCGCGCCGTTGGTACCTCCGGGTGTGGTTGGTTCATCACTTTTGCTTTGTTTTTTACTTAAATTACTATTACATATGCCACTTATATTGCTATTAAAATTATAAACTGAACCAAAGTGCAGTTGATTAATGTTAGAGAACTGCATTACCATTTGCTGCTGGGCATTGTGTACATTCATGGTGTTCATAGTGGCCGGTCCAAGAGCACCGGGTGTCGTTGGAGTCAAAGCACTGCTATCTGAATGCAATGCCAGCGCACCAGTGTACGAGTTCAACGGTGCTACTTCTCTAAACTCAGCATCATTAGATGTAACATTGGTCAAATTGTAATTTGGATCCGACAGTTCACGCACTATAGATTCGGTAAGTTCAGTTGACGGCGTTGGTGTGTTATTGTTACTGACTGGTGATTCTTCGTTGTCATCAACCGGCAATGCATCCGTTTCTAGCCTTCCTTTGGGAAATTTAACATCAACAGCTCCAGAATCACAATCTCCGTTGTCGTTTTTATTGTTATTCTTTTGGCTGTCTTTATTTGTGCCAAAAATGGCTGGTAACAATTTCTTTAGTTTAGGCATTGTGTTGGACACTTTTCCGTTGAGACAGCACAGTTTTTCTATTTATTACAAGGGCCTCACCGCCAAGGATTCCGGATATTCCAAAGATAACAAAGAATTGGTGAAAAAAATAACAAGTTTTGTTAACATATGACATGACTGCTATTACTGGGTGTCTTCACCTGCTTGCGATGCTCACTTACACCTATGGATTCTGTTAAAAAAAGCTTCGTTTAGACAATCTTCAAAATTGGCACAACTCAAAATTTGGCACTTTTGAAATTATGCAGTAAAAATGTGCACTTGATGAGCACGTGCTACGAAATAGTTTTTCGCATTTTCTGACGAACGTGTTTTTTTTTGAGATGTGCCACTTTTGAGATGGTGTGCGAAATGTCAGGTGGAGACCGCAAATTTCCGCTGCTAATTCATAAATCTTGTCGAATTTTCAACCATCGATGTCTTAAATCAAATGTCATTTCGTAGTTTGGTAATTAAATTTTCATTTTAGCTCTGATCCAATACTTTTCGTGGAAAAATCATGTAAAACTGTCAAACAACAAAATTACTCTCTGAAGTGAGAGTAAAAAGTGAGTAACAACAAAAAGTACGGGAACCAAAAAACCATTTTTCCTGTAAAAACGTCAACCAGTGATTGCTTGACACTTTTCATGATTTTACCAGAAGACAAAGTTCGGGTAAAATCTCGCAACTTCATTCTCTACACAACTCTCCAAAATTCGCTCTCATTTACAGAATTTTGGAGGATTTTGGAGTACGGGAACATTTTTCCTGCAACTTCCTGCAAGTTCGTGTAAAATCCTGTAAGTTCATGGAGTACTGGATCAGAGCTTTTATCTCGCAGGTCGATCGTATTGGCTTAGCGTGATTTTCGTGTCATTTACTAAAATATCTAAACACAAAAAAATTCTTCCTAATTCTGCAATTTTACGCGATTATGTTTTGGCTCTTTTTCGCAAATTAGGCAAAACTCCACCGAAGTGTCCCATTAAGAGCCTCCGTATCATGTTTGACAATCATTTTCTCATTCCCACGACAGCCGGTACTACGTAACGGAATGACTCGGGTTTTACCCGAGCAAGGGCTGTTGTTTCGGCGATTTAACCCCGTTTAGAGGCAAACCCAGG
>NW_023458561.1:47056897-47062615 GCF_013731165.1 Rhagoletis pomonella | reverse complement strand
ATACATACTTTGTATGGAAAAAAATGCTTGTCACCGTCAGCAAAAAACAAAACTATAAAAAATCAAGGTTATTTTTAGCCCCTTGAAACTTGCACTTTAACCTACTGTAATTTAATGGGCTATAAAACTGCTTACCTAGAAGTTTTTTAAAAATTCTGATTAAAAATTTTGAATGTTGGTGAATATTTTTTTCAGTTTTGTACAAATCTTGAAATGCATATCTATTTATATGCAGTTAATTACACCGAACGACAAAAACAAAAACCTTTTCAAAACACGAAGCAAACAATATACCCACAAAACCATAGATCATATAGTTTTTAGTTTTTCTGTCTGACGACAGGATTTTTGGTAAAGGAGTTTATAGTTTAAAAAATATGATTGATTCCAAAAATTATATAAAAAATTCAGTGCAATGTAGAATAAAAATATGGGTACCAAATGAAGGCAAAAATTCTGTAGAATTAAAAAAAAAAATTTTTGGGTTCACAAGGACGCATAGGTATTGAAAAGGATATTCAAGGATAAAACGCAATTTTGCTGTATTTGGCGAATATATTGATCTTTTTGTGTGTAAAGTTGCATACCGCGCGGTGTTACTTATATGTATGTATGTATAGTGAGCTAGACATTTGTAAAAAAAATATGAAAAAAAGAAAAGAAATGTAGCCAAAACTGGTCAACTATGGCGTTTCTATTATTGCCAACAAGTACAAATTACAAATCCCGAAAATCCCGGGGGTCTTGGCAAATAATCCCGGGATTTTTGGGGCCTAAAAAAGTCTGGGCTTCCGGAATCCCGGCATTAGCAGCCCTAGTATGTACATATGTGAAAAAAATCAAAAACTTTTTTTTTCCAATACCCATACTACTACACAAGGCAAAAAAAACCAACTTAAAAAATGTATATATATATATCATGATCCAGTGATCGGATCTAAACCAGATTAGTATGGGACCAGCTCTGAGACACTACCTTTCCGATGCAAAAATAATTATCGAAATCGGTTGACGTGGTCCACAGTTATGCGGTAACATACATAAAAAAAAAATAAAATAAAAAATAAAAATAAAAATATTCCGACGAACCTCCTCCTTTTTGGGAAGTCGGTCAAAAATTAAAGTGGTTCAAAATTTACAAATAATGTATTTTTAGATTGTTCTCCCAGGGGGCCCGCACCACGAAAAGAGCCTAGGGGACCATAGATCCTAAATCCGGCACTGTATGTTTGCACCCAGTATTTATGAATATGTATTTGTAGTATGTAATTAAAAGCACTCGGCGCTTGATTATTTACCACTTATCACTAAATTTATTTTATTTCAATCAAAATCACTGATAAATCAGCTAAATACACACACACACATATGTATCTCAAAACATTTCCTGTGGCTCCATATCGCTTATACAATTCGCTTAATCTTTTCCTTGAACATATCGATCAGCATTTTGGCACCATACCCATTCGCTTGATTATAGTAGGACAATTGGCTAATGCGTGCCAACCAAGCTTTTAATTTCGGATTTTTAGCCGCATCGATAGGCGCCAACTCCTCGAAGCTAGATACGGTGGATACGATGCTAAAATCGGCTAAAGTGATAGTTTTGCCGCACATATACGGTTCATCGCCCAGGAAAGCCTCGAGAAAGTCGTATGCTTCATAAATGGCATCAATTTTTGCACGCGGCACATCGCTCTCATTGTCATAGAACACTGGCAATGCTATGTTACGCAAACAGCCCTGAAACAATACACCCGATTCAAAGTGAAGACGCTGATCGACCACGGCACGTTTTAAAAAGTCCTTGGGATAAAGTGAATCGTCCTTAGCATAACGTCGTACCAAGTATGCAATAATAGCGTGAGAGTCCCAAATGTATTGGCCATCGTCCTCGAGCACCGGTACCGTATGCTGTGGATTCTTGCGTTCAAATTCGGCGGTTCGGTGTTCGCCGTCAAGTAGTTTCACTAATTTGTATTCGTATTGCAAACCGAGCGCAGCCAGGGTCAACTTGCAAGCACGCACCGGTGGACTAGCATCGACGCCGTACAACACTAGTTTGCCCATACTATTTGCAGGTATTTGCGATTGTTATACTAAAATTTAAAGTTGGATGGATAGCTCAGTTTTTTTTTCGAAGCGCTTCTGCTGCTTTCCGTGTTGGGAGCTACTGTAAAACTGAGACACTGTAAGTGCGATAGCTTTTGTTTTCATCGGAGCGATATGGACTTTGTTTATATTGCCGTGGTTGGGGCGTCACAAGCTTTCCATGTATGTATGTGTACATACATTAGACCGTACCAGAGGAAAAAGTTCGCCGTACACCTTCTAAGCTAAATCACAGCTAAATAATATTTTCTTTTTGCCAAACTTAGGGGTTCCCTTTTTAAATTTTTTGTAAAAAGATGATTTCTTTCGGAGTTGCTTTGCAAAAATACTTTACACTCAGGGGTGTACAGTGAAGTTTTTTTGTGCTTGTTTGTAAGGTGGTACGGTCTAATGTATGTATGTCCATAGTTATATACACATGAGTACGCCAATAAATTTTTAATCTATGTATATAGAGTTGTTTGTATTCATAATCAATGTGATTTAATCAACCTATAAACGACAGCTCGGCCGTGACTTAACATATATATCAAATCTGGCATTGGGTGCTTGAGACGACGATGTGTATATGCTATTTTGTTTCATTCGCAAAAGTTAAAGGTTTTAGATTTCACTTTTTCCCTACAAAATATGTAGCACAATGATACTTATCGCAATTATATCGTAAATGATAATACCGGCAATGTACACAATTTCTGTAAGGCCTCAAGTCTTTAAAATAAGGTAGAGGGATGGAACAGAATGGAAGGCAGTAGGGTATGATCGCTCTCTTGGGTATGCAAGTAAAATTGCACGACTATGCTCAATTCCGACTCTTTCTTTCTTGTTCGCGCACTCTGGGCAACGTGAGCATATGCGAGATGCGGTAACCGACCCGGGTGGGGCCTTGGGTTATGACAGAAAGAGAGTTACTTTCGGTTAAACCAGTCCGACAAACCCGGTTTGAGGGCTCGCTGGAGTCTGTAGGTGCGGCTGCAAACTGGTATCAGTCTGTCTTGGTGCGGTTCGCTCTATAATGGGTTGTATGCTGGTCTTGGGACTCGCCACGTAAAACCTTTTCTAGTAAAAGGACCGCAAATGCCTCGAATAAAATCTTCTCCCAACGTTGATGGCTCACGATTTACGAATATGCACCTAAAATATCCGGACGCTCTATTGGGCAGGTGGAAGTTCTCTAAAAATACAAAACCGATGTTGAGACCAAAGAACAATTCCACTAGCGACTTGACGAAGCTTCCCAACTCCGCCAAGATTTTCACGCGGCAGGGTGTGCAGCAACACGAACACACCGCCGACAACGGATAAGGGCTGATGGACATCACTGCTGCACAGAACATGGTAGATAGTAGTACCAAGCACCGGCATCTAAACAACCACGGAAAATAAGCTTCGAGGGTTCTTGGCATGCGTTTCGTCTTGAATCACTAACTTTTGCAGGGAAGATCCGTATTCGTTCCTGTGTAAGGAAAACGTTGGCCAGTTGCGCTACCTGTTTCAACGTTGCAATCATAGCGGAAAGCCGAGAAATTTCTGTTTCGACTCGTACGTGTATTCAAAAGTAAGAAACGATAGGCAGAATCACGAAAACAATCAAACCCCGGCTCTGGGGTAACAGAAGTCCAGAGTATACTCGAGAACACTTCTCGAAGCGTTTAAATGGTGATAAAGGCGGCACGTTTTTGACAAGGCGATTCACACAATCGTCTTTAATCTGTTATTGTGAAGCGAAATACGAGCTACCCATCTGGAACGCAACGTCACGATGCTCTAGCATATGCAGGTGAACGAGGACAAGACGAGGTAACTCCTCGCAACACACCAAGAGTCTTCGCGTCCTTGAACAAACTTCACTGTTGGGAGTTATAAATTTGAAGTATATATATTTTTTTTCAGTAAGGGACTTGTTCTACGTAGGATCCATCATAAACAGCACCTACAATGTCCGCTTGGATATCAAGCCTACAGGTGCTTCTTCTGGCCCGGTAGACAATTGAAAAGCAGAGCTCGCCCAACAGAGATTAGCTTTTCGAACTCATGGATGAGATTCGCTATACTTACAGGCCATAAACGCAATCGGGTCATCGGTAATATCGAGAGACACCAACCACTTTTTCGCTTGCCGAACCTACTCAGCTAACATTTCTTTTCTTTTGGTCAAACAACCCCGTCGAATCAACACGTTACTTGAACATGACTAAGTCTCCAATATTTCAAACCTCTTTACAACCAGAATCCCAACATTTCTGCAGTAAAATTCACCGCCACATTCTTAACTACGTGGACCAAACAGATTAGGCTAGAACTCGCCGCATAAATACGGTACACCCCCTTCATTTTTCGTGCTCATCGCATACCACCTGCAATAACTTACGTGCCAGAAAGAAATCTATAAATGTGTTAGAACGCAGCTATACTTACGGCTACCAGCTGCTACCTCATGTCGTCTGAGCATCACCTCCTCGGGATGTCACCATCGCAACGCAACGACGCTGTGCTTCGGAATGATCCGTCCGTTAATATTGATAATCAGAACCGCCGAGAAAGCCTGGGTGCATCCTAGTGTACCTCTATCGGCTAAGTCAGAAATGGTAAACACCTACCTAGCATACTGGAAGGCCCTCACAACACCCCCAACATCTCGTCACGAGTCCATACGATGAAGAGGGCACAGCCTGACGAGCACTGCTGCTACAACAATGAAAACGATTGTTTCACTAGCTGACCGCTATACCAATTTGTATGCCTTACATTATAAGCAATATTTTAGAAATCTACATATCAGCCATATATTTTAAAAGTAACATGAGTCACTTCATCCCTCCTGTGTTTAAATGGCCGTCATTTTGTACTTCTTGACTTAAATGGTTGGTTTCTTCTACCTGAATACATCTACAAAAAATCAACGCTAAGTCCTAGACCCTTGAAACTTGCACATTATTATACTAAAATTAAGCGACGTTCGGCTTTGTCCACCGAAGGATGTAGCGTGAACTGTCGGCTCACACATCGGTCCAGGTCTCTCTATTATCGCGCTTCGTCGAGTTGGCCAATGACCTCACGGTTGACCAAAACTTACTCACACCAGAGGCGAAATTACAGGTCTTCAGATGCACTTCCCATTTCTTCCGCTTATGTACGTTCACAAGTTCCTGAATCTCCGAGTTTAGATCCCTAATACGGGGATTTCCGGGATCGGCCTGACAAAGGTTGTCGCGCTCATCGGCTAGGACAGCCGCTTCAGCAGAAAAATTCGGACGAGGATCCGATATGCATCCCGCTGATGCTAAAGTCAGCTTAGGTCGCCATGATACGCTGTTTATCAGAGCAGCGCTGACTATTGGTAGGTCTGGCGAGCTGCAGCAGTTGCCCATAATCGTGGTGGGTGCGTCATTCATTGTGCAGAATGTCGAATCGTCTATCTGCTCAGCCAGATGTATTCGCCTATTTGACAGGCTTGAGTGCCAAAGATCGTGGTGCGCGTTAAAGTCACCAACTACCATACGGTTTTCACCTCTGAGTAGCGCACCTATTTCAGGGTGATATCCTGCCGGGCAGCTGGTGACAGGGGGTATGTATACGTTAAATATTTCGAGCTCAACATCGCCT
>NW_023458561.1:47055315-47056797 GCF_013731165.1 Rhagoletis pomonella | reverse complement strand
AATTTGATAGAAACTTGTAGGCAGCCAGTGACAGAAATCTCTATCAGACCTGCCACTCAAATGATTTGTCAAATGATAGTCACTGTTCTTGTAGGGTACAAATGTCACAAAAGGTTAAGGCGAAGAAAAACGTGTGCTTTGCATTATTTTGACCTGGCTTCAGATAGGCGTTGACTATTGGTTTAAATAAGTATTTACGTTAAGGCTGTGCCATGTGTCGCTTTCACACATACATATTATTGAATAATTAACGCAAAAAAGGTGTCATACTTCACAGTGGGTTAAAGTTTCGGCTGAGTCGGCCACCCCAGCTGAGTGGTTAGAGGTGCGCAATTCCACTCGATAAGACCAAGGTTCGATCCCTGGTCAGAGCAGCATTCGATTGTATTTCTGCTATGAAAAAGTTTCTTATAAAAAATTATTGATAGTTCGGTGGCGGATGTTACACCATCGAGACGCACAGCACAAATTGGAGAGTAGGCATGGATAACATAAAGATTATTGAGATGAGCCACTTAACAGTAGTAAGGGATCTAATTTTTTTGTATTTTGTATTTAACGCTTAGCTTCTACCAGAAGTAGTCCTTTGGACCCATTTTTGTAAAAAATTTGGAGAGTTAAAATGTTAAGTAAAAATGTTAGTCATAAAATTTTACTAGGGGTCACCGAAAAGGATAATTTTCTGTGAATTAAGGGGCAAGTGGAAATGCATAATATTTCATGTAAAAATATATCGTCACTTGAAATGCGAAAAGCAGTAAGCAATAAATATTTGTTGCATAAAACGATGTAGGGAATTGTAATTCGATGAAATGCATCATATCAATTATAATGTAAATTTATCAATTTATTTTAATTTCATGTAACGATATGTTCCTTATAACCTTGGGCTGCTTTTGGCTGATATCCTAAAATGTCTGCTTCCCTGCAGAAATCTAGTCTCGTAAATCTATTTTTACATTCCCTAATCGACTAGTCTCCCAGTATTTAAAGATTTGAACATCATGCAAAAAATGTCCAGATTACCAATTTTTTTTTTAAGTTTGAGATTTTGATGGAAATTGGTTGAATTATTATAAATTTTTATAAAATTTGAAAATCAAATTAAAATACATGAATGGTTTTTGTATAAAATATGCTATATTTAAAAAAAAAATAAAGAATATTAAATAAATTAAAAGGAAAACTATCAGTATTGAGGTTCAAAAGGGGATGCTAATCAAGTGGCAGGCACTGTACGTACGTACATACATACATACATAACGAATTCTTATACTATTCATCAACAACAAATCAGCTGTTGCCTAAATGCAGATAAGTATCCTCTGCGTATTAACGAACTTTGAAAAGCAAATTCAGTCCTAGCAACAAAATGTGTAGTAAACATAATGTATAGAATTTGTTGTTTTGTTCTTTAGATTAGATAAGTGACTGGTAATAGTTGCAAGTTAACACTTCAGTTTTTTCATGTTTTTTTTTTTT
>NW_023458561.1:47053866-47055215 GCF_013731165.1 Rhagoletis pomonella | reverse complement strand
TCATTGAGAGACTCCAAATTCGATACGACGTGAGTAGCGGTGTAGTTTATTTCGAGAAAGGATAAGGGGTCATTCCATTGTAAAGAGGAAAACGACATAAATTTAAATATGCCCTAATTATCTCAATTTCAGTAGTAACCTCTTTTTAAATGACATTTCATTGACCTGTGGGAAAATACTAATGGATAATTACTTCACACCAGTCACAAGGAGATGTCCCACCACGACAGCCGGTTCTACGTACCGGAATGACTCGGGTTTTACCCGACCAAGGACTGTTGTTTCGGCGATCTAACCCCGTTTAGGTCGGCGAAATCCCTCAAAAGTTGTACGTCCATAGGGCTACTTCTCCTTCGCATACTTCTGCTCAGGGCTGGCATTGAGTCAAACCCTGGACCAGAAACATATACCTGCTGCGTGTGCCAGAGACGATTACACCACAACTCCATCTCCGTCAGATGCAACACGTGCAATGGGTGGAGTCATCTCCTAGTGTGCTCAGGCCTCACGACTCAAAGGCAATGGACCACTGCGAACGTGGCCCCTTGCTGCGTCAATCGAGCTGCCTCCACGGCACAACAGAGTCCGCCTGAGTAACTCAACACAAACACAACCGCACCACAACACAATACAATAGACAATAACACAGACACAACATACCACACTACAGACACAACTGCACCACCACCCACACGCCACCGCCAACAACTCCTAGTTCCTCCCGACAATCTGCACGGTGTGTCAGTCCAGGATATTCCGTAATGTAACATCAGTCAAGAGCAACACCTGCCTTGGCCGGTGTCACTTTAGAGCATGCTCAAGACTGCGCACCGCACGAGATTTGACGAGGGACTATGTGGGCCCATGCTGTGCTGCTCGGTCGCAACCCCCAACTGCGACGCCGCCCACTAACACCACAGGGCAACGGCCTCAGCAGCAGCAAGCACAGCATGTGGCAGCACGGCAACATACATCACTAACACCCCACATTCCAATAAGTCTCCCTAGGCACACGAAGATTTTACAATTCAACTGTAACGAACCTCAGAGCAAGATCGAGGAGATAACAGCCTTCATGGGTCGGCGCGGAATATTAATAGCTGCGGTCCAAGAGACGAAGCTGCACGGAAATTCAACACTGTTGAATTGCGCCGGATACAACGTGCAGCGTCGAGATCGCGAGCGAGATAATGGTGGAGGCTTAGCGTTCATCACGCACCACACCGTGCAGTATCGTCTCATTGAAGCAGACATCGAGCGCAGGGATACCATCCTAGAATGTTAGGGTATTGCTATCCGGTTAGGCGATGTTGAGCTCGAAATATTTAACGTATACATACCCCCTGTCA
>NW_023458561.1:47045399-47053766 GCF_013731165.1 Rhagoletis pomonella | reverse complement strand
AGTCTCTATTGTCTCTTACGCTGAAGACTGTTCTATAATTGCGTCTGGGAATGGAATTGATGACTTATGCTCGAAAGTAAACAGCTATCTTTCCAAGCTTTCTCGCTTCCGCACTGCAAGGAGCCTAACTCTTCCCCCTTCAAAATCCTCGGCAACCTTATTCACCACCTGAACGAAGGAGGTCAGACTGCAGCTGGGTATTCACGTCGATGCCGTACCAATTCCGACGGTGAATAACTCAAAAATCCTCGGAGTTACCTTCGACAGTCTGCTCTACTTCTCGGCCCACACAACCGCAATTGTCAACAGAGTACAGAGCCGAAACAAGAACCTCAAGTCGCTGGCCGGCAGCACTTGGGGCAAAGACAAAGAAACGTTGTTGCCAACGTACATGGCAATTGGCCGACGGGTTATAAATTAAGCAGTGCCCGTGTGGTCGCTGGGGCCTAGTAGGACGCAATGGCATCTCTATGAACTGACGGACGAAGTCCACAGGTTAATAAAACAACCTCTGGACCCAACTGCATACCGACAGGCCCTAAACGGCATTCACAGGAAGTGGGTGTCGAGTTATGTAGACTCTCGACCTGTAAATGCCGTTCTTTGCACAGAACAACCCGACGTGGACCGGACAGAACTTTGTGTGCCTCGGGAGACGCGCACTACAATAGTCAAACTTCGCTCTGACCATTGCAGCAGGCTAAATTCATATCTGAGATGGATCAACGAACGGCACCTCTTCGCATGTACCCAAAATCCCACACAGCTAACGCCCCTGCCCCTATGGACAGCCCCTGTTGACTTCGCGCGACACGAGGGGGGTTTATTAGCGCCGACAGCAACAACAACAACAACAAACATTTCCTCAAAAAGAACACCTATTTAGAAAAGTTCTTGACTATTTAAAATACTAACCTAGACTGGCAAATTCCAGGCATTTCAAATGCCTAGTCAGCAAAACTATCTCGCGTGCTAGAAAAAGCAGCTCACAAGTGAGATTTTCACGAAAGTGAAGACCGCAGGCTATTTACTTAAAATATTTTATCCCTTGATGGCGCTGGTATCAGTATGACCCATCTTCGAGCAAAGCTGCCACTGCGCAGTTTTTATTAAAATTTAAAGTTTTTGTGTCAACTTAATAAGGATACGCCACTTTAAAAAATTCGCAATTTATTAATGTAAAGGTTTTTAATATTTTTTTTATTGAGCTTTGTACCACGATTGTTTTTGGTTTCTTTAACAACTACTGGTGCATAACATAAAGTGTAGATCGACTTCAATAACGTAAACATTTACGTTCTTTGTCAATTGCCAGATCTATTTGATTGTTTTTAGTTTTTGGTCTGGCATCCATTTTCTTTCAGTTTCGATCAAGTTTCGATGGAATGCAATTCAGCGATGACTTAACGAAACATTGTTCGTGTTTTCCATGTTCGGGTTGAATGCGGGACTTTTTAAAAGTGCGCTTCAAACAGTAAATGCAACGGTTCGCATTCGTATGATTTTTCCACTGCTCACAAGAAATTAGAGGAAACTGCCGCACAAATACCTGGTGGATAGTAAAATTGTGTTAGAAAAGAGTTTGTCAACTTTTTTCTATCAGCCAAAAAGTCCAATTCGAGTATAAAATAATTAAAAGAAGATTGTGGAACGAGCAGCAGCAGAAGAGTGCAAGATTAGCGTGAAGCGCTTCGATTTTAGCATTTGGAAATTAGATATCGGCAAGAGATTTAAGTAAAATGGTTGGCGCAACGAAAATTCGCAATGACGAGGTAAGTGGAATTAAATTTGGAATCTGTTTTAATCTTTTCATCGAGTTTAGGAAACTTGGGGCTGCGCCCATAAGAATTTTTCTTAACTCATGTGTGTGTGTGTGTATTTTGATATAATTTCTTATTGTAGCAGCTTCACTTTTTTGTTGCTACTTAACTGATTTTGGTGAATGATGAGGGGAAACAAAATGGTGGTAGAGGTTCAAAAGACTTCAACACTTGGCGCACAACTACTGGGGTACCGTACATATATGCATGCACGTGGGTTTGTGTGTCATACTTTCTAGGGCAATTGGGGTTTCTCGTGTCCCTTAAGGGCAATTGCCAATTCATGTTCATCACGAATAGGGATTACATTCAATTCTCATTTCTTTCAATTTAATGGCATTTATACAGCTACCTAGCATTCATCTCTAAAAGTTAATAATATTTTATTTGTACACACATTGGTAGATTATATCTTATGTATAATTATTTCGCGATAAATATTCCTTTGAGTTATAAAAATATATCGCAGGTAGAGGTGAAGTACATACAGTATTGGCCAATACAATAGCACCCCCATTTCAAAGTGATATTGTTTGCCAGTCATGTTTATTTATTTATTTTTAAGAATTTTAAATTAAAATACAGTTCATTCTCTCACAAAACTCACATAAACTCAAGTTTAAAACTTTTTAAAAGACCGCACCCAAATTTCAAACTTTTTTCTCTGAAGGGGTAGAATTTTTTTGAATACTCAGTTTTATAGCCCTTTCAATTTTAGTCTAATAATGTGCAAGTTTCAAGTGGCTAAAAATTACCGTTGATTTTTTAGAATTTTTTTCGCCGAGGATGTTGCGGGTTTTTAGTCGTTATATGGAAGCAAATGAGACAAAAAAAAATTCTAAAAAATCAACGGTAATCTTTAGCGACTTGAAACTTCCACATTATTGGACAAAATTGAATGCGCTATAAAACTGTGTACTCAAAAAAATTCTATAGCTTCTGAGAAAAAAGTTTGAAATATAAGGGAAAGTTGTTGCACTTTTTTGCGGTCTTTTAAAAAGTTTAAAACATTGGTTTATATGGGTTTTGTTAGAGAATGAACTGTATTTTAATTGAAAATTCTTAAAAACAAATAATTAAACATAAGTGGCAAACAATATCGCTTTGAAAGGGGGGTGCTATAGATATGTCCAATACTGTATATTGTTATTGCTATACTGTTTTGTTCTAACCAACATATGATTTGCAATTTCGAAGAAAAGTAACCATCAGAGCTTTATATGTATATACATAAATTTTGTTTTCTTTTAAGAATGAGGCCAATAATTACACAAAGGTAAAAAATTTTGGTCTCACTAATACCACGGAAGTTACAAAGCGTGCGGCTTTGGGAGATCTGCAAAATCGGGCAGTTCTACGGCACGCAGCCGCCAAGGATGCCGCCCAAAAAGAGTAAGTGAAAAACCATTTGTAAAAATTGTTACGCAAGCTTTAAAAATAAACTTGTTAGGTATACAGTGAACCAACTATAAACTTGGATGGGACATTTCGGAAAGTTTTGGCTGCT
This sequence comes from Rhagoletis pomonella, assembly GCF_013731165.1. Taxonomy (NCBI): domain Eukaryota; kingdom Metazoa; phylum Arthropoda; class Insecta; order Diptera; family Tephritidae; genus Rhagoletis; species Rhagoletis pomonella. The sequence goes on along the minus strand of NW_023458561.1, from coordinate 47,050,439 downwards.
TTTCTTTAGTTTATTTAATGTTTATTATTTTTTTATGAAAGTAAAGCTGATTACTTAAAAAAGTCCATATAAATCCAAATTCTTAAGAATTAAAAATTATGAAAATTCTGTAAAATTTCAACAACAAAACAAAAATGGTATGCAGTTTTGTAGCCCAATAAATTTTAGTATAATAAAGTGCAATTTTGAAGTAGCTAGGCTTATCGTTGATTTTTGGCAATTTTCCGTTTTTTTTACTTACGCATTTTTCTCCATAAAAAGTATGTTCAAACTTTTTTTTTTTATACGGAAAACAAAAAATTTCCAAAAATCAGCGGCAAGTCCTAGCTACTTCAAATTTGCAATTTAATGGGGTTTTCTATGGTGGCTGATTAAAAAGTTGAAATTTTGTAGAATTTTCATAATTTTTGGACAATTCTGGATTTATATGGTTTTTGTTAAGTAATCAGCTATACCTAAAAAAAAAGTATTAAACAAAAAATAAATTAATGAAAAATAACCAAAACTTCCTAAAATTTCGTGTCCCAGTTTATATTTGGTTCACTGTAAAAATATTTAATTTTTTAATTTGCTATAACAATTTTTTCTCATCAGTGTTGATGCTAAATTGAAAAATGTAATCCAAAACACAAAGTCACGTGTTGACACACATTGGAAAAAAGCGCCAGGTGCTGTTGCAGCATCTATCAAGCCCAATGCAACTGCAGCTGCCGAACAGCCTAAAAAAAATGTTACGAGGTCGAATTCTTTGCGCGGACCCAATGGTGTCGTGCCATCGGCACTTCAACGCAATGTCGTGTCCGGCCTGAACAAACCCAAGACGCTTACTGTAAAAGTAGTTGAAAATAAATTACAACAGGCAAAACGTAAGTTAATAAAAATGTTTGTAGAGGGAAATTTTGTTCAACCACCTCATTGCATATTTATCTATGTGTGTACATATTTGTTTAGTCAGTAAAACCAAGGTTACAGAGGAGGCAAAGACTAAAAAGTCAGTTACCGTAGGAGAACATCTAGCATTGCGGCGGGAAGATAGCAACTTGTCACGGAAATCCTTAACAAAATTGAAAGCAGCATTGTCACGAGATAGCGGCTCCAAGGTCATAGCGGCAAAGGCAACAGCGCAGAGTATAAAAGGCAAGCAGGAACCATTAGCAGCAAAAGAACCAAGAGATTCTGGCTCTGAAATCAGCAAGCAGTCTTCATTAAAAATCAAAAGCGTGCAAACACTCTCACCCGAGGGTATAGAAGGCGTTGAAGACATTGACTCTGGCGATTCTGATCAACTTTTACTCGTGTCTGAATATGTAAATGATATATATAATTACCTATTTCAATTGGAGGAGGAACAATATATTCGCAAAAATCATTTGGATTGTCAAGATGAAGTTCATCCTAAAATGCGCGCTGTGCTAATTGATTGGATCAATGAAGTGCATTGTCAATTTCATTTGGACCCAGAAACATTCCAAATGGCCGTAGCCATTATAGATCGATACTTACAAGAAGTAAAGGATACGAAACGTATACATTTGCAATTAGTTGGCGTCACTGCGCTATTCATTGCAGCTAAGTACGAAGAGCTAATACCACCATCAATTTCCGAATTTGTTTTCATTACTGATGACACCTATAACTCGAAACAAATTGTGCAAATGGAATTGAAAATCTTCAAAACTCTCGATTGCAATTTGGCCCGTCCTTTGCCAATACACTTTTTGCGTCGCTTCTCAAAGGCGGCTAAAGTAGAAGATATACATCATGCGATGGCCAAATATTTCATCGAATTGACATCAATCGAATACGATTTAGCAGCATACAAACCGTCTGAGGTAATACACCCAAATTAGATGCGCCAATTTGAATTGAATTTTAAGCTTCATTAGAAATATGTATATGCGTTATTTTGCAGATCGCCGCTTCGTCGCTCTTCTTGGCTTTACATTTGCTCAAAGACAATGCTAAATTACCAACTGGCTTTAACAACAAGCACTGGACGCCCACAATGCAGTGGTATTCTCACTACTCGGCTGAACATTTGCGACCCATAGCCAAGAAGATTGCTGCGGTGGTGCGTAATGCACCCGCTGCCAAACTGAAGTCTGTCTATACCAAGTATCAAAAATCGAAATTTTATAAGATTTCGTTGCGCTCAGAGTTATATGATAAACTAATTGATTCCATAATTAATCACGCTGAATGAGGAAGATTTAATGAGTGCAGTTACAGCGACTGGAGCTGCAATGCGTTAAAATTCTGTTTATGTAGTTTAGTTTAATTGTTTTTCTTTTATTTTATAAACTTTTCATGATTTTATAACATATTTCATTATAATATATTTTTTTACTTTTAAGTATTATGCGACAATTTAAAATAAGACAACACACATACTAACTCACCGTCGGACAGAAATCAACATAAGTTTTTCCTTCCATATAATGTGCGGCATTAAAGGAAGGTTGAAATCCGGAACAGAAGAATGATGTCGAAAGCAGCAACACGCAAGTGCAAGACTTCTACCATGTATGTATGTATTAACACTGGGGCATTCCTTTAGTACTAAATATAGGCTGACTTCCAACACGTCACTTGCTTTGCATACGTACAAAGTATAATGTTCCATAGCGCCGAACTACAAAGTGTTGACAATGTATACTTTTTCAAAAAGCATCCGAAAAGTAATCGAAACGTATTGCTAGACCACTCAGCGCATCAGAAACAAAGTTGATGCTTCGTTGGTTATTAGTTACCATTGGTGTTTTAAAATTGGAAAATACAGAGAAATTGTTCTTCACTATATTTAATATTTAAAATTTTAATATGCAATGTATATGGTGGCAATGTGTCGCAACTCTGCATATACAAACAGTATAACAGTTTCCAAACATTGTATTGATACGTTTTGGAAGTCGGCCATCCTTTTAAGATGTGTGTGTGTAATAGCAAATGCGATATTTGTTAAATGTTTCCAATATGTAACTTTTCCTATATGTGAGGAAAATACCGACAATGCAACGTATATTACTAACTGATTGTACTCCATAAAAACATTTTGTAAAGTGGCGGTTGGAAAGAATATTTAGAATAATTCTTCGGCAAGCAATTTAATTATCTTAGTAGCATATTGTGTGTCAAAGTTAAATGTTTAACCTATCCAACGCAATCAGCATATCAGCGCCCTTTAGTAATTTAGTTAAAACTATGCTCAAATTTAGCTGATTTATACAACTTCTATGTATGATTAAAAACAATTGTACGTAAATTTAAGTTTGAGTTTATTATTAAAAATTGTACACCCTACCAACAATTTTATAATGATAGACGGGATTGTGAGGGCTGTGGCAACTAAAATTCCGCAAAAATTATAGCAATAAATGTATTTAGTGATGTTTGCCAAATTTTGATGAGCGTTTTTTTTCTCCAGTTAGAAATTGTTCTTTTCCAAGACTCGCTGCTGCCGACCCGCCGCCGCACAAAGGTCGTTATGCTGCGCATATTTCGGTAACAGTTGCTCAGCGACAAAGCAAAGTATTCAATCCGGCTGAACAATGTAAAAGATGACAAAAAAATGCGTACACTTGGAAACTCTTTGGGGAGCATTTACCATGCCTACAGCAACAACGCTACGCGCTCTATGATGGTGTACATTTGGAAAACAGCAACCACTTTCCATAACTGAGCCCCTGCCACTGCTGACAACAGTTTTTTCAGCAAGTTGGTATAGCAGCAGTGTGCGTCTACTGCCCAAATGACCGACCATTCGTTCAGTGGTTCACCCCACAAGAGAACGTGCTTATGGTATAGATACCAACGGGGTAGTGCAAAACCAAGAATCCATATAAAATGTTTGTTTGCTTTGATGGTTTTCGTATGCTTTCATATGTGGTGTTTTTTATGCAGTGCAGTCAGCCCCCAAACAAGCAACTTGTGCTTGAATTTGGCGGCGCAAATGTGTTTTTTTTTTTATAGCGCATGGGTGTGTGGGTGCGTTGTCAATAGCGTCGGTCGTTAAAATGTCGAAAAATAATGACGCTCATAAAACCGTCAAACTCGGATTTCGAATAGGCGCACAGCAAACGCAAGAAAGTAGCATTTTTATGTAGCGCCAGCACAATGCCCAACAACGAAATCATTACAAAAAATAACAGCCTGCGCAACAGTAACAGCCGAAGAAATAACAGATGTAATGTATGTAGTAAATACTGTAATGCACAGAGTGCGATGGGATTTATGTATGTATGTACATAAATAGTGGTGAACTGACCTTGCATAAAAATACATATCGCTCATTTACTACAAGACTGGCATAATTCCAAAAAGTAATGCAAATTACTCGTTATATATATTATGCTTCGTAGTTTCCGCGTGAAAAGAGCAAATGCATTTGTATTTTCTGCCCTTTGAGAGTAAATTGAAAACTTTAAAAGCGTCTTCCGAAAAATCCGGTTCATTTGAGTAAAATGTTAGGTACAGTGAGTCACTTAAGTAAGTATACAGCGTCCAATCCTTCTTTCATTGTAAAATAAGTTCAATAGTTATGCCAAAAATAAAAGAAAATTAGTTCTTATTAATTTTACAAAAACATAAAATTAATGTGCTAAGAACAATATTTCATTTTATAAGAAAAAAAAACAATAATGCAAGTTAAAGTAAAATTATCTAAAATTCACATCACAAGAGTAAGTATACAGGAGTATTGTAATTTAATAAAAATAATATTATTGCATTTAAAAGACATTAATTAGTATTTTGTTGGGTAACCATTCTTCTATAAGAACTTTTTTTAAGTCCTCCCTATTTCTTATATCATGCTTTCGTATTTGGCGTTCCAGATGCTCCCATAAATGTTCTATTGGGTTAACATCCGGTCATTGCGGTGGGGTTTTAAGTTGTTTTCGAACGTTATATAGGAGCCATTCCTTAACAATGAGTGCGGTATGTTTGGGGTCATTATCCTGCAGGAAGATGAATGACCCCTCAATACCGAATTTTGTAGCACTTTCTTTCAAATTATTTTTAAGGATGTTTAAATAAGCATAT
>NW_023458561.1:46976530-47042399 GCF_013731165.1 Rhagoletis pomonella | reverse complement strand
AGAGATTTATACAGTTCAATTCTGAATACTCCCTGGGAGTTTGTTCTCCGGGAATTACTTTCTCCCGAGAAAGAGATTCTCCAATAATTATTTTTTTGACAGCTCAACTCCGCCATTTTCCTCGGAATTTTTATTCATGATAGGAGGAAAGGGAAAAAAGAGAAAACTCCCAGGGAGTTTCTGTTCAGAATCGGCCTAATAAATTTAAAGAAAGGCCTGTGAACCATTTATTATGCCAGTGGGTCATAAGAGTAGATTTCGTTTTTCACGAGTTTAGCTTGTAGCCCGAAGTTCCCTATATGCTTGCACAGCATAATAGTACGACCAATAGTTACCAACCTACCGGCCCTGCTACGATAACTACTTTACGCAAGTTTAGACAGTTTCTCACCCAACTTCAATGCTTTCCATGTGTTTGAATTTTTAATTGTGTCATTGCAGAGGACCATCAATAAGTACATATCGTTACCTTAATTCACAAAGGCCCTAACCAACAATTTTTTTATTTAACAGAAGCAAAAAAACAAAAATGAAATGATGCATTCATATAGGGCATTTTAAAAGGTGGCATAATCCGTTGTTTCAAATTTTTAGTGAAGGTGTATTTTAATATATCCTACCAAAATCTGTGAAAAACGCAGTTTCGAAGTGTGAATAAAGGTGACGACGATATGTAAGTCTAAATTTCCAACAGATTTTCTTGTAATTAAAATATACATATTTCGTTTTTTATTTTCACCTCAATTTATTAGATTTCACTTCACAATAATTAGTTTTTACTTGACTGTTTTACCTAGCAATAACTTTAATACAATGTGATATTTTTGTTATAAATACTTCAGTGACTTCGAAAATCAAATCAAAAGCAATAACGCAGCCAAGTGCTAAAATTGTGAAACAAATAAAACACCAACTTTTTTCTTAGGGCGCTCTCGTCAAATGTATTAAATGCGCACACATTCAGCACTTGACCTCATCGAATTTGGCTGCTTCGTTCAAACGAGCTCTACAGACACTTGACCCCGCATCTTTTTTTCTGAATTGAGTCTCTATATTTAGTTGTTAATAGCATTTAATAAAAATGAAACATGAATGGTGCTTTTCTATTTTTTATAATTATTTAATTTCGGCTTTTTTTCTTCGCATTATCCTGTTCTTTATCTTTACGTTTATAGTGTATAATTTATGGTAAGTATTTGTTAGTGCGACCTGTATTCGTAGTTGGTATTTTACGCGCATCTAACTATGAAATAGTGTAACTTTTTCTTTTTGCTACTGTTCTAATTCAACGTGGCTTTGCACAGCAAATCTTCACTTAACCCTGGAAAGTCGACAAGAATTTTGAAACAATGTCTTTCAGTTTGGCATCAGAAGCCTCTGAGATTTGACCATCCTTCGCGATTTGGTCAAGCAGACCCTGTTCGTTGGTCTTAATATGTTGCAAGAATTCCTTTTCGAACTTGGTGATTTTGGCGGGATCCATTTTGTCCAAGTGACCGCGCACACCGCAGTAGATGACAGCAACCTAAAAAAAATTTAAATAGCGCAAGGGTTTAATAATTTTGAGGACATTTAAATTCCCATTTTCTTACCTGATCTTCAATGGACATGGGCACGTATTGACCCTGTTTCAGCAATTCAGTTAGACGCACACCACGGTTCAACAGCTGTTGAGTTGCGGCATCCAAGTCAGAACCGAATTGGGCAAAAGCAGCTACCTCACGGTATTGAGCCAATTCCAATTTCATGGAACCAGCCACCTGCTTCATGGCCTTAGTCTGGGCAGCTGAACCGACACGCGACACAGACAAGCCGACGTTAATGGCGGGGCGGATACCCTTGTAGAACAATTCAGTTTCCAAGAAGATCTGACCGTCAGTGATGGAGATGACATTGGTTGGAATGTAGGCAGACACATCACCAGCCTGTGTCTCAATGACGGGCAAGGCAGTCAAGGAGCCACCTCCCATAGCGGGCGACATCTTAGCGGCACGCTCCAATAGACGCGAATGCAAGTAGAACACATCACCAGGGTAGGCCTCACGACCGGGGGGACGACGCAGCAACAGCGACATTTGACGGTAGGCAACAGCCTGTTTCGACAAATCGTCGTAGATGATCAAAGCGTGCTTGCCCTTGTCACGGAAGAATTCTCCCATAGCGCAACCAGAGTAAGGAGCCAAGTACTGCAGAGGAGCAGCGTCAGAGGCAGTAGCGGACACAATGATAGAGTAGCCCATAGCACCAGAATCAGTCAAACGCTTCACAATCTGGGCGACAGTGGAACGCTTCTGACCGATAGCAACATAGATACAGTACAATTTTTTGCTCTCGTCCTGGCCAGCATTGAAGCGCTTCTGGTTGATGATGGTATCAATAGCCAAAGCAGTTTTGCTGAAACCAAAAAAAAGTTGGTATACATACATAATTAGTAAGTAAAAGTTGTTTAACAATATGTGTATTTAAATGGTAATCTAAGAAATGTATGTGTTCTTACCCAGTCTGTCTGTCACCAATGATCAACTCACGTTGACCACGGCCAATTGGCACCAACGAATCGACGGCCTTGATGCCAGTTTGCATAGGTTCGCGCACAGACACACGTGGAATGATACCGGGAGCCTTAGTACCAACACGGAAACGGTCCTTGGTGTTGATGGGTCCCTTACCGTCAATGGCGTTACCCAAAGCGTCAACAACGCGACCCAACAACTGCTCACCTACTGGCACATCGACAATAGCGCCGGTACGCTTGACAATATCACCTTGCTTGATCAGTTTGTCGTTACCGAAAACGACAACACCAACGTTATCGGGTTCCAAATTCAAAGCCATACCCTTCAGACCGGAGGAGAATTCCACCATCTCATCGGCTTGGATGTTATTCAAGCCATAGACGCGAGCAATACCATCACCAATGCTCAACACACGACCGGTCTCTTCCAAATCGGCCTTGGGCGCAACACCCAAGATGCGCTCCTCCAAAATGGAAGAGATCTCGGCGCTGCGCTGAGTGGCCGAGACATGAAGTTTACGTGCAGCCAAAGAAGCAGCTGGGTAAGCTGCCTTACAGGCGACCTAAAATAAAAAAAATGGCAATGTTAAGATTAAAAATTATAGTGGAAATTTCATACAACTGAGCATAGGGCTCAGCAGGTACATCAGTGAATAGAAAGTTGCCGTTTCGACGAATTATCTGGCAGGAAATGGAAAATAATGTTAAATCAATGATACAAAAAAAGATTTAACAGAATGCGCTTGCCATGACTTTAAATTACATACTCAAAGTAGGTACATATGTACATACGTGGAATGTGCTTAAAGTTGCTTATGTAAGTAACATTGTGGTCTAGAAAATTTTGTATGAGCGATTTGCTTACTGGTCTTATTATTATTATGTTTCTGTATTATAATTAGCTATAAAATCGATTAAATTACACATTTTTGGCGACATTTATGGAATGGACTAAATTTCCTCCATCACTTGATTAACATAACCTTAAAATCGATATCGTTCACGGGGGGCTTCGTTCAGTGTTCACGCAAAGACCACACGAATGCTGCTCGTTAATTGGGCTCGCAGTCGTCTCATTATGTAATTTAAAATTTTCTAATTTATTTGAAACCAAAATAAGAACATTCTGTAGTTTTATTTATGAGAATGAGTGTTATTCAAGTACTACTGAAACATTATTATGTAATATTTTGTTCCAACCTCCGCTTTTATATGTTAACGCGTGAAAGGCGGCACTAAAATGTTGCGTAACTTTTGCACTAAACACTTTAAAAACCTCATCGAATACTTAATTCTTTACGAGTTTTAACAAACGGGGGCAACTAAAAGCACATTACAAGTCTTTAAAACCATAAATTTCAATGATTTCGACTTTAAATTGCGTATTTAAATTTTCCCAATTGCACATTTCAATAATAATGGGTTTGTTAAATAACCGGTGCATACCTGTGTAGCAGCCTTTGGCAAATTACGTGCCACAGATGAGGCCAGACGTGCAGAAATCATAGACATCTTTTAAATTTTCTGTAATTTCTCCACCAAGATAAAAAATAACCTTTTGCACCCAACTACAATTCTCTCGACTTATTTTTCAAAAGATGGTTGGTTGATGGCTGCCGAGTTCACGTTCACTATATTCGCAAAGTGGTACGAATTGCCGACGTTCGACGTTCAGTAGTTTCGTTAAATTTTAATGAACTCTGGCTGAATAGGAATGAATTAACGAGATTTTTGTAATGAATCACAGTGATGTTGCCAACGGTAATAATTTGTTGGATATTTAGATAAAAAAATGTTACTTAATTTTCCATTATGCATTATGCGAGATTATACAATTCTTAAACAAGACGTAAAAATCCATTAGTAGATAAGGAAATGCCGACCAGCGGAATTTTCCTGAGACATTTTTGTTTAAACAAATCATTCCCGCTTGCCAAAGTGCTTTGAAGTTAAATGATGTCAAACGCGGGTATTTGTTGCACTGGTGATAAGGCTAGTATGTTTTCGTTTTTAATGATGCCTGCGTTATCTCCTTAATTAGTGTAATAAAACACAATGCCGAAAGGTACAAAACGCAGGGCTTGAAATTTACTACCAAAATTACCAACAATTCAATAATGAAATATTTACATACACATAAACTTAGGTTTAAGACAAAAATTATGACATTTTCTGATAAAAATTGGGATTTAGTCAAACAAAATAAGATGCATATATCACCGGAATTCACAAAAAATAAAGAAGACTTTAAAATTTGTATAAAAACTTCACTTTATAAATCTATTTTATTTTTTATGTATAAGACCATATATGTACATAAGTGTAAATCGATTTACGCAAAAGTTAAAATTCCAGTACTGATGTAACTTAAGGCCGGTTGTTGTACTTAAAATCGACAATCAGTATTTACACACGTCAGTTAAATCTCCACTGCAAAGACGGGCGTAATGGCAAATTAATTCTCGTTGAGAAGTTTACTTTAAAGTTTTGTAGTGAAACATCAAAATTAACTGCCGAACGAAAGTTAGTTTGCCACCAAGGGATTTTCATTGTTACACGAATGTACACCTTTATTTAAAATTTTTAGTTTCACATAATTTTAAAATTTTTCCAGAAACAATTTCGTTTTTTTTCAATTAAAGTGTAACACATTTTGAGCCTTTAACAGCAAATCAAACAAAAAGCTTTTATGGCATGTACACTTTTACAAAGAGCAAAAAAAAGCACGAAAGATAAGAGTGTGGCTCATTAGTATGCGCACTGTTGTTTTTTATAAAAATATTCGAACATAAATAAAAATTTAAAGGCGAAGACAAGTAAAAAATTAAACTCAAGAAGATTACGTCTTCCCATAGAGAAACATACAAATTTATGCACAAACGCAAACTTGCATAAATTGGCAAGTTTCACTGAAAGCTCACTTCCATGGTTGCATTTCAAACATTTTCATTCTTATATCGCTTCCGTTTCTTTGAACTTGTTGTATTAAATTAGAAAAAAGTTTATTTATTTATTTGTAGTGAAGTACAGCATTTATTTACAGCTTATATAATATAAAAAGTTCCAAATTATGAATGTCCGTTCTTTATTTACTATGGCACCCCTAATGCTTGTTTTCATACTTTTGCTTTAATTTATTATCACATCTTAAGTTCGGCGAGATCTGAAAAGTTCTATTAGTTAAACTTTTTTTAGTTACTCACTTTTTTACTTTCTCACTTAAACTAACATTTTTAATTACTCGATTGATAACGGTTTTAGATCTTTAAAAATGAAATTAGAAAAAAAATCGATGGTTTTACAGAGAGAATACGAGAATTCGCTGTAATTCGCTGGTCAGGGCTTGCAGATTTCGGCTAAATTTTAAATCAATGAAATTGGTAAAATAATTTAAAATTTGTATCCCAGCAAGAATTTGTAACCTTCCCCCTCAAGTGCCTTACTTTCCTTTGCTTTGCAAATTTTTACTCTATTAGAACTCGATTTGAGAAAATTGATAATTCGTAACTACAAACCCGTATAACTTAACCGCTGAACGAAAAGAACTAAAAACAAAATGGTAAAGGTATGGATATAATTAAATAATGCTATTTTTTGAAGTGTTATTATTTAATTGAATTTTTTTCCCTCGCGAACGTTGTAATATTTGTACAAACACAGGGTTGCATATCTCATATATAAATGGCCAATATTGGCTATTTAAGTGCAGATTAATAGGCAATCTGAAATTGGGCCTCGGAGAAGCACCACTTTTTGGATTCTCGGAATTTTCTGATAACGATGAGGCGCTGCTAAATATATAAATATATATACAGTGCAATCCGCTTTTAGTGGACTCCACGGGACCGCGTCAAATTGCACATTATAAATGAATAATGTACATACATGTATAAATACAAAATTGTATACCTCTTATTGCAAGGTAAATGTCCGTTTTTCCGTTCCAACATTTTTCCTAAAGTGAACAAAACACAGATCAAACACCAACGAGCCGTCACTTACAATCTACGGCAGAAGCTGATAGCCTATTTTGACAGATTTCGGTGAACCAATGAACCTTGTTCAAGGATATAGACATTTTCTGCTGCAGAGACGGTTGCCTCTTTTTACTGAGTTCGAGGAATTACCGAACTTTGTTTATTGCAGATATTTTTGTCCATTAGAGGCGGAATCCGTTTATTAGCGCATGCTTTATTTTAAATCTTGTGGAACTATTTATAAAGCACATCACTAAATCTTCTGATTGCTTTCAATATGGCAAGACAGCTCATAGTTTTTACAATTTATGAACCATCAAACAACTTATTTTTTGTGAAAAATTTTGATATGATATTTCTCTCTATGAAAATTCCGTCAGCCATTCAGAGTTTAATATGTGATCATGATCAGGAAAAAATAGTGAATAAATTAAAGTCAGACATAATCGTCTTTGATAAAAACATAAACATCAAGCAGTAATCATAGCAATAATTTCTCTGGAATAAAAAAGAGCCTGTAATTATAAAAATAAAAAATTTTGAGATTATAGCGGTACTCGCAATGAAGATACTGTTTGTTTGCGGAATCAGAGGTTTTTCCTACTCCGTTAATAAAATAAATAAATAAAAAATAGAAAATGCAATAAAAGTTTGCGTTCTTGATTAATTTACATACATACTTACATACATACATATTTACACGATTTTATTTTTAACTGTTCGAGTTGTGTGAAACGCATTTCATGGTGTTTCGTTAAGTTTTGTAATTGGCACAACACTACTCACGTATGGTGGCAACACTAAACTTGATGTCATTGCCAGCACTTAGTTTGCCGCTTTATTGTTCACTTCCGCGGATTTGCCTTTGCTTGCACTTGTTTGTGTAATAAGAATTAAAAAGAAGAGAATCTAACCGCATAATGTTTTGTATAAGTAATCAATTTCTACATATCAATCTAATATCGTGTAACAAATTGTTCATCGTTATGGAATAAATATATTTTCGATTTCACTCAGTACGCAGTGTATCCGCTTCTTATATTCCGCATCTGCAGTTTTGGCATGGCGGTTCCGTTTCCTGCAATTTATCGTAAAAAGAGCTGAAACTTAATCTATTTCATAAAATAAAATAAATCAGTAAATATTATTTGTGTGTGTAAAAAATATAAACAAATCGTGTTATATTGAAATATTTCTGCAAAGTTGTACTGCTTGTTCCAAATGGATTTTGCCTTAAAATATGTAAAGCGTCATTTCCGGTAATGCCCTCAATAATCAATTTAGTATTTTCTAGCAGCTTCATTCAGCTTCTGTGCCAATTCGTTGCGTGCCGACTAAATGTCATCGCATCACTTGCCATTTCACTAATTCTCCTATGGCATGCCAGCGCAAGGATAATGTGAAAAAGGGTCTGGAAGGTGCATTGGAAATGAAATCTCCGTATATACGCTCTTCGTCTCCCCATTTGACACTCACTTTTGGAGAGGCTGCGCCATGTGCATGGACCACTGTCAACTTAAATGCCAAGCTCCAACGTATTGTGCGTGTGGACACAGATGATTTCGCGTTGTGCTTTGCTTTGCGCCGGATGTGTTGTGCGGAATGTGAGTTGCTTGCTAGGTTGTGACTGTGAACTGCTGTAGGCCCGTTAAATATTTGTGCTTGTCAATTGAATGAATAATGGACAAAGGACTCGATTGATGACTATGGGTGGTATTATAATTCATAGAACTAACGTCTATACGTACACAGACGTATGTAAATATACACTACACATTCCATCGTATGTTTCCGAGATTCTTGCCTGATTTAGAGTCTCCAAGCATCCATCCAGCAAGTAAAAGAGAACAGCGCAATGACGATGACAATTCGCTGGCGAAGATATGTGCCCCATTCAGTAGTCAGAGCTTGTATGGCCTAGCGAGCGCTACTAAAAACGTGAAAATATGGTGTAGTGAAGTGTTGCTTATACTTTTGCCACGGGTGATCAATAGCAAAAAAAAAAAGAAAAGAAAAACTAAAGAAAAAAGTAATTACAAAATAAAATAAAATAGTACATTGTAGAAACAGCGTTCAATTTTACATACTTATGTATGTATGTATGTATTAAACAAGCGCATAGAACTCCGGTGACGTAAAATGTGTGCTATGCTAATGGAATATCGGGTTTTTGACTCAACTAACGGGCGATTAAATAAACGAGGATGTGCAAGTGGTAAAATGGTATTTAATATGAAAAATGGCAGCAATATGCACTTGGTCACTTTTTACCTATGTACACATTTGTACTGAAAAATTAAGCAATCACATTGTGTGCACATAATTATGGTCTCTGTGCATGGGCAAACTCACTTGACGCTGGCAGAGGTCCAAAGTCATAGGCAAAAATATGTACTTGTATTTAATATTAATACAGAAAAGCAATTAGAACCATATGTATTAGGAAACGTATTGAATAGATTGTGCAAAAAAAAATCGGTACATACATATGTACATATGTATGTATATATTATGAGAAAAATCCATTCGGTTAAATAAGTGAAAACAAAGAAACTTTAAGCCGAATCCCGTTTTAAAGCAAACACTGAGTACGACTGCGAACTTGTCACTACATACATATATATATGCACTTATGTATATAGAGTAGACAGATGTGACCGAGTGAATAATTAACAATTTTTATAGTTATGTTTAAAGTTTACAAAAGTACTTATGCTTGTTGAAAGTAATAAGAGATAACCACAAACAAAAATATCTAATGAGTGTGCGGAGCTAATATCTGATATTACCTACAACGTTCTTGCTTTCATCACATTTACGGTACTCGTTTGTCTTATTAACCAAATTATGAAGCATATTGTTGGACGTTGAAATCACGAGCACAGATTGGTGGCTTTGAGTCGAAGAATAAATGTGAGTGGAAAATTAATTTTATAACCATTAAATTTTTATGTATGTAATTCTGGAAATTTTATATATGCGCTAATTACCTAGTTTGGTAAAAAAATAATGACATTAAACTCGTACTTTGATTCGGTAAGGGTACACGAATGCCACTACATGTGTTGATGAGTTGGAAAATTGCTGAAGTCGATATGCGTGTGACGACATAGGAATTTCGCCTACCGGAATATAAAATCGCATACGCACAACTACTTACAAATATATTTGGATAGTATATACATACATACACATACATACATATGTACAGCAATGAAAACGAAAGCAAAAACAAAAAAAGACAACTATGAAAACTCGTGAACATAAATGAATAGACCAACATACATACATACATAAATATGTGCAAACATACATCCACAAATGCATACATACATAAGTAACTATGTCCATATCTATAAGCATCGTTTGCTGCCGAAGTGCTAAGTGTTAAATTGCGGTGATGGAGAAAGGTGTGCGACAACTACTGATATCGATAAAACCAGAGATGATTAGAATTCAAACAATTATAAAAATTGTTGAAATTAAAGTGTTTTTATAAAATTCACTTAAAATCAACATTAAGCTCTTTTCAAAAGCAACAATAAGAAAATTCTACAACATAAAAAGTACAAAAATTAGCAAGTGAGAAGTGTAAAAAAAAACGCAAAGAGAGTACCAAAAACATTACTGGGAAAAGTCCAAACCAAAACACCGACCAACAGAGCTACCGCAAGCAATCAGCAGGAGCAGAAGAAAAAGGGAAGAAGAATCAGCAAAAGCGGACAGCATCCAATCTCCAAAACTTAAAATACACACCAAAGAGAGCAGGGAAAAAGCAACGTGAAAACCAGCGCAAAGCGAATGCAAAAGAAAAAGTGAGTGAAAATCTAAAGTAAAACACATTAAATAAAAAGCTAAACGTAGCAGCAACAGCATTTGCAGCAGCCAGTCGCCGCCGAGCGCTGGAAGCGAATCTTGTGTGGTAACACAGAAGGGAATAAACGAAGCGTGCAGATTTTCTCCACTTGGAGCGGCAAATGAAAAAAGTTTAGCGCACGCGAGTGTTGGTGGTGGTGGTGAAGGTGAAGATGCTGTTGTGTAGGCATTGGGTGGCATCGATTCGATTGACACGCGACCAGTGCAGGCGGCGTTTCTGAGCGATGCTCGTGCATTATTAAATAACTACATACACATTAACTTACAAACATAAAGTGATAATTGCAAATATGTATGTATGTGTGCGAGTTTGATATGCAAACTACCCGATGTGACGATAAGACGCGTACAACTGCCGGCCACACGAATTATACTGACGAAAGTTTAGCTACCCACAAGTGTTAGCAACGTTTGTATACACATATGTACATATACATATGTATGTATTTACATAAGTAAAATTATACGTGGGTTCCAACATATTGGCACATAGCTTAGCAAACAGCAAAAGCAAGATCACGCATAAAAGGACAGTTCATTGCTTTGCAAAACTACGCGTCGCTCCTAGAAATAGCCTAACGAAAACGTTGAGCGCCTTGAAATAGACTACTACGTATCGGTATGTACATATGTGCATCATATGCATACAAATACTACATATGTATGCATGCGTGTAGGCATGTGAATGCAGCAACAGAAAGTGACAATTTTTGCCGCCAACTGCATTGCGCCTACGTCGTACCGGGTGACATTAGAAAGCACATTTTTTTATACGTACAATATCAGAATATGTGTGTGAGCTACATTGAAAATCCGTGCTTTGTTTGTGCTTGCGAGTACAATAGCGTTTGAAATAAGCGAAAAACGTGAGTGAAAAAAATATAGATGCACATACATATGTATATAACTATGTACAAAGGACAAAGAAAAGAGAACAAAGATTTGCGCGTTCGCGGTTGAAAAATAAAATCACCGCATACAATTCGAAAACTCAAATCAAGGTCAACGAAAATCGAAATTCACGCCAACTCAAGTCAAGTGTAGTGAAAGCGAAAAATGAATAAGCAATGAGGTGCTGTGTAATATCTAGCATACAAAAATACAGTTTGTTGCACATGCTTGCTGCAGCATAGTTAGTGTTACCGAAATCTTAGCATACACACAGGCGCAATTGTATTTTAATGGGGGCTGCATAACAGCTTTTATGCGCTAATTGCATATGTATATGAATGTGTGAGTATGCTAACCATTACGGTGGTCGTTGTTAAAAATTAAAACTTAAAAAAAAAAACGTTAAAAAAATGTATAAATAAGAAATATTTGTGTGTGCGTAAAAGTTGTGCAAAACATAGAAAAGTGCGAAAAAATTCAAAATTGTGTAAAATAAAGTTTTTATTGTGTTAAGTAAAAAATAATAATTTATGCTAATACATCTGTGTTAAATACATATATGTAAAATTCATAAAAATTCATTTGTGTATATGTCCATACAAATGTCGAGCATACATACATAATTGAAGCGTAAAAAGACATAGAAAGAATAAAAGAAAAACAATAAGCCTACAAACGCGCTGTCATGCAGTTCTAAGTCAATTGTGGATGCTCAATTAAGGTAAGTTGAGCGTAAAATATATTTTCAACACATGCTTATTTAAACTTAAGCAAATCATGCAGTACTTGAATTAATTATTTGGTGCTGCCTTTTATTCAAAATAATTTATGCGTGAAGTCAGCAACCTTTACATACATACGTACATACATATGTACAATATGCATATGGGGCACTCCAGCCCAATGAGAACACCATTTGGCTTCGGATCTGCGATTTTTTCATAATTTTTTATATTATAGTACCAATTCAGAGAGGTCTCCCGGATTTTTTTTTTTAATTTTTTCGAGATATCGATTTTTGAAGAAAAGTTCCTTTAAGAACATAAAATCGAAAATATTTTTAAAACCGCATTTCCATAAAATTTCCGCAAATGTTTTAAATTTTCCAAAAACCACTACTTTCTTGAAAATTTCTTCTTAAAAAACTTAAAATGACACAAAAAACGCCAAAAAAACGTACATAAATTTAATTTTGATACAGATCGTAGATTACGGATCTGTACACCGTTTTTCTAAATCAGGTAATTTTCCCAGGATATTTTCATTATAAGTTTGCATTGTGAATGACATCGAAAATGTTACTCATACGCCATGTACGAGTATGTACAAATACGGTCATGTATGATGTGGCGTATGAGTAACATTACATATTTCTTGGCCTTATTTCAAACAAAAAATTATTGCATATTTTCATATATATATTGATTTTTAGGCAAAAGAAGAGGCGTTAATACAAATTTAAAGATAAATAAAATATTATATATTAATATAAATATTTGTTATTTTTTTTTAATTTTTTCCTTGTTAAAATTGCTTGACCTGGTAATATAGATCGGTGATCGAGGAACCAATCTTAAGTTCACGTGTTATGGCGGTTTTTTTGTGTCATTTCCAAACTCCTTACAATGTAATAGAATCTATTTTTCAGTTTTTTTTTTTTTTAATTAACTAAAAACTTACAAATTGTGTCTTTCTCGTATTCGTTTAATTCAGAAATTTTTGGTATGAAATATGAACAGGAAGTATTTAATGCTACTCGTACGCCATGTACGTTTGATCGAATTTTAAGGAAAATGAAAACAATTGTTTACGCAAATGTTTATGTTATGTTTAGAAATTATCCCTTTTTTTATTATTAAATTGGAAGCAGTGACTATGCTTAAAAGCTATGGAATGAGTGAAATTTTCAAGAAAATCTATCAGTACTCGATTTTTGGAAATCAACATTTTATATTGAAATTTGAAAATTTTATAGAAATACGGGTTTGAAATTTTTTTTTCGATTTTATAATCCAAGTGCATTGGAAATGAAAAACTTCAAAAAGGGTTCCCAATAGGCCGCTTTTTGCGTAAAGCTATGGTCAGTTACAAATCTCCAAATGGTGTCCGAATTGGACTGGAATGCTCCATATACATACATACATACACACGGATATTTTCCTATCCACGATTTATGCCACTAATTCCTGGTTAAATGCTAAATTGCCTAATTACATGCCATTAATTTTAGCTGGACATTTAGACGCGTTTCAGGCGTTTAATATATAGTTATTCGCGCTATTTTTTAATTGGCTTTAAACTTTTTTTGTTTTGCAAAACTTATCAACACACATACATACATACATATGTACAGCAGTGTTGGTAATGGATTATGACAAAAACTATGCATAGAAATAAATGCCACAAACACACGAACAACAGTTACAACAATGGCACTCACAGAGCAGATTACAAAATTTAATTACGTGTAAACTAGTAGTTGAAGCTGAGTGACTGTGGCTGTGGTTATTCGAGTACATACTGTACGCGTAATACGATGTGGCGTTAACGCAGCAAGCAAGCAGTGTTGCATCATCCGTGTTGTGCATTCTTGCAGTTAGAATGCTGATTTTATTGTTGTTGTTTTAAAGAGTTGTTGCCGATGCAAAATGAAAGTTGGTTACGGTAACTTTTAATGTAATTTGTTAAATGTTAGAAAGATCATGCGATGCTTCAGCGCCATTGCCACACTAAAGTAGTGGAAAATATGTATTAATTATTGTTTGCCACATTTACGCTAATTACTTTATTTAACTTGAAACTCCTATTTTTATGCGAAAATGTACATTATCTTCTGTCGTTCATACAGATTAAGATTTGATTGCGAAATTGTATTTAAATGAAAACTTAAATAACATATACCAAAAAAAAGTAAAAATAAATCGCGCTATTTTTTTTCCAAATGTTCACTATATATTAGACTGCATCACTGTTTTTCCATTGGAATTATAAAATCTATTATATTTTAAGACGTCCGCCGAAATTTTCCGGAAAGATATTAAGATTTAAGCAAAAATGGAGGTTTTATTCATAAGAAACTAAATTTTTGGAGGTATTTTCAAATCGGTCCAGCTCACGTAAATCTTAATATTTTTCCGAAATAGTATTAAAATATAATAGATTTGATGATTGGAAACACAATGGAAACACAGTACCGATTTTTTTTTGTGTGGGGAGTGATACAGTCTAATGTACATATAAATGCATACATATTTTGAGATACAAGTTTTTTTTTTAAAGTTTCATCCTTCGTAGATACATATCGTCACCTGAAATACAAAAAGAGGTAGCAACATCGTCACTGAAATGGAAAAAGTCGTGACTAATAATTTTTTTTTATAAAACGATGAAATCCATCATATCAATCAAAAAGTGAATTTTAAATTTTTTATAAGTTACGACTTATGGCATTTCAGGTGACGATATAAAAATGTATTAATCTGTACAAATGTAACAATCGAGTGTCACTGCCCTAAAATTTTATGCAATTAAAAAAAAATTCAACAAATTTTCGTAAAAGTTTCGTGTTTTTTTTAATAGATTCTGAGTATGCAGTTTTGTAGCCCATTGAATTCTAGTAGAATAAAGTACAAGTTTCAAATGGCTAAAAATTAAGATTGATTTTTTAGAATTTTTAAATAGCTCGAAATTTGTACGAAAGTGTGTTGATTTTTTTTAATATTGCACAAATTTGGAATCTTGGATTTACACGGGGTTTGCTGATGAATGAACTATATTTTTATAAAATAAGTAACCAAAATTAAATTACAAAGTGCTTTATTAAAAGTGCTTTATTTTGAAGAGAGTTGCCACCGGTTTAAACTATAACTTCAATATAATGAAATACTACAATATGGATGTCAAAGGAAAGAAGAGCATGCCACCAATTTAAAAAATCGAATTCACTTTATGTAAAAGAACACTTCCCAAATGGAATATCCTTCGTCTTTACACACAGTGTTGGTATATGATAAAGTTTTTTTTGTAAAAGAACTGATTCAATGAAATTAGACACATTCACCATGTTCTGGAACTTCGGGATAATAAGCAAGTTTTTTTTTTTAAATAAAAGTTATAATTTTTGGTGATACAATTTATTTTCTTTTTTACTACATCGTTCAACTTGACATCTCGTGAATTCTTTTAAACGTTTATCATTCTAAACTTTTGATCACTTTATCGCATATATTTACTGGGCAGTATCTCGGACAAAACTCTCTTTGGCTTTCATTTACTTCATTTGTATTGTGGCCTCAGACAAACTGAGACTATAACTAAAAGCAGCTGCTATATATTGTGAATTCGAACACATATTTGAACTCAAATATGTGTGTGTTTATGGGCCCACTTGCATACTTTATAATGATATTCAGGAAAATTAAGTTTATTTATTCAACTTCATCTCGACCTATGAAATTCATACAAAAAACCACAGGCAACAAAGTAATGTATTTACGAAAAAAAAACAAAAGATTGAGCAGAAATGACATGATGTGTTACCAACAATGCAGCATACATACAAAGTAGAATATTTATTACAAAAAACAAAAAAAAAAATAAAATTGCGCGCAATATTCCTTCATTGCCTGCATTTGAACGTAAAAATGATGTCCTGTTTGCCAAGAAAGAAATTGTAATTTAAAATTTTATTTGCCTAAATATCATTGCACCTTCGCTTGTGCTTATTATATTCGTGCTTATTTTTATAGAAACAATAAAGGTGAAATGTGTACAATTTCATTTTTCCTCGCTCCCACTCTCTCTCTCCCCCAGCGCGTATGCCTTTATCAAATTCAGGAAATTTGTTTGCCATTTGTGGCAACTGTGTTCCCACTCGATGTCTTTCTACAATTGCGTTCTCATCCTCCCTAAAGAGGTTTTAATGTTTTACATACACACTCCCGTCTTTAACGTTGCAGCATTGTATTGCCGCTGTCACCTTCTGCTTAGAATTCTTGGCCAATTGAACGTTAAAAAGTTCAGTCACGTTCATGCTGCAGAAGGATTTTATGATTCAAATTTCTTTGCATTGCGGTTCGCTCGATTTTTGTTTTGCCCAATGGACTAGGCAGGCAGGCGGGCAGACAGCCGTTGACTGGACCAATTCTCCGATATTAGTCTTCCGTATGCCATGATGGTTGAAAAGTGCGTGCGTGCTTATTTTGTTTAGAAAACAATGAAACACGAAAAGAAGCTAATGCGATGTTTAGAGTTGCCAACCAGTATAGGAAAACTGGAGAAAACTCTAATAGGCTGAAGGCACTTCAAAGCATGCTCAAAAACAAATCGATTTAATAGTTTTCCAAATATCTCGTGAAGGGGGCGAGGAGAAAATTTGAAGAAAACCACACATACACGCATCAAAATTCTCTATGAAGAGAAATATTAAAAATTTTTTTTTTTCTTGAACAATGTTTCACTTAAAATTTTTTGACAAAAAAAAAAAATAGTTTTCGAAAAGATGCCATCTCAAAAAAAAAAAATTGAAAAAAATTACAATGAGTATTGCGAAATATTTAAGTATAGTATTACGGGGTGCACTCTACAATAATTTGAGTATATAAGAAAAAACAAGTAAGAGCAGCGCTGTCTTAGGCTATGCCGAAGGCTTCATACCTTCCATGAGCAGCTGAAAATTTTACTTTAACAGATTACTGCATTTGAATAAATTTATATATTCACAGCAGGCATAGATAGAGGAGATACATATATAAAAAATCATATCTAAACAATCAGAGGTATGGAAGATTTACCTTATATAGCACCAATCTAAGTGATTTCCACTGCTGTGTGATCGGTACGTAAACCGGTAACACAATTTAATGGGTTTAGCTTCCTACATAAAGAAGATACATATATCGCAAAAACTGACTTTGTAGACTTTGTATTATTATTTAAAAAATAGCTTACGAAATTTATCGGCTTTAGCTGTCCAAATAAAGTAAAACCCCATACATATCTTAACAATCAGTTGTATGTTGATAATGAGTGAAAATAGTGCGAAATTTCATGTTTCTAGCTGCATAAATGGAGGAGTTATGATAAAAGACCTCATATCTGAACAATCAGTTGTATGGGAGCTATATGTAAAATTGACCCGATCTTTGTTATTTTCACTGTAAGTATTCTGTTAATAATGAGTGAAAACGGTACAAATTTTTATGTTCCGAGCTGCATAAATGAAGAAGTTATGGCAAAAAATCTCATATCTGAACAATCAGTTGTATGTTGGATATAGGTTCTAGCGACCCGATCTTCGCCATTTTCATCGAAAGTATTCTTTTGATAATAAGTGACAACAGTGCAAAATTGCATGTGTCTAGCTAATTAAATCGAGGAGTTATACCCGATCTTTGAAATTTTTACTCTAAGATTTCTGTTGATAATGGGTGCAAGTATTGCAAAATTTCATGTTCCTAGCTGCATAAATGGAGAAGTTATAACGAAAAATCTCATATCTGAACAATCAGTTGTATGGGAGCTATATGTTATAGTGGTCCGATTCTTTCGGTTCCGACAAATGATTAATACATTTTAAAAATACACCCACCTACCAAATTTGATCCGGATATCTCTAAAACTGAGAGACTAGATTGCATACAAACAGACAGACAGACGGACAGACGGACAGACGGACAGACGGACATGGCTAAATCAACTCAGCTCTACGTTCTGATCATATAAGTATACATTTTCATGGGTCTATCTCTTTTTGTTCTGGTACTTACAAACATCGGACCAAAGTTATAATACCATTTCATGCTCATGAAAGGTATAAAAATCCATTGGAAATAGCTTTTCAGTGGGATAAGGACTTAAGGTGTGCTAGCTGAATGACAATCGGAGAATTCTCATTTCCTTAGCTTTTAAAGAGACTATTCGAGGATAGATGGCGCCTAAAGTAGCCATATGCTGGTATCATGCTTAACTCTTGCATTTTCAGTTTTCGCTAAATATGAGCCGATAATTGCATTTGGTCTGATTTGTGATCCCTACAACAGCATTTTTCTAATTCGCTTATTTACGTTATCGATGAAACCCGCCTTCCATTTACAGCCTTGAAAAAGTTAAAAATCTCTTATTTAAAATATCAAACGCTTGCAGGTAACAGCTACGGTCATTGACTGGGTCCGGAATTATTCCAAATGGGTATGACCATACAAAGCTCAACAGCTTTTCAGGTCACAGCTTTCATTGACATCATTAAGTTCTAAAATTTCGTGCACAGCTTTCTATACTATTTTTGTTAGGTATAAAAAAAAATATTAATTCAGAAGGTCGCCAGGAAGTCAATAGAATGTCTTGGGCAATTACTTTCCTTCAAATTTTCCTAACGGTCTCCCAGACAAATTTTCGATATGAAGTTTACAGAAAGTAAAATAGCAAATAGTATTCCTAAAAATATGCAACATTTATTTATTCAGTCTTGTATAAGCAACCCGCAAGAAATACCGACTATTTCTTTTTACTTTTTTTTGCGGTTTTCCGGGGCCTTTCTGGATTTTGTCGCGCTTCGTGTTTTATTTTTTAGAAGATTTCGGTATATGTATATCAGGATTTTTTCGGGATTTACGGGATTTGTCAACATTTTTAAAAGACTTTTTCGCTACATTTTGACACTCTTCGGGAACTTCCAGCTCCAAAAGTACCATACAAAAATTCAAAGCAAAAATTACTGATAAATTATCTGTTAACAAAATAGCCGACAAGCTTTGTTATTTATTTTAGAGTTGAAATAAAAAAAATTCAAAAACTGTCGGTACATATGTACATACATATATACATACATACATATTTGTTTTGAAGAAAACCAATCCTCGGCACGGCCTCCGAAACAAACCACAGCTTGCTTGCATTTGTCTCAAATAATTTTATCTTTAACGTGCCTTATTTAATCATTTGAAATTTTATTGCTTTTTTAAATAAGTGTACGAATATTTTTCGTGATGGCATTTGTTATCCCTTTTAAAAGCTTTTTCAGTATGTTATCGATAAATTTTACGATAATGTTATCGATATATTTTTCGATAATATTATCGTTACATTTTTTAATATTTTTAAAATTAACGCTACCGATATACTCATCAGCCCTACTACCGATACTGCAATCGATAAATTCATCGATACCGATATCCTTAAGATTTTATAAATTCTTAAGAAATCCGTCCATTACTAGTTAATTTTCAATCTCACATACACATTCCGTTAAAAAAGTATTCATGCTCTACTGCCCTATTTTCCCCAAATATGGCAATCCTGTCCGACTGCATATTTGTAAAAAACTGCAAACACCCAAACGTGTCTCCAAATGAAAAAAGCAATTTTCAAGTTATTAAAAATGCAAATAAAATATAATTTGAAATATGAAATAAATTTTAGAATTTAATTAAATTGACCTACCATAAAAATTCGATTGCTACAAGCTTCTTTGGCTATTTTGTATTTTGCTGCATTCATGGAAAATAATTAAAATTTGTATCTCTCGTTTGGTCATTCAATAAAAAATAAATATCCATTCATTCTAACACATTGTTATGCCAATCATGTGCGCAGAAACACACATACATACATACATAAATGTGAAATAAAAAAATAAAGTATGTAGATGTGCAGTTATATGTACATATGTATGTATATCCATGGATATTTTCCTCCTGAGTGCTTTTCTTTACAAATGTCAGTCAGTTCATTGTTAACAGTTGTTATCATGTTTAATTCAAATTTTTTAATTGCCTTAGAAAACTCGGGATACACACTTTGCATAAATAAATAATTAGGCACATTTGGTTTCAACAACTTTAAGTCAAACTCATCTCACGGCCAATGTTTGTGTGTATATGTACATAAGTATGTATGTGCATACTCCATTAGGGTGGCACAAAATTATATGAGAAATTTTTAAAGTTCTGTAGATTTTCAAATACCTAGCTTTTAGCGCGATTAAATTAAACAAATTAGCCTTGCTTATCCAGAAATAATTGTTCCTAATTTTATTTAACCAGGCAAGTATATTACTGCTAAAATAATTAATTAAATGAGCTATCTTGAGAACATAACTGAAATGTCTAAAAATAAAATATTGTTTAGCGTTATTGGCTCGTTTACTCAACCTTTTCTTCAGTACTCTTCGGCCACTGTATTGCGAAATAAAACACTAACTTCCCGTTATTTGTACACCAAGTACTTATGCACAACGCCTGATACACATTTGAACTCACTGATAGCTTGCTAATTCACGGTTGAACTCCAACTGCTCGCTCTCTGTTCACGGTTTCACACCTTTATACACCTGTATCGCCCTGCGTTATAGCCTACGGTGACCATCCGTCCTGTATTAAACGGGACAGTCCTCTTATTTGACTCATTGCTCTGGTAATTTATTTATTTTATACGGGACGCCAAATGTTCTGTATTTCTTTTAATGCCCTGTATTTGTCCCGTATTCGGTGTTTGGTATTTCGAAGCTTTAACCTCTCATTAAAATGGCATGCCTATGAGCCAGTTTTAAGGGATGTTGGTATACGATTGTAATTCTTTCCATAAACAGTAATGCATCATGTCACTTAGACACGGTAGTCGTCTTCTTCTCTCTTCTTTGCCCACAGACCATTTATGTTCATATTTAAATTATTCTTATGGTTCAGCTACCCACCGACGGAGCGCCCTTCCGTAAATATCAATACATCAAGCGAGAGAGAGAAACCTCTCTATGGGTAACGAAAACATCACGGTCCTACGTTAGTGAGTTTTAATTAACACAAAAATCCCATAAGATAGGTCGTGTCAATTGACATAGTCTCTGATTTTCATGCAGCAATCGAAAACACGATATTGTCAGACGATTATCGTCATACGTGATTCATGCCCAGTTTTGTAGCTCATTTAAATTGAGAATAATAAAGTTCAAGTGGAAAATGCTGCTCTTTTGCCTCTCTTTTAAAAAATTGTCGAACATACTTTGTATGAAAAAAATACGTAACACCGGCAACAAAAAAATCCAACCCATCGACAGCACTTTGCACTTTATTACATAAACATTTCGCGATTTTTTTTTTGTAAAAATTTTGCGGGGTAAAAATCTCAAGAGAAGTATCCTACACATTTGTGATATTACTATTAGAATGCTCTTTAAGATCTGAAAGTTTTTATGAAAAAAATTTGGGAAATTTTTTTTTGTCCCGTATTCGTATATGGCCACCGCAATAAGTTATAGCACGCATTATTTTCAACACTGGAACATTCTTATCTAAATCTTCTGACATCGAAACTTCCAACAGATTGTTTGCTTTTTTAGTGTGCATATGTACACGCCCGATTCTAAAGAATTTTTGTAAGGCGGTTTCGAAAAAATTATTTATATTTGCTTTTCGCCGAACCCTAATTTTTAAGCATTTCGTTGGCTCCTATGCACATGCAAATACATATACTATGTATGTAGATTCGGCAAAATTTTTTTTTTTATAATAATTCTACTGGAATAATCAAAATACTTCTTTAGCTAAATTATAATGATTTTTGGAGAACTTTAATTTACTGACACTAGGGTGGTACTTTAGAGTGCTAGGAACTAAGATCTGATGCGTAAGTACTAGAACGAAGTACTTGGGGCCAATGAACCCTGGAACATAAAGAACATCGTTATATAGCATAATTTAAAATTTATTTATCCGACTGTAAATGGCGAAGATTTGACGAAAAATGTAAAAAGGCTCCCAACGTGGGGCTAAAAAGATTTATTTTTCAAACTTGCCTAGCAAAAGTGCTTTAATACTCAGGGGTGTACAGCGAACTTTTTTTTTCCGGTACGGTCTAATGTACATATGTACATTAAATATGCTACATATATGTTCAGTTGCTTTCAGCTTGTGAGCATGGTGGTTACGGCAGCTGCCTGGCTGGATTATACTTAAATACAGCTGGTTGGTTTCACGTTTTTTAATACCAAATTAATTGTACTCTCGATATTAATAACCAAAAAGTAGCAACACTGTTTACGAAAACCAAATATCAGTGAAAACTTTTGAAAACAAAAGCCTAAAGTAACAATACGAGCTATGAGCAAACGATTTTGTTTTTAATTTTAATGAACTTTCAACGCCAACTTCCCGCGAGACTAATTTATCCGTGCAAGCACAAAGAGGAAAAATGAGAGAAAAAACAAAAAGCAAAAAAATAAAAATTAAAACCAACAAGAAGCTGCGCGTTAAAACGCATGGCAAGCCTTACGCTGATGTTGCCACTGTGGCTGCGTTTGCTATAGCCGCATTGCGTCACTTAATTTCAAATGCAAATTTCCGCAAAAGTACAAAAACTACAAGAACACAACAACAAGTTAAGAAAACAACATCACGTAGGTAATGCACGAAATATGAAGTGCCTCCTATACCATTTACTTAGTTTCATTTTCATATTCATGAGCTTAAATGAGCAGCTAAAACAACAACACAGCTGCAGAAACTGTACCATTCGACAGCGCAAAGAAAACGGCTAGAGCACCTCTACTTCTTATTCATTTTAAGCACAAACATACATAGATACACTTGAAGTGCAGGAGGAGCCTTCTCTTTTTCACAAAGGCGTTGGATCTACTTTATTCAAGTGGTGCTAGTTAATTTCGACTGTATCTTCATTGCTGCAAGCTAGAGTCTGGTTAGGGGAGAAATTATGACGTTTTAAAGCTTTAAGTTGAAAACCGCTTGGCTGGTTGTGGTAATTTTCAAAAGCTTAGCTCAAATATGCAAAAGCCTTGAACATAAATATTTACATATTGTTTGCATATAAGCACCCCAGTTAAAAGAATTCCACTTCTAATAGCAGTGAAACTATTCAAATTGTGTCTTACTTATAAAATTGTATTGAAATGATTAGGATACATGTACAGTGGCGGGCAAATAAATAAGGACGCGACATTTTAACAATTTTTTGCAATTTTTAGTTCATTCCCTTAATGTTTCTTACTTGTTTAGGAAAGAATATTTCATTGTAACGAAAACCATGTAAGTCAGAATTTTAAACTTGGTACGAAAATTTGGAAAATTCGACAAAACTTCTTCAAAATCTGAAACTTTTTAAACTGAATCTTTAGCAAAAATTGTGGTATGCAGTTTTATAGTTCATTCACTCGAAGTAGCTAGGGCTTACCGTTGATTTTTGGCAATTTTTTTTTTGCTGGCGGTGTCACGCACTTTTTCACACAAAGTATATATGTATGTTCGAAGCTTTTTTAATTGGAGGAAACTGCACACACCTTCAGCAAAAAAAAAAAAAAGTCAAAAACCAACGGTAAGCCCCAGCACTTCACTCACTTGCACTTTATTATATTAAAATTGAATGGGCTATAAAACTGCATACCAAAACTTTAGCTAAAAATTTTGATTAAAAAACTTCGAATTTTTAATGAAATTTTGTCGATTTTTTCTAACTTTTGTTCAATGTCTGAAATTCGAACTTAAATTTTTAATAAAAATTATGAAATTATGATGAACATTGGTTAAAATTCGTAGATTTTTTATAAGACTTTTTAATTTTGACTTACATGGTTTTTGTTGAATAATGAGCTATATTTTTATGAAAAAATAATTAACACTAGATAAACGAAAAAAAGCCGAAACTTGCTAAAATGACGCGTCCCTATTTGTTTGGCTACCACCGTATGTAGCCCACTTGTATGTACTGCCAATTTTTTTACTTCGTCTTCTTAATATTTTGCCCATCTTTCCGTTTGGGCCGAGACAAAAAAAAATTCACCAATTTCCTCTGTTTTTCGCCAGTTTTAATTAATAATAAGACCAAGATAAAGATAAAGATTAAGATCAAGATTATAAAGAATAAGGTTAGGACTAAGATTGGGAATAAGAATAAGATTAATAATGGGATTAAGAGGGAAAATAAGATTCAGATTAAGATAAAAACTAAAATTAAGATTAAGATTAAGATAAGGACTAAGATTAAGAATAGGATTAAGACTAAGATTCAGATTATGACAGGGATTAATTTTAACAATAAGACTAAGGTTAAGATTTAAATTAGGACTGAGATTAAGATTAAGACCAATATTAAAATAAAGACTAAAAATAAGATTCAGACTAGGATCAAGATTAAGATTAAGACTGAGATTAAGATTAAGATAAAGATTAAGACTAAGGTTAAGATAAAGATTGAGATTATAACAAGGATTAATATTAAGAACAAGACTTAGGTTAAGATTAAAATTAAGATTAAGATTAAGATTAAGATTGAGATTAAGATTAAGATAAAGATTGAGATTAAGATTAAGATTAGGATTAAGATTAAGAAATATTTAAACTAAGACTAAAAATAAGATTCAGTCTAGGATTAAGATTAAGATTAAGACTAAGGGTAAGATTAATATTGAGATTAAGATTAAGATTAAGACGAATATTAAGATTAATGCCAAGAATGGTTTTAAGATTAAGATTAATGTCAAGATTATCTTTAAGACTAAAAAAAGATTAAGTTAAAATTAAGATTATGATAATGATTAAGATTAAGATCGAAAAGGTGCAGAACCATACGAACATATATAATATGGTGCGCTATACGCGTAATAGGAAGAATAAGGTGGATTTTTTTTTCAATGCTGTGATATGCCCTTACCGGTAGCAATTTTAAGATTTATTACAATATAGCTCAGCTCATAATTTTTAGATTAATCTAGTTAGCAAACTTTTTTTATCATGTCGAGTTCATTTCTTAATTGAAGACTTATAAGTCAGGACGTGCACGCAGCGTACGGATAGTTACACTTGAAAAAAATTCGAATGACGTTGTCTGAAAGAGACAGTGCGGAGATTTTGTAACCAGTTAGCGAAAATTTTCGGATCACTATCGCTACTTGCCGACGTTTGGTATCAATTAATAGTTACAAGATGATCTCCCAACAGGAGTCGTGCCAGCGACGCTTAAGCGCATCAAAATTTTACTCTTTTAGGAGCAGCTGAAACACTGTAGAACTTTTCTTTTTTTTTTGGCTGGCATTCAACTGCTTGTTTGTGAAATTTACTCATTCAAGAATCAGCATGCGGCACGAACCGCACACCACGCAGAAAGCAGCGACTAAGATGAAGTGTTTGTACTTAGTTTTGAGTGAAACATGCCTGCTCGGCTAATGTGGATCTGTCGAGGAAGTAGGAGAGAAGAAGTAAAAGAAGAAGAATGCTCGCGTTCATCTCCACGACTGATGGATTACAATGTTTTTAGCGCAGTCACTGTAGCAACAATTGCATGGCAAACGTAATTTCACTTGCACTCTAACTGTGTCTCTACCAAGTATTTACAACATTCACTTTTGTGTGCGTTCATCTAACTCTTGCGATTCACAGTCCATGGCATTACGTATACGCCATGGTAACCCAAAAGCATTGCTGCCTTAGTGGCGCATAAGTAATTAGCGCATACTCTTTTTTTTCACCTTATTCTTTGGGTTTGCAATAGGTGTTGAGCTCAAAAGTTTTAATGCAATACTTACAATTAAATACATTCAAGTGTTCTGCTTCGTGCTACTTATGGATGTACATATGTAAGTATGTGTTGCTTCAGTGTTATTTATTGCTTATCTCGTTTTTACTTATGTTGCTGCTGGCACTTTGTAAGAAGGGTAAGGTAAGGAAGTCGTAGAAATACATAGTTGGAAAATATTATAACTTTTAAAGGGCAAAGGCATTCAGAAATGCTTTCAATTTAAATTTTTTCTTTACACGAAAAGAGGGGAAATTCACTTTGTGTTTAAATAATTTAAATAACTAGCAAATGCTATAACTATACTTACATACTTGCAACTTACTTGCTTAAACCTAGCTACTTATTAACATAATAACTACAACGAATTTTGTTAAATAATTTGGACTTAATTAGCTACTACATTTACTTATAAAATTACAAGAGCTTTCAATGAACTTTTGTTGCAGTTTTTGTTGGAGTATCCTTTGTCCTTAGTTTCTGTAGATGATTTACCAAAGTTTGCTCAACAGCAGCTGTATAAATGACGTATGTTTTTTGCTCGTATGTTTGTAATATTGTGATTAGTCGGATAAGCGGTTGTTTGATCACTTTCAAACGCAGTTGCGCCTAGAGCTGATATATTCGTCCGTAAAACCAAGAAAGATCTGTGAACTGTGCAGTTTGGTGCTACCTAAGTAACTGGTTGTTAAAAGTACAGTTTGCACTTTTAATTAATTTGAATATAGCTCTATTATTAGACCGTAATTAGAAAAAAAGTTGTATTTTTTTTGTTTTTTATTTAGGTCGCAAACTTTCCGCCACTGAATCCCTGAACCTGAGTATCCCGAAAATTCTTGAAAAGCGCCAAACAACGAAAGGTTTCAAAAAGTTCCAAAGCGACTAGAAAAGCGCTTTAAGAGTACATAGAAATGCTGAAAAAAAAAATTCAGAAAAACCCAAAAAACCATGAATAGTTAATGTTTTGTCAATACTAAAAGTCAAAACTATTAAAGTCATGTTGGAATCATATTACACAATGTGAGACGACTCTCTAACCTAACCTTCGTAAAATAAATAATTTTTTAGCTATTTTTTTGTTTCGAAATTTAAAATTAACTTTTATTTACAGCCCCTCAACAAAACTAATAAAATTTTGATCAATTATCCATCCGCTTCTTTAGTCCATACTGCAATTAGTTGGACGATATCCAATATTTACATGCTTATGATAAATTGTTTCATTAGTTGTTTGTTATTAGGTTCGTCATAGTTGCAATAAATGTATCCAGCGTCTCAGTTGTTCTACTTCACACAGTTTAGTCCTTTTAACGGCATTTCAACAACATACATTGAGCTTTGTGTTATACGGTGTTCGCATGAGGCAATTTTACAGGCAAATTTTAGTTGAAAGAAACAATCGCCTGGTGTGAACGGCCTTTCAATCAATCGCATGCAATGAAGTTGGGGTGCAGCCAACTTTTGATTCAACTAATCACCTCTAAAATTGCCTGCAAAATCACCTCATGCGAACACCGTATTACTACTCTGTAGCGGCACGCAGCTACATACACACTTTTTATACTTTCTTGTATATGTATTTGTTTTGAGGCAAAATTAATTAGCCTTAAAATGATAAAATGAGCAGCCAAACAATAAACTATGCAAACAGAGTAGACAGAAATGATTAAACAAACAGTTGTATGAGTGATCGAGTGCATAAACATACATATACATATACTATACGTATAAACATACATACACATTATTTGTATATACTACATATATACTTTTGTGCATACACACAAATAAATATGTACAATAATCAACTACTACAACTTGTGTGAATTAATGAGCATCAAAAAGAGCTGGAGGCAATTTGAGAAAGAACAACGAAAAATATGTTTGCCGTTTGTGGTTTATGTGTAAACAGTGTTGAAAATTTGTTAAATTACAAATTAACATGAGCAAACAACGAAACAAAAGCTATGTTAGAAAAGCGTAAAACTAAACGACTACGTATACAAAGAAAAGTAGCAAAAGTATGGAAAATGGTAAGATTTAAGGATCTGAAGGACTTTATTTTACATTCTAACTACATATGCTTGTCTAATGATATCCACTGGGGCCGCTGATAAAATGGCACCAGAACTAGTGACTAGTCGCTTTAAAGTGTAAAAATAAAACTTTGGGCCAGTTGCTGAGAAAATTGCGATATTTGACCCAGTCAACTTCATTCGGAAATATTGGATCATTTTGTAAGTTATTGCGAGGATAGTAGAAGGGAAGTGGTCAGAAGATACATGGTTAAAGCGAAGAGCCCGCTATTATTGAACTACGTTCGTTTCCTTTCCTTAGATATAACAAAATCTGTGAGGTCGGGGACATATTGTCGGCCAGGAGATTGGTTCGTCACTTGGCACGACGTCAGGTCTTTCGTCTATCGGGATCCTCAACGGGCGCGTTTTAGTCTCCAGCGGCTAAGAATTTGAGGCCAAGACTTGAACTGTCAGTATTACTATATTTGGGAGGAACGTATATAGGTCAGAGATGCCAGATCGAAATAAGAAAATCGGGGTTTCAATCGATTCGAATCGAAATAAAAATAATCGATGCTGGAAGAAATCGGCAAGAAATAAATTCATCTCCCAAAATCGAGACATATATTTGGTCAAATAGCGTCTTTTACTTCATTTTTAAAAAGAAACTAAACTCGGCAATCTGATCATACTGTTATTTTAATTTTTAAAGCATACATACATTTTGCATAACAGTTTCAATATTCAGATTTATTCAAAAGCAATCGAGTAGCAATTCGTAAATACTTTGAAAAAAAAATGATAAACAATGTATGCCAATGTGTGTAACGGTAAAAACGTTTCTTTTTCACTTAAATATGTGCAGAATTTTGAAAAAAATTAAAATTTGCATTCCGGAGTCGCGACAGGTCATTCATACAATTTTGTTCGCAAAGTTGCCATTTCACCAAAAATGCCTAGATTCTCATAAAAATTTCTGTCATTTAATGATTAGTGGAAATTCATCAATAACCCTATTTAAGGAAATGATTACTTTATTTTGATTTTTTTTCTATCACAAATGAGAAAAAATTTTATGTTTTACTTCGAAACTAAGCTCTATTTTAAAAAGTGTATAATACAACGGAGCTTACATATATGGGAAAATATTTTGAGATGAATTTTTTTTTATCAAAATAATTTTTTTTTTCAACATAGTAGCACAATTTTTTCATAAATGATCACTTGTCAAGCCAATTTAAGTACATGGTAACCCAATGAGCTTATGTTTTTTAATTGCTACTCTATTTAAATATATTTTCAAAATTGTTTTCTATTAACCCGGTCAAGTTATATTTTGAAGGTTGCAGTAACTGGCAAAATACTGAAAATTGGTACCAATGATACGAACGTCATAATAAACGAAATGTGAAGGGTCACATAAATTGATTTAAAAAATTTTTCAGCTAAACCGCAAGGTTTATCATAAAAATTGGTTAAACAAACGTGTAAATCATGCAATTTTGTATCTCTAAAACCCGTTATGAAACTTTTGTTCCTAAGAGTCACCATTTCTGGGATATAACGCCTCGAATATTCATTTTGTAATAATTCATTTAACTTATAAAATACTTTGAATTGAAGTTAATTTTTTAAAAGGTGGTAGTATAAAAAATTCAGTCTGTATGGCAGGTGTCACGGGCCCTTTTCAAAGAACCCACATTTTTTCCATGAGTATAGTATTGATTTCATATATATCTACGCCTAGTTCCAGTACTGTACCACACATACTTCCAGAGGTATGCAAGTAGCTAATTCCCCGAATCTGCAACATAACACCAACCTGCAGCTGCAGAGAATTGCATATCAAAGTCCAGCAAGTGTAGTGATTCCCACAAATTCGTGGGAGTGAATTTGCGATGAGCTGGTGACTGGAGTAAACGTCTGCGATTCCACGAAAACATCACAATCCACTTACAGCGCAGCCAGCGGCGTTCTCAGCAGCAACTGTGGCGACTGCAGCATCTGCGACCGTTAGTTAAATATAAGTAATATAATTAAGAATAGACGACACCGTTTCAAGTTGAAACTCACCGGCTCAGCCAATGCTGACCAGAAATAAATATATTTTGGAATACTAATAACCCGTCTTGATAATTTGCAGTAAGAAAAATTCCGTTTATATTTGAGGTGCCACGCCCCTTTGTTTAATCGGCTAAAGTTGGGCTAAATGACACCACTATGCGAAATTTCATTAATATCGGTTGAGTAGTTAAAGCGTGTGAAAGCGTAACAAACAAACCTTTCGCATTTATATCAGTAAAGATTATCCAGTACTGCCCATTAAATGAATTTTTAGAGGTGAGCATTTTTTTCACAGACCGAATTACACAAACAGAAAATATTACATCAGGGCTTATGAATTTTTTGACCTTGATTGGTTGTGCTCAACGAAAAACCAATATTAAGTAAAAAATTACGCACTGATCACGCGTATTCTGAAGAAAATTTTTCGGCAACGATCTGTAGCACATTGTCCTTTAACGTAGGATTCTTCTTCTGAAGAATTGAGGAAGTATATTTTATACCCATAACTGTAAAATAAGTACCGCTCAACGACTACCAAAAGAAAATTCACGTTTTTACATAAAATACTCGAAATACAGCTACAGTTATAAGCAGCCTTTTTTCTCGCATTTGGTAATTGTGGAACATTTGTTTAATACCTGTAATTTTATTCCTCAGCACCTACAATTAATGTCTGAAAACCCCGAGCTCTAGGTCAGACCGCTAAGGAAGTTATACCTTAATAAAAAGTAGATTTTGTGCGAGTCGCGCTAGAAATTTCCTAATTTTCTCGATTTTAGCAAGTAAACTGGTCATTTAAACCATTAGTTTTGTTTTGAATAACTATTTATTGATATTTACACATGGGTGGACAAACTTTAATGTTTATTGTGAAGATTGTACTTCTCTCAGGAAGGCGTTATGTTGGAGTTGGCGATGTGGAATTATTATAACTGGTTGCAGACCGGGGAAAGCTTGGTCTGCGCTAACTCTGGCCAGTTGATCAGGTGTCTCATTAGTAGATACTCTCCAATGACCTGGCACTCAGAGTACAGCAAACTCATTATGTTTATTAAACTGAGACTTGACAACTGAGACCTGCAATGCCGAACTAATTAGTTTGAAAGTAATTAGAGGGCTCGCCAATGCCCTACGTGCAGCTTGGCTATCACTGCAGACACATAATCTCCTTCCACTCCACCTATTTTCCATCACGTCTTCCATGACTTTGATGATTGCAAATACCTCAACCTAAAAGACCGAAGCATACTCCCAAAGGCGAAAGTGAAGCTTATCTCCATTTACTTCCCTGAAGACTCCAGATCCTGCCCCAGAGTCAGTTTTGAAGCCATCAGTGAAAATTCGACAATGTGTGAGTCCGGGCTCAGTGCTGGTATTAAACCAATAATAAGCCTCAGAGAATTCAACATTATAGCCTTTAAGGCTTCTCCACGTATGAAGGCACAAAGCACTTGGCGATTGTTCTTTGAAGTTTAGCAAGCAGATTTCCCACGCTATTGGTTGAGACTCTGCTACACCATACCATGGATGCATAGCTGTTTATGTGTCTGATCATAGAGTTATTAATCCATAGAATTCCCTTTTATGGTAGACCCCATGATTTGCCAAATACCTGCTAACATTGCCAAAATGCCGTCAATGCTTTGGAAGTCTTGTGTTCCAAGTGAGATTTCCATTTTATTTTATTTTTTTTTTGAGAATTAACTTTGCATTTTAATGTCAGATAAAAAATGATGGCTTATTTATGCCAAATTGTACCCCATTGAGATTAATCTCGGCATACTCTTTTTGGAGATTAGCAGCACCATTTTTTCTGCAGCGCAAATACAGATCGACTAAGGTAACTAATTTTAATTAATGTTGCCTCTAATATAGGCGATAAGAGTCAAAAATAAATAATGAAGAAACAAAAGATCCAATAAGATTTCACATTGATTAAACTAAAGAATGCCAGAATGTGAGAAGATAAGCTTTAGTATCTATGTATGTATGTATGTATATTCTAATTTGCATAAACAATATAATGTTAAGAGTGCCAGTTTCGTAAAATAATGTCTAATTAACGTTAATGAAGAACTTAATAAATGCTTAGGAGCGCACACACGTACACAAGCGTAAATAACAGCACGCTTGTGCGAAAAGTTTTCTACGATGCTTTTTAAACGGTCAAATACACTTGATACTTGCGCTATTGCTGTGCGCTTTGTTCGTTGTTTGCGCCGTCGTTGGCACACTATTCTTATGCCATTTAATAAGCAAACTAATTAGATGTGTGGTAATGCTTGAATTCAAATATGCTTGACGAGAGTGGGTGTACTGATTGCATGTAATGTGATGGTATATGTAAAAGCAAGTGTTGGCGAGCGCACATAGCAGTGCCAAAGGTTATGGCTAAAGGTCATTATCATCATTGTAGTAAGTGTGGCTAACAAGCCAAATAGGAGACCGAACCAAACAATGAAAACAATGAAAAGAAGAAAAAGAAAAAAAAAACAGCAAAGTAGCACATACT
Organism: Rhagoletis pomonella; assembly: GCF_013731165.1. NCBI lineage: Eukaryota > Metazoa > Arthropoda > Insecta > Diptera > Tephritidae > Rhagoletis > Rhagoletis pomonella. The sequence goes on along the minus strand of NW_023458561.1, from coordinate 47,010,026 downwards.
TGACCATTCCCACACACACACACACACACACACACACACACACACACACAGGCACACTCGCATGCACACTTTCATACGCCCACACTCACGCCTGTCAACTTGCTGCAGCAGAGCTTATATAAAGCTTAAATTGATTGAAACGTTTGGTGCGACGAGTTCGAAAGCGCTGCTAACGTTCTACACGCTTGCATATATTTGCATATTTTTAATGCACGACACTTTGGCACTTTTATTGTGTTTGTAAAGTCAAGCTCGTGTAAGCTGATACCAACGTCAGTCAGTGCATATGTACATGCACGCGCAGATATCTGCATGCAAGGCGCAACCAAAACGAAAAAAAAAAACAAAAACAAAAAATGGCATTGTGTTGGAGGTTGCTGTAGCGCTTTAAGATGAATATTCGCTCGCTTGTAATTGCTTGCTTGCACCTGGGACAAGGTGGAATTTCACCCACACAAACGCTACTAACTCGCTACCAACACTAATACATACATATGTAGTACTTACATGCACGTGCAGCATTCTCACTCATCCATTTGCAATTGTTTGTTGCGCCCTGTTGCACTTATAAGGTATCCAAGGTGTGGTGTATGTGTGAGCTTGCGCGTGGGTCGGATTTGCATAGTGCACTCAGGTGTAAAGTAGAAAATTGTGATAATTGAAAAGGTCACCAGTGTAGGTACATATATGTGTGTGTGTGTGTGTGTGTGTGTACGGACTTGTGTATAGCCATTTCTGCATTGTGTTGATTGTAGTCGTGATATTAGGTATCTAAGGTGTGGTGCTTGGCGCAACTTGATGTGCTCCCGCTGCTGATTATACAAAAATGCGCAGAGTAGAAATTAAAAAGAAAATAGCGTAATACGCAAAATGCGCAAATTGAAATACATATTAAATTACTGTAACTTAACCTGAAATGACAACCATAATAAACTTACTTACAGACATGCGCGGGCTAATGCTTAGGGATTTCAATGCTATTGGCAGCGTTTATCGACGCAGTCAAATACAAAGAATTTGAAATGAAGCGAGCGAAGTAAAATTTTGTTGCATGAATGATATAAGGAAGAGAGAGATAGTATTGGATAGGAAAGCATAGGATAGGATATGAAAGGAACGGATAGGATAGAATAGGATAGGCTAGGATAGGGTAGAATAGGATAGGATGTAAGCGTAAGTATTTACCAAAAAATATTTCAACCAAGTTCCACTGTAAATATTTGATAAAATAAGAAGAACTACAGTCTATTATAGCGATGCCTTACACAATAAATGCATTACGTTAATGAAAATAAAATCGAATGAGGACTGCCGAAATCAGCTCAGAGAGCTGCTCAAGGCTGTGCGCGTAGATTAACTTAGACCTCAGTCTCGCCAAAGTTGGTCAGTTGGTCGGACCTCATGCGCCTTCAAACAGTTGCGGCGTGGATGCCAATCGGCTTTTAAAGGTAAGGAAGACGCGTATGAATTACTCGTACTTCCACTCGCAGGCAGACTTGCCCATTGTGAACGCCATCTATGAGTGCCCCGAGGAGATACATGCTTCAAATCGAAATTATTCCATATTATCAGTATAGTGTATATTAGCTCCGACACTTCTGCTATCTTCCCTCAACCGATTGAAAAGGCGTGATTCCAAATGCTTGAGATGCCTTGTCTTTAGAGCTGAGCATTGACATAGGAAGTGGTGAATGAATTCCTCTTCCTTCTTACCCCGCAAACTTCTGCTGGTGCTATAGCATTGTGTTGATACCGGTAAGAGCCTTTATTGATCTTGAGAACTCACTGTGTTGTATTCTTCAACCCTTCCTAGTAGATCAGAAATCGGTCGTAGTAGGGAGTTCTCCGCTTCACCAATTTGCATCTCCGAGCCAACCCATGAAAGAGAGGTTTTGACGTGACTCAGTGAGGCCAGCGATGCACGACATTTCCGACCTACCTTCGAGTTTACTTCCTTTCAATGCAACCGGGTTGTCAACGAATATAGTGGCGTTTCTTGACAGATACTTAATATTCCGTATGACACAAGCCGGCTTCTCTAAGACAAATATCTCCGCCTGAAAGACACTGCGGTTATTAAACAGGTCCTGCCGGTCTTTGGAGTATAGGTTCCTTTTTCTATCTTTAAGCCATTAGTGTAGATGAAAATACCACTGCAGTATAATCGGGGTTGAATGAACCCCGGCTTAGCTGAATTATTCGATCGAGTGAACACCAAATTTTTTTCGTTAAGTACTCTACAAGTAAAACATAATTTGTCTGTAAGAATAACAAAGAAATAATTATTAAAAAGCTATCGAATAGGCCGAATAAAACTCGAATTCCCTTGATAATACACTTGTTCTTAAAAAATTTTAGAGATAAATCCGGGAACGAAGTGTCTAAAAAGAAAAAAAGAAACAAACCCATGTTAAAGAGTTTTCTGGAAGAAATCCATTTTAAAGTAAAAATGTTCGAATTAAATATGATATGGGTATTTAGTGAACGCCTTTCCCACCTTGTCTAATTGCAAATCTATGCGAATTTTAAGACTAAAATCTCAGGATGACATGAGGTAATCAGTTCACAATTATCTAACCTCAAGACCGCTGCGTGCCTGTAATTGGTCTTATTCCCTAAGTAAATGGGCCCGTCTTGTGGTGCGCTGCTCTCTTCTTCCTTAATGACAGCTACCTCTGCCTGAAGCGCACTAAAGAGCTAGAATTTGAAGCTAATGAAGAGTTTACAACAGAAAACTCGGGAGCAAAAAAATACCGTCTGATTCATACATTCTAAGGATGTAGTAGTGAACGTAGTTTTCTCCAGCGAATTTCCTTCCCTTATGGTGGCTTATCTATGGGGCGATTGAGCCAGGAAGTAGCTTGTGGATAGAGACCTTTGTTTTTTTTAAAGGTTCCCCGATAAAAGAAAAGGGCAACTGACGCCTCCTTCACGCCAGCACGATTACACCAAAAAAATTATTATTAAATAACTGGTATATGGAAACCAGGCCGACGATAGGTGAACTCAGCGAATCCTGGTTCTTAAATGCAAGTCAATTAGCCTATTCAGTGTTTTTAGGGAAAACGAAAAGAGGTAGGTTTGATCGAGATTGAGCGTAACAAGCGTAGATGGGAGAAAGCTTCCAAATTTTTTTTGTAACTGACCAGGTATATAATGCCGTCGAATTCAGTGATTTGTAGACTGTGAAAGAGCAGCTATACCACATTGTCCAAGAGAAGAAGTTTAAGTCTAGAATAGTCTGTGGACAATTAGTCTGTGGACACTCTGAGGTTGTTGTTCTTCAAAAAGCAAGAAGTTTGGGTCCTTTTGGTATAGCAGATACGTTTGTCGTGGGAACGAGGTCAGACAGCTCAGCGACGTGAGTGGGGCTGCTTACTGGCCTTTTGCCCAAATTTGTACTACTCAGATATCTGTAAAGTACTAAAACGGTTAGCTTTATCTGGAGCCAACTCAAGATATGACAGTTTCTTGGAAATATGTTTTTTTTTTACATTCCTCAAATTCGTATTGCAAGAAACCAGGGAAAGATCAGGATCTTCTTCACGATGGAATTAACGTATAAATGCGAGTCCTAATAACGAGTCATTAGTTAATTAATTTTTATGTCACAAAATAAAAAATAAAGTTTGTTTAACAATACAACTATTTACTTATACATATATGTCCATATGCGTACAATTTCAAGTTCAAGCCATTCAGTCATACTACATATTTTTATATAGTACATTCATACCTCTATAAGTAGTAAGCCTTCAGTACCATATTTAGGGGCAGCATGCTTTTGAGCTTTTCTATTGTTCTTATGAACATGCATAAACAGTTAGGGAAAAGGGATAATTTGTGCAGCCAGTAAAGTTTAAGGGGTAAAGAAACAGTTGTAAAGTGATGTCAACGGCACTAGCTATGATGCCCTTGGTTACTACATTTACTATTTATGTCTGCAGGGTAAATATTTGTATTGAATTAGTGCGCTTCTGGCAAATTGAAAAACAGTTGTTTTCACTTTACTTGCAAGCAAGATATTCAACTAAGTACTATAATTTTTTCAGATATATGTACATATTTAATTTGCAAAATTAATGTGGGATTTTAAACTAATAAGCAACGACTGTCCCTAGCATCCCCTAGCATTAAAAATACCGAAGTAGTTCCGAAAATCTCGAAACAGTTCCGTGAATCCAGAAAATCCTAAAAGGCCCGAAAAGCTCGATATAGTTTCGGGAATCCCGAACAAGTCTCAAAAATACCGAAATAGTTCCGAAAATCCCAAAATAGTCCCTAAAACCCCGAAGAATTTGTTCTGAAAATTATGAAATAGTTTTAAAAATCCCAAATATTTAGTGCAGAATTCCCGAAATTCTTCATTTCCTTATTGAATATATAGCAAGTATTTAGTACTTATATAGCGACAACAAACTTGCAAGTTAAAAATATTTGTTGGATTAAGGCAAAGTACCATGCCTTAAAGAGGTGTCAACGTCACTAGTTTTGATGCCCTTGGTTGTTTCATTCACTCACTTCTGTTGTGTAAATATTTTTATAGAACTAGTGTGGTTTCGGAAAATTGGAAAATAGTTCAACAACCTCCTGCGTTCTGAAAATCAAGCTTTATATTTTCTGCGACTAGCTTTACAGTTGGGTGAATTAACATTTGGCATTGATATTTTGTATGTTTTAAAATATTGATTTAAGAATTAATTTATCGATGTAATTGATATCTCTGATCGTTATCTACTCGTATCTCGTGTTTTAGAATAACTTCGCATCATTTGCAAGAAAAAACCCAAAAGAAATATTAACCTCAACATTACACCGCCAAATACCACCCACGTGAAACCACTAAGTAAATAAATGGCGGTTGGCCAACCACAAGTTTCGATTTTACATCCAAAATTATCATTCACCGAAAATATCTTTGCCACATAGTGTATATATGTATGTATTTGCGCTTTTTTTTAAATATTAATTTTAATGCTCATTTATGTGCACAAATACATAAATACATACATATGTACATAGTGTATATGGACAGCTGATTGTTCAAATGTCAATACCGTGCGAGTCATTACTGCGCCAATTGCAAATTGTTTATTCATTTTATTCAAATTTGATACTTGTCTTAATTATTATTGAGCCTATAAAAATGGAAAATTATAGCTGCGGCAGTGTGCTGCCATCATACTAATTTATATATGTATGTACATTAAGCGGCATCACTTATATGAAAGAAAAAAAGTTGAGCGTATGTTTTATTTGAACACTTAAGTATGTATGTAAAATACTAAATGATTAATAATAAATAAAAAATAATAAATATTAAAGTAATAAAAATAATCCAAATTTTTTGCTGTAGCTTTATTTTTTTGTGTGTCCGATAAAAAAAAAAGTACATCTAAAGTTTAGTGTACAAATAAAACAGACACAAAACTAAACTTTTTTTGTGATCCACCCTAATGCACATACCCACATGCATATGTACATACTTTCGCATTGCAGTTTTATGATGATGAGGTGGGAAATGTGAATTATTAATAGTAACGTTAATGTTTAATTATAGAACAATCCAAACAAATAAAGAAATTAATGTCTCATTAAAGTAGAAAAAATATCGCTACCGTAAAATTTATGCTTAATATCAATTAATTGCAGGTAGTTTATGGCTCAACAGAACGTGTGATGAGCAAAAGCGGATGGTGATAGTGTGTATAAATTTGTATTATTCTTCTTGTATCTTTTTGGCTAGTCAAAACAAGCATTTTTTTGTTCACATTTTTCAAACTTCTGAAGTTATTTGCATGCAACCGAGACTTAAGCAGTTTGGTTTTTAAGACTTTTCTCTTTGTATAATTGTTTGTTCTGGCGAATCTAGAGTGTGACTTATTGGATTTTCACAGAACTTTCACGTAGAGATATATATATGTAAAGGAGCCCACAGAGAATGTAGCTGACGTAGAAAAATTGTATTTATACTTCGTTTTGTTAAATATTTAAAAAGAATATTAGTTAGGAGAATCTAAGTAGCACATATTTATACATACTAGTATCGCCCAGTTGTTGAAATTCGACATCTTTTTTCATACACTTTTGAATTTTACCAGTCACCAATACTAAATCCTTTATGCGAATTACTATTTTCAAGTGCACCAGCATAATTTATAGCGAATTTACAGGAAAACTTAAAATCGAATTGTGAACGTTAATACCGGATTGATTAATGCTAATTCTACCAAGCCTCCTCATCAGAAGCTTTTGAAAATAGACCGAAAAAGGAACCTCGATTTTCATTTATAAAAAATATGCATATGTATTTGTATGTATAGATGAGATGTTCATCACTGACTAATATGTCAAACAATTCAAACTGTAAATAAGTCCGCAAGTACGGTATTGACAACATATGTTGCTGTGTCAAATTTCAGGACGTCAGCATAAGCGGTTCCAGAGATAAGCGATATGAGAATTTCAGTTTCTATGGGCGGTGCCACGCCCACTTTCCCAGTACCTACCATTTTTCACCGTAAGTAGGGTATTTACATTCTATGCATCTGTGCTTAGTTTCAGTTCCACAGCATAATTCGTTTTAAAGATATAGTAGTTTTCACATTTTAGCCTATAAGTCAGATGCCACGCCCCCTATATATCGGGATTAACATTTCTGGATTAGAGGAAGTTATATCCCTTAAATCGGTGTATGTTTTATTGAAATCAAGCGAACGGTGCCTTCACAAAAGGGATTGCAAAATTTTCTTGTGGCGTATTTATATATAGATGTTCACTAGACATACATATGTATGATTTTTTGTTGTAACTAAATATAAGTACATACATAACTATGAGGAGAGGATTTGGAATAAGACTTCCATATTATGATCCAGTTTTTTTATTTTTTTTTTTTCATTTCAATTTCATATATTTCAGTAGAGCCAATTAACGATTATGTGTTTCGTAATTTAGCAATAATATGTCTTGGAACGTAATTAATCCGCTATAGGGAAAATTTGTAAGCTTTCAAGTTATGAAATTTCAGTAGTGAGGGTTGCCTGCTTCGGTTTAGTGGAAAATGGCAAAACTGCGCCCTTGTCGGTTTGGTCACAACTAAGCATATGTTGATTTGCCACAGAAAAATATGGTTATTTATAAACGTAATCCGCTATATAACTCAGAAACATGAAATTTGGAATTTTAATATGTGGCACTAAAAAGTGTATACATGCTCGCTCATGAAGAAGGAAATAATTTTAAAAACTTATTTTAATTACGAATTTAGTAAAAAACAGGGTACCGATTTTTTTTGTATGGAGAGTGATCCACCCTAATATATAGAATACATTTCAAGTCAATAGAATAAAAAAATAAACATTTTAGAAACTAATTCTTGCGAACAATCATAATTGGTTCACATGGAATTTTCCAGATACTTTAGACGTTTGGCGAGCAATACTTCGTATCCGCCAAACACAATGAAGTAGCATGGATAAAAATTGATTTTTGATTACCCTGTCACAATGCTTGACGAAATCAAAAATCGTATGGTGAATAATTAAAGTAGGGGCTCATATTTAGTGAGTTCAGTTAGAAAACCATTTAAAAAATTTGAAGAAAATACGTTTCTTTGATCTTTTGTGATACGTGGTATTGCATTTGGCGTATGCGAGGTATAACGCGACAAGCGACGATAAGTATGTTTTTCTTTTCCAGTGGATTTTCGTTTTCTGGTTTTTCATCATTTAATTAAAAAATCATATGCCTAGTGTAGACATCTTCTGGTACCACAGAAGATACGCTGACAATGTCAGCCTTCACATGGCAAATGCCCATTCTCTGCCCTGTGAAGCTTTGTCAGGGGAGATGGTTGCCCTGAAAATCAGATGGCTGTTTAAAACGACAATTTTATGAAATGCGTCAGCTAGACAAGGACAAGAAGGCAAAAGCATGTCTTTTTACAGGGTTGACTGTAACATCGAACACATTTTGCATCAGGGAAGAGCAACATTTTTTGGAAGAAACGAAATCACCATTACCTTCTGGACATGTCTCGTATTTAGATATAAATTTCTTTATGGAGAAGAAATGGACAGTTTGGGTGTCTCTACTAAGAGTTTTGTCTAGATGGAAGATCCGACTCAAGTTAGTTAGGTGACTTCATTAAACAGGGGGGGAAAAAATTCTAATAACTTAATTCGATTTTACTTTGAAAAGAAGAAGGTTTACTACTCATAGGAAGTGAAAAATGAACGAAACGAGAAGTCTTTCTTAATTTTCAACTAACTTAAGAATAATGCTATCAATAAGAACTTTTACTTTTCACTCACATAACTCCGCCTTAGCACATACATACATACAATGTTTTGCATTTTGGAAGCGTAATTTTTTCTCTGCAGCTGCTCCCAACTTTTCGGTTAAAGTATGCACCCTAATTTGAATAGTAATCAATCATGTAATACACTAATTCAACATCTACAGTATTTATTTGTAAAACAGTTGCGATTATATTCAAAATAGATAAAATAAATACAAATATTTGTACCAGTTTTTTTCACGGGTAACGAACGGTACCTTCGTCATAAAAATATGCGAATGAAAAATAAATAAATAAATAAAAAAAAATGCCAATATTCACGGAAGTTATATGCGGAAATACGCTTAAATGAATATGTATACATATGTTATGCTTAAGTGAAATGAAAAATGTATGCATAAATGTATGCATTTGTTTGAGTTATCGGCACATAACACTCATACGACACGTTGTACTCGTTTCTGCTTCGCTGAGTTTCGAGGTAGGCGTTTGGCAGTATTTGGTTTTCATACATACATACATATGTATGTGTATGTTTGTATATACATATGTGTTTATAAAATATGTATGTATTCATGCATGTACATATATATATATATATATGTGCGGGTGTGTTTCTTGCGGACTTGGAAACAAATACTGCCAACACCATCTGCCACCCTGCATTCAAAAATGCGTTAATAATCCGTGTGTACGTACTTACCATATGTACATACATAATATATAGACTATGTATGTAGCTATACAATATAGGCAACACAAATTTAAATCAACAAGTTCACTTCAAACCTGCATGAAAGTTATATGGGTTATATGTATGTACACATGTATTGGGAGTTGTAACATTTAAAATGGATCTGTGCATGAACGATTGTCCTGCCTGCGCCTGTGTATTTAAATTGAAAGTATAGTTTGACATTGAAAATAATTTTAGAACATTTTAAAATAGGTAACTTATATGTAAACAAATTAATTAAGTAGAGTTATTTTCCTTGAAAGAATGTATAAACTGCGAATGAGCATTAAATTATCACTAATGATGCTGGCGACTGCATAAAAAATATTTGGTATATTTTTCTAAGTGCTTGGTCAAGCTTTTCCTCTAATAAATATGCGTCTAGGTGTCAAATGACTAAGGCTGCTTTTCATTGAAGAGCTGCTGGCCATTGTCAAATGAGGCCGCAACTTGGTGTAGCTCAGAAAAGTAAAAATAAATATATATCGACACCTGTTTGGAAGATCGAACTATCTCGGCAGCCAGTTCGAAAATGCCCTATCTCAGAAAACTTTTCAAGAACGCCCTCTTTCAGAATTTTATTGAAGGATACCTCACTTAAAAATGTGCTGATACAGGCCCTTATTCAACCAAATTCCGAGCTAGGGTGTTTTTCAATAAATTTCTAGATGACGCATATAGTATATTTAACACAGGTAGAATATTAGACTGTGACGACACCGAACGACATGCTAAAAAAAATTGTTCCATCATAATAAAAAATTTGGTAACCGCAATGTTAAGTTTTCATCAAGGGCATTTAAGCAAAGAAATTTGATATCTTTATAATTCTTTTTTAACTTTTTATTATGTTTAACGTTTGTTTGAATATTTTTCGTTTCGAAAACCTTTCAAAATTTTTTTTTCAACTCAAAACCCTCAATATAAAAATTTTTATCAGTGGCAACCCTTTTGAAAAATATCTGCATCGATGAGTTCTTGAACAATTCGTTTGATAACAAATTGTAAGTTGTTTCTTCATACTAATGAAGCCTTTCCTTTGGAACCCACCTAATAATATTTCATTTAATTTGAAATTTTCAGTTAATTCTTAACTTCTTAGATTGGTAAAAACAATATTGAAAAATATTTCTAAGTCAAAGATTTTATGAAGACCTTTCGCTTGATAGCGAAGACATAATATTTCATTTATTTTATCAATTTAATTTAATTAAATTTTTCAAACATGTGGCAACCCTCTATAAAAATATCAAAAATTAAGTTTTTTTAAACCGCTAGACATCGCTATTGCAACTTTTCATTTTCCTTATTGATTCAATTCAATTATATTTTCCAACCAAGTGGCAACCGTCTTATAAAATATTTTTCAAATATAACGATAGCCGTAGGTAAATCAAGCGGGCAGAGCCCGAAAAGTACCTATTTTATGCAACCGTGATTTCATTCTTAGTCCCTGAGTTTTATTAAGGGGACTTAATTTTTTTAGGGATATTTAAAAACCTTTGGTTAAGTAGCAAATATGGCTGTACAAAATGTAATACTAAGCGGCTTACCTTGAGTACATAGACATTGATACGTACATATGTATGTGTATATACATATGCCAAATTGATATTTAAATTATATGTATGTATGTATAGCAAACCTAGTATCACATGCGACAGCAGACAATCAAGGGGGGCCTTTCATTGCAAGCTAGTATCAATAGCAGGTGCCTCAGGCGTATACATACACAACTGCAACATGTTATATGCTATTTCATATTGTGTATGATTATGTACTTTGTACGTTTATTATGTAGATGAAAATATCGTTATCTCGTACATTTGCAAATGCTTTCAGGCTATAGATATCCGAGAGCTCGTGCAACATATATTTATGCACACAAGCATATCTACTACATAGTATTTATTTCACTAATCTACATAAATTAATGTTGATCTTATCGTCCGCTGTTTTTCGCAATAAACATATCTAAAATGCCTTTTCTTTAACATTTTTCTTTATTTATTTCTTTATCCAACTCTCCGTCAGTTATAATCGCTCATCTCTAGCCTCGAGCTACACTTTCTTTAAAATTAATATTTTTTTGGGTACAGTTTTTTTTTTGATATTTGCGCTTTTCTTAAGACATGACTTTCATTTTATTTATATTAAAATATTTCATCAGTCTACTTCATTTCTATTGTATGCAATAATATGGCATCTTCAAAGTATGTAGGTAGTCATTATTCCATTTCGATAATCTGCTCGTTCGCTTCAACATTGCTGCTCTTTTAAAAGTATTTTTTTTTTGTTTGCTTTTTTGTTGGACTAATCTGCGATTTTGTATTTATATTTGGGCATTAGTATAAAAGTACTTACATGTATATTCATATACATATATAAATGTAATCAAAAGGAATTTACTTGTCTATCTGTTCCACACTGTTGCAACAGCAACATCCTTAGAGCGAATCATCATCTTTCTCGACTTTTCATACTTTAGTTTTGCTTCCGTACTGTGCTTATCTTTTGATATTCATAATCTGATATATTATTAAGTAAAAATGCTGTGCATTATTTGTGTATATGAATATTACATTTGGTTTATGCATACCAATACATACATATATATTTACATATAAATACATCAAAGATTCAAGCAAAAACTAGGTAAAATAAAATAAAACAAATTGAAACAAGTGCATCTAAGGTGAAACTTGTTCATATCGCCCGTATAGGTCAGCACATTACATGAGTATTGTGTATGCATATTAATGGACAATTATCTTAATGGTAATCGTGTTAATTTCAATCTCATTTAATATGAGCCTTTTCAATCTTAACTTTGATCTTGCTCTTTATCTTAAGCCTTATCTTAATCTTAACCTTAATCGTTGTATTGATCTTTATCCTAGTCTTGATCCGTATCTTAATCTTAATCTTAATCTTAATCGTAGCATTATTTTTAAGCTTAATCTTAATTTTGAACTTAATCTTGATCTTAATCTTCATCCTAGTTTTAATCTTAATCTTGACCTTAACCACATTCTTAACCTTAATCTGAATCCTAATCTTAATCTTATTCTTACCCTTAATAGTAATCTTAATATTAATCATAATTAGAAGTCAAAGCTACACATGTGGAGTAGTAGCATCTAGTCTACGTTACCGGAACGAGTCATATTTATTTGTGACCAAGGACTACCACTGTGGGAGAATTTTTAAAAGTTATTGGGAATATCTTCCACAGTTCAGCAACGGTTGCCCCAAGTGAACCTCTTATCTGAATAACCTATGATGTTTGTAGAAATATTTCATTTTCCTTGTACGTGTTTGTGAGCATCCATAGTTGTCCATCGAGAGTTTTACTCTGATTTAATATCGATATCATATTTGACGATTTTTCACCCTGTAGCAACATGCTTACATGAATATGTTTGTCTACAAGCGCTTATTAGACCGTACAAGAAAAATAAGTCCGTCGTACACCCCTGAGGCTAAAGTATTTTTGCAAGGTAGGTAATTTCGAAAAGAAATTTTATTTTTTTGCCGAACGTAGGGGTCGCCTTTTTACATTTTTCGTCATATCGTCGACATTTACTGTGCGATTTTTAAGTGTATATATCTATGTTCTTGGCACGAGGAAACCATTTTTTTTTTTAATTTATTGCCAAATGTCTGTGGCAACGGTAAATGTAAACAATTTTCGAAATTTCCTTGCCAAAAGGCTCTGGGGTGTAAGGCGAACTTTTTTCTTTGCCTGGTGGTATGGCCTAATGCAAATACTTACTTATGTACATATATATGTACAAGTAAGTATCTATGTATGTAAATTTATTTCAAAATGTAGCATAACATTCTTGTAAATTCAATTGCACTGCTGCACCCTTTTACTTCCCTCTTCCCGCCATTCTCACATTTTTTTCCAAAATAATTTCCCTTTTTTTCGTTTCCTTCACCCTTGCTCTAACTTTTTTTCCGTGCATTGACATTTTATTTATTATTGCCGTTATCGTTGCGCTCTTCGCTGTTGCTTTAAAATCATTTTTGCCATTGTCTTCTATAACTCCCATTGTATTGTTCACTTTGAATGTGTGTGCGCTATTACCCTGTGGGAAAATCTCTAGTTCTGAACTGGTGCGCTTCTAGTTCATTTAGACCCAGTACTGGTTCGCGATAAATCTCTTTTGCATGCAAGCAACTGGCGAATTTAACATGGCGATGTCCTAGGAAGTGTCAATTGCCCCCCGCTGCATCCCTTTTTCGATAGTTCCGAACTAGTCCTAAATTCTATAGTTCCGAACCAGTTCTAAAATCGACAGACGAAAGAAAAAAGTATAATGATTTTTCAATCTTTTCGGTTCTTCCATGTGCGATTTTACATTATTTTCAAAGAAACGTTTTTTCAATTTGAAATTAAATTTGTTGAAATGTACGTTTACATACCTTGCTGTAGCTGACTTTGCGGAGGTGCTCGCTGTTATTGGTTAGATTCCATACGGCCCCAAGATGTTAATATGTTAACACAAAGCTTTGTTTTGTAATACCAAACTATGAAATAGCATTTGCGAAGCACAGAATAGAAGCGTATTTGAACGAAAAAGCCGCCGAACACATATCTATGTAAAGTAAACAAGCCTCCCGCTGCATCCCTTATTCGATAGTTCCGAAATAGTTCTAAATTCGACAAATGGGATCTAGTTCGTTCTGCATCCCTTTTTCTTTAGTTCCGAACCAATTCTAAATTCGTCACTTTAGATATAGATTTGTAGTGAAAAAAACTGAAAAAATTAGTTTCTTAAAAGTACCACTTTTCGCCGATTTTGGACTGGTGGGGATCTAGTTCCTATGGGACTAGTTCCTTTTCGGCGATAAAGACCTAGTACGGAACTAGAAATTTGATTCACTAGTCCGCGGTTTCCCTGCAGGGTATATTCATATACATACATACATAAATATATATGTACATATTTGTATGTATATGTATTGTTGACTCAGCGAATGACATTTTCCCTCTCTGGTAGCTGGGCTTATTCGTTCACAATGAAATTTTGATACCCAGCATGTCATGTGTGCATATCTTTGTTTGACTGTTCACTGTTCTCGTCTACTTGCCGCTGACTGATGCCATTGTTGCATTCCTGTATGTACGTAGATATTTGTTTTGTAATATTTGAATACTACACTACATTTTGTGTTTGTATGATTTTCGTTATTCACAATTTTTTTTTGTAATATTTTAAGCATTTCAATTTTGCCATTTTATTATGACATAAATCAAGTATGCATTTAATTTTGTTATTAATTTTTCAAGTGTACGTGAGTTAAGTTGACTGCTTTGACATCTTATGCTTGATCAAAATATTATTTTTCTTTTTAAATTTGTGGATATGTCTTAAAGCGTTAGTTTTTGCTTTTGCTAGTCAAGTTGAGGACTTAATTAATGAAATATGTGTCTCTTTTTCTTCTCGTCGCTGTAATCAATTGTTGTTATAAGTAGCATCAGAGCAGCTAATTTGGGCAGCTCTTCTTATCTTCTCTAGCATGAGATTAAAGATGGCACGACACATGACAGGAAGTCGCAAAGTCTGATCCTTTGTTTGACGAAGCTGGTCGTATTGCTCTACGTCATTTTACACAGTCGTACCAGTTTCAGATGGATCAGATCAGATCAGATAGATTATCGATTCTTTTTTTTTTGTGGGTATTTTCCAAGATTTGGTACCTGGTCCAAAGTTCTCCCTGTAAGGCCCAATTAGTTCGTTGACGGTGCCGCCGCGCCGGAATAGCTCAGTTCAAAGACCGTCAGCTCCAGCAGCTTTGTGGGTTCGCAGCAGCGAAATTAAAATTCCTACCTCTTTATAGTGGAACATCGACTCGATCGTCTTAGCACGGAGGTGACTGGGGCGTCGGTATTTTCCCAGAATATCTGCTTTATGCAACCCTGCTTAAGGAGTCTGACCATGTTGGATTAAATTAGATTTAGATTAAGAGGAGGGTGTCAGTCAATACATTTAGAATTTGGTTACAGGCCTTCTGGGATCCGTGCCTTCGCAGGTATACACAATGTATTCTGGCGGTTTCCCTTACTACGTAATAACCTACGCTGGTCATAGTAAATAAAACCCAGGTTTGACAAACGCTTCATTACCCTGCAGTGGCCAATAAGAAATCCTCTAACAATTCTAACTTCGTGCCTGCTAAGGTGAGAAAAATGTTTCGGTTCTAACTGTTTATATTTCTGGAATGAAGCACTTAGTTTATTTGTTACCTTCTATACATGTCCAGTAATCCTGCGCTGCCTTCTTTATTCAAATAAAATAATTCCACTTGACGGAGCTGCCTAATAGGTTCTGGCGAATATAAGTCCCTGTGCAGATCTGTTTCTGACAGGCCGAGAATATGTGTAAATTAATCATTCATAAAAGTTAACAGAAATCCCACACCAGCTTTGAGGTAACCTTTTTTGCCTTCAGTGCGTGAATAATAGTAATTGGGGAGGAGTATCTAGCCTAAAATCTTAGAACCACCGACCTTTGGCAGTCATGGGCAATGGTGCTATACCCACCCACCAAACTATTGACGCACAATCCAAAGTTGATCTTATGATCATCCTACATATGAAGCCAATCTATTAATATTAGGCTCAGATCCTAGGACCGAGCAACCTTACTAAGTTCTAAGGTGCTTCTAATCCTGGAAATATTTAGATATTTCACCGCGCGGATATTTTAAAACAATACCTATCTAAGGCTAAGTGGACATTTGGAGTTAGAGCACCAAGTTAATGGGCTGAATGATATTATTACAGGCGGATTCTTGCTCTAACTGCCCCGTAACTCATGCAAAGGGGAAGTCCAAAACTACTTGGTTGTCTCGGGAACTCTCAGCACACATAAAAAGGTATGTATATATTTACGCTCTTCAACAAAACCAAGCGCGCGGGCTGCTGAGATGGACACTCACCCAGAATAACAAGGTATAATATAAAGGCAATGTTGAAAGCGCTTTGTTCTTTAGTGGATAGATCCCTCTAGCCATTTTTTCCAGGGATAATATATACTCAAATAAAAGGCAGTCGATTTTCAAAAGAAATTAACTATAAACCCCGCCTGAAATTCCCAATCCACAGTAACTGGAATAAGGAAAATTTCGAGTTCTTGCAGGGCTTAGCTGTCTTTACGGATGGAACGTGGAGTTGGTACAGAGGTTTTCACTGAGCAAAATAACCTAAAGTTATCCTTTTCCAGGCCGAAACGTTTGCTATTAAGGAGGCAGTAAGGTATATCAAAGAGAATGTACTCGCGAGAACGCAGGTGAACATCTTCTCGAATAGCCAAGCGGCTATTCAGGCACTTTTTCTACCTCTGCTAGATCTCGACTAGTGGATGAATGTAGGAGAGAGCTGGCCGGTATTTCTGATCAATACGAAATTACTGTAGTATGGGTCCCGAGGCATCTACGCAAACGAGGCAGCGGGCGAGCAAGGAACGGCTCCGCACTGAATGTCTCCCACGCGGTGGACATGGTCGCCTCGCTCAGGGAGATTAAGGCAAAAATTAATATTATTAAATCTATTAAATTGATCACTGTCGATTTTGCGGCTTGTTTCACCAACCACTCTGTGCTATAACTTATGTGGCTTAAACGAAATTGAATTTGCCACAAAACTCAAACGTAACGCTGTTAAATATATACATATTATAATTTTTTTGTTGCCAAAGCTATTGCGTAACAACATTTTGTTATAAATTTTGTGGACTCCTGCCGGTCCTTTTATAGATTTAATTTCGTTTGGCAACACAAAAAGTGTCAAAAACAATGGCATTTTGGTAAACAACCATAAAAAATAAGTATAAAATATAATTCCATAGGTATGCAAGTATGTATGTATACTAGGGCGGTCCAAAAATGCATGTGAAAAAGTAAAGTCAGAATTTTTATGCTCTCACCCCCTAGGATTATTCTATATCGTAAAAAATATACCCTTCTTTTTTACATTGAAATCAAAAAATGTTTAGAGGTCTCTCAAAGCGCCCAAAGTTTTCCATGTATTTTATATGGAGAAAAAACAAATGTTTTCGTAGAAATGCTATAGAATGGTTAAAACTCAATATTTTTCTATCAGAAAACTCTGTTTATCTGTAGGAGATTCCCAGTAATAATACCCAGTTGTTTATTTAACAATTTTTTCATCGCAACTATAATTTATAGGTCCACCAAAAACTCACAAAAACCTCACAAAAAATGCAATAAAAAATCGTTAGTATTAAAAAATGGTTAAATACACAAACTTTGAGGGCTATGAGCGACCTCTAAATATTATTTGATTTCAAAATATAAAATAGGGGTATACTTTTTCGACATAGAAAATTCCTAGGGGGTGAGAGCATTACAATTCCGACTTTACTGTTTTTGTACCACCCAAATGTACACACGTAAAGGCATCTTTATGGAGGGAAATGTGCTGAAAAATGCCCGCACATTAGTTTAGTTTGGGGACGTCACAAAAGAATGTAAATGTGATTGTATGTATCAGTATGTGCATAAATATACAGGGTGGTCAATATATGTATAGTGGTGTTTTTTCATGTATTAGTTCAGTTCAGTGACAGTTCTTTCCTGTTGGAAATTTTTACAGAAAGTCAATATCATATCTTCTCGGATCGAAATAATGCAACCTTTTTCTCAAAGCCAATGTTGTGTGAAATGTTGTAAAACCCATCTTTTCTGACGAAGCGCATTTCCATATCCGGGGGCTATGTTGACAAGCCAAACAGCCGCATCTGAAGATTAGAAAATCCGCACGTGATCGTCAAGAAACCAATGCATTCTCAGAGACTGACAGACAGTTTGGTGCGGATTTTGAAGTGGTGGCATCATAGACCCCTTTTTTTTTTGAAAATGCTGCTGCAAATGCCATTTCGGTCAACGTTGAGCGCTGAAGAGATATCTTGTGACCGGAAATTGAAGACTCGGACTTCGCCGATCCTTGCCCAAATCGATCTTTTGCGCGCAAAGTTCGGTAATTGAGTTATCAGCCGTCTCGGCGGGGCCAATTGGTTACTTCGGGCTGCGATTTGACGCCGTTAGACTTTCTTTTTTGTAGGGTGACGTTGAGGACCCGTATTATGCTTAAAATCCATTAACGATTCAGGCCCTGTTTGGAATTTTTAAAAGGAAGCTACTACATGGACCACGCTTTACATATTTTATGCTGAGCAGTAATCCTTTCGCGCGAAACCGCCTACGCGAAAACTAAAAAACCAAAGTGCTGAAATTTCGCATTATACTCCAACTTTGTGACGAGCGACAGTCGCTGTTGTTGTTTTTCTTACCGCTGTGACGCGACGGGAAGTATGCGTGGTTGTTAGTTACATTTATGGAATTCCATGTCAGCACAGCTGCTAACCACCGCACAAGCCACATGAACAAATGGCGGACCAACTTCTTATACTACACCCACAGATGCAATCCCGAGCGCTGGCAGGGAGTATATACATACATACATACATGCATAGTACGCAGTTGGATGGACTTTCACTAGAATGCCTATTGCGTTTTGCGACCTAAATATTTCTTCCTTAACGTGAAGCTACACTTTTGCCCAATGGCTCTGTTGGATGAAATGTTGGAGCTGGGGTACAACGACTCTTTTTTACACTTTGCAAAATAGCTCCTTCTGGGGGAAAAAATGTCACAAAGGGTAGCAAATAATGGCTGTAGTAGAAATGTATGTATGTTGTTAGGGCGCACTTTTTTTTGTTTTGTTCTGCGTGTCTCTACAAAAGGGGACTGGCTGGCTTAATCCCTTCACTGTTCTCGCTCCCACTTAAGGTGTTTTGTGATTTTGGTTTATGAATTATGAGCGCACACATAAGTGCTTAGGGATTTTCGGGCCATTCACATATATATATATACATACATATATAGCAGCTGCCTAAAGCGTGCAAGATTCAGATTTTATAGATTTTTTCCGCTAAGTCCTGGGGTATTAGCAAACAACTGGCGGGGCTTTATAAATGACGCGGTTCACTCGCATGCTGACACACATAGCGTACAACCAAATATTTACAGGTATGTATATCCTTAAGTATGCCCACGTACGTACGTACATACATACATACTATACATACATGCATACATAGATTATGTTTTGCTTGCGTGAAGAAATTCCAGCCAGGCATACATGTATGTCCATATATATTTTTTACATGTACGAATGGTTTTAAATAATAATGTATGTTTGTATGTATGTATATTCTTACTTCGAAAGTGTGTCAAAAAATTTAAGTCTGCCGCTAGCAAATCGGTTGGTTTAGAACTTCAAAGGTCAGCTGCCGACCCTCATTGTCATTTATTTTCGCATGCGTTCAGATAAGATATACATACATATATATATACATAAGTTGTGTAGGTGGTTCCATGATGATTGAAAAGAAAGTTAAATTGTAAGGAAAATATGGCAGCAAACAAAGTGACTCAAGCAACTATTAAATTTTTCAAGTTTATAAATGCCCTGAATCTTTTCCAGCTGGAATATTAAAATGTATTTAGACCAACAAGATAATAAAAGAATATAAGTATGCTGAAGTAAGTTTAATGTCATGTTTTTAAGCTTAGAATTACAAAAACAACCGTAGGCAGTTGTTGAAAATTGAATTATTTTATTTTTGATTAGCATAGATATGGCCTGGAATATTTCTTAAAGTCATCCTCTTTTGAAGAAGTTAAAAACAATAAATATATAGGTTAATTAAAAAAGGCATAACAATGTGGTTGTCAAATGAGTGGATTCTAAAACGATTTATTTCAAAATACTGTTGAATAAGGCTGCCACCTGTTTAAAAATGTAAAATCAATTCAATTAAGAGGTTTAATGAAATATTTTTTTTTTCGGTTTAAATAAATAAGCTTTATTTAGAAAATGGCTGTTAAGAGGATTGCCAACGCTTTAGGAAGTCAAAATCACCAAGTTAAATTAAATATTTTATATGGGTACAAAACGAGATAGGTATAAGAAAGCTTTATTTCAGAAATATCTATGACGTAGTTTACCACTTGGTTAGAAATTCAAAACCGATATAATTAATAAAATACATAAATTTAAATATTTTATTGTGGGCGTCAAACTAGAGCTTATAAAAATAGTTTATTTCGAAAATATTTTTGAGGAGACTTGGCTTCTGTTTAGAAATTCCAAACCAATTAAACGAAATATTTGTATGCATTGTCTTCAAATAAGAGAAAGCTTTATTTGGAAACTGTTTCTGAAGAGCTACCATCTGTTTCGAAACTCATAATTACTTTAATTGACAAGTTAAAGAAAATATTTTAATATGGGTGTCAAACGAGAGAGGTTTAAGTAAGCTTACCTTTTAAAATACTTTTGAAGAATTTTTTTATAAAATAATTTTGAAGGTTTTTTCTTTTATAAAATATTTTTGAGGGGGTTGAAACGAGTTCAAATTAATCAGAAATTTAATGGAACTTTACAATGTGGATGTCTAAGCAAAGGTGTTAAAGAAAGTTTTTGTTCAAAATAACATAAATTACTTAAACGGGTGCGATCATATTCTATATGATCTTCCAGTTTTTCTCTTCAGGAAGTCCAATTTCACACAGAGACTCTACGAGGGCGAGTTTTAAATATCTTGCTTTGATTTTTGTATGTACTCGTACGTCAGTGGGCTGCAATCTGAGAGCCCTCCCACCATCTTAAAAGCTCTGCCGGGCATCCAATAGGTGGATCACCGCAAGGCTAATGAACATACGGGCCCCATTGGGCTCACCAGGCTGGTAACCTTGTAACGGATTTTTTAACTATTTTTTCTATATATCACATCGCAGGAAAAACGCCCTACAATTTTATCAGAGAGTTAAACGACTTACGAAAGGTTTCAATACTAAGGCGAATTCCCTTAAGAACAGATACGCCAACCTAGCGACCGATGTCCACAGCATACCTTAATTAAAAAGGAAATACTTTTTAACCCTATTGAATCGTGGCCACATCTCCAGCCGATGACAATGGAATCGATGTCCCACCGCTCGGTTATGACGAGGTACGGATGACAATTTCGCGGCTGAAAAACAACGACGTAAGCGTCAACTACCGCCGGATTAACCTTACTGCGTGAAATTCTAAAGACCACTGTCAAAAAGCTGATTGAGCTGAATAAGTGTGGCTTTAGACCTGGTAGATCCACCATACGCCAAATCTTGGAAAAGTCCCGCGAGAAGAGATTTCAAAGCCACTTTCGACAGCCCGAAAACCCGCTGCCTTTCTGCCGCAACGTCTAAATTTGGTATCCCTGCGAAAATAGTGCGGTCGTAGCAAATGTTGTTGAGCAGCGCCTGTAGCTGTGTTGGAGCTCGGAAGGATCTCTCCGAGCCATTTGATACCAAACTAGGTTTTAAAGAGATCGAACTGAACCGCTCAGGAAAAATTTGTTGCAAGAGCGTACAACTGCCTCTAAATCAGACGCAAACTACGTGCTACAACAAGCGTACATTATAGGGCTCGGCCAAATTTTTACACTGAACTTCCGGTAACCGAGATGGTTATATTGCTAGCACTGAACTTTAGTAAAAACTCCAGAGTTCGTTATAAATGCGAAAAGGTGAAGGTTCAAGTACTTAGATACAATTCGTTTTCCAGCCTTATTTAAACCAATAAAAGAACGAAAGAGTATTCTCTGATTTGAGAAATCTTTTCCCAAAAAGCTTCTGATGTTTGCCATGAAGTCGACCAGCGCGAAAAAGTCGAAATTAATATTTATAGTGAATACTTTCCCTAAAAAAGTTCAAGCAACCTACAATAGGTTGCTGCTTTTTTCATTTTTTTTTCTAATTTTTTTTTGATTGCATTCAATTTTTTCCGAAAGTTCGCAGCATGCCATTTTCTCATCCTTAATATGGCACTAGGAGTCACAAACATGCCGAAACCGACATAGTAAATGATGGTCTGAAAAACAGGAAGCTGGTAAGATTTATTTTTATTGCCCGATTACAAGCGCAAAGTGGAGATGCGGTTTTCTATGCGAACGGGTGGTTGCACAATTCTGCCAAAGTGACAGCGAGTTTGGCGTGAATTGCAGTCCTACCAAGTGATGATGCCAAATTTTGGGAAGGTGCCTGCCGGTGTATTGGCAACATACCAGTATATAACGACAGTTAATTTATCAGCGTACGTAGTGGAATACACACAAAAATATGTACATACATGTACATGTTCTCTGCAATAATGGCTTAACTCAAAATTTCATATATTTCAGTAGAGCCAATTAGAGATTTTGTGTTTCGCAATTTAGCAATAATATGTCTTGGAACGTAATTATTCCGGATTATTTGCAGTCATTTTGTAGGGAAAATTTTTAACCTTTAAAATTATGTCTTTTCTAAAGATTTAGTAAGTGCTGGACTCATAAGTAGTTAAACGCGAAAAATTCCGTTTATATTGCTGAACAACGGCATAATACGGAAAGTGTTGTTATTCCACATAAAAGCAGGACTAACCCATCGAGAGTTATGTTAGACATGTGCCACTGTTTTAGTAGTAAGGGTTGGCTACTTCGGTTTTGTGCCAAATGGCAAAACTGCGCCTCAGCCGGATTGGTAACAACAAAGCCTATGTCGATTTGCCGCAGAAAAATATGGTTAATTATGTATAAACCTAATCCGCTATATAACTCAAAAACATAAGATTTTGAGTTGTGCCGTTATTGCAGAGGACCAGCGGTATGTAGATATTTATTTATGAGTGTTGGCATATATACGTTTGTATATATGTATGAAGGCATGTTTACGGCCGGTGTTGCCACGTACAATTTTTTTCTCTACCAAAACCAATCAAAACCTCTCGAAATTTGTTTTCAGTTTTTAATATTTTTTTTTCAATGTCAAGTTTGTTAAAAATGTAGATAACATAACGTTTAGTAAAACTAAGATATAGCTAGTACAATAAAAAAATCGAAGCGTGTTGGGCTACCCACTAAAACCCAAACTCCCACCGCCCGCGCAAGAATTCCGCATCTGGCACCGCAATTCTGCATGTCTTCAGATACAGGAGCGCGCTGCTAGAGCCTCGGGCTGCTATTTTGTAGGGGCGTTTTATTCGGGTGTCCTCAGTAGACATCCGTCCTCGCGTTTGCAGCGTTTCGCGTATCTCGAAACTGCTTCCCACTTGTCTGCACTGGAGATCATTACCTCAATTATGTTGTTCGGAGTTATGTCTCCGTATCATTCTTCCAACATTCAGCGCGAAATCAAGAAGTGTTCGCAAGTGAAGAATGTATGGCGCACATTTCCGTCCACAGAAGTGACAGAACGGTGAGTCCACCCTTCCCATTCTATGAAGATATTCTCGGAAGTAACCAAGATCGGTGAGGAATTGCGTCAGGTAGAAATCGACTTTCCCATGCGGTCTGTTCAACCTTGTTGGAAGGTCGGCTATAAGGGTGTGCGTCCATCGACCTTTTGTGCTCGCGTTCCAGTTTCGTTCCCCCTGCTGGATTAGTTGCTCGCGCGCCCTTTCCGTGGCAGCTGCTCGACCTATCTCGACACTGAGATGGTTAATCTCTTTTCGCTCGTAAGCAAGTAGCTTAATTTGCATGACGCCACAAATAACTAGGACCGCGTCCGCGGACACTGTACGGTATGCAGAAGCAATGCGTAGAGCCCCTCTGCGCTGGACCGAAGACATTTGAATCCGGTATTTTTTTACTTTCAATGCGTCGGCCCATATTTCTGCCCCGTACAGGAGCACCGACTAGACTGCCGTCATCAGAAGTTTCCTGCGGCATGGCTTCGGGCCGTTCACGTTCGCCATCAGCCGGCTTAGAGCCACCGTGCTCGGCGCAGCTTTTTCACATACTCCATGGATGTGCTCCCAGAATATGAGTTTGCTGTCAAGCTTCACCCCTAGGTATTTTGTAGACCTAGAAGTTGTCACGAATTAAGGTCCGACCATCATGTTTATAATTGTTATGATCCGTTTCCTGGTGAGGAGCATGATCTCTGTGTTGGTTGTAGCCAATTGCAGACCGTGATCGCTCATCCATCCACTGACGTTGCGCATGACCTGGTTTAGCTTGAGCTGTGCTAGCTGGACGTTTCTTGCTGTTATGACGGCGGCCACGACGTCCGCGAAGTCAACAAAGAAGGCAGACTGTCATACGTGGCGTTCCAGAGGTCCAGGCCAAGTCCAGACCCCTGTGCCACTCCGCCGGTTATACGTCTCTTTCTCTGACCTTGTGTTTTGTCGTACAAAAGCCAACGGTCTCTGAGGTAGTCCCGAATCATACCTAGCAAGTATGTTGGGACTTTGAATGACCGTTCCAAGGCCTCCAGCATGTCGTCCCATCTTGCCGAGTTGAAGGCGTTATTGACGTCCAGTGTGACTAGCAGCACTATTGGTACTTCTCCTCTTCTAAAAACTCAATTTCTGTCCCTGCCAAGGTGGATCTAGTCAAGTACAATGGTGGACTTCAGTGGGTTCATTGGCAAGCCCTTTTCAGCGCACCAGTCTTCAGTACATATGCTTACATATGCAGTTTATCACCACTTTGTACATAGTTCTGTTCAATTTAAATTAGATAACTTGTAGGCACATAGAGTATATATGGATGTTCATATTGTATATTGACAGTAATAGGGGTATACATTGTACTTGCGAATCTAGTATATTTACATGTGAAATATTCATGTAAACAAGGTGGCAAAAATATTGGGAGATATATATTATTTATTTTTCGTAAATACTTTTACTGTCGCGCAACCTACCAAATCGAAAGGATCCTACCAGTTTTGGTAGAAAAAGCTCATGTATGGCAACACTGTTTGCGGCACACTTTATGCCACTCAGTGGCTCACACCATCACAGACTGCTGTTGCGCGCACTTGTCGCGCGCCACATAAACGATAGAATGAGATATGAGAAATTCTACTTGCCACTTGCCACTTGCGCTTGGTTGAATGCATAGTTAATGAAGGGCTGCCGATGAGATTGGTAATGTTTCCATGTATATGGATGTAGATGTAGTGATGTTCCTGCTTTGCCTGCTATCGAGCGGCTGTTGTTGTTGTTGTCGTTGTTGTGGTAGACTTTGGTGTTGGCGCCACAGTTGCTCACGCTGCGATTGCCAAACGTACACCCAAGAGATTTTGGCGCATATTCTGCCGAAAATTAAACAACTGGCACTTCCTTTCATTCTCAATAGCTTGCAAAGGCTTTAACGCGTTCGGCTGCTGCTGCGTATAGAGGCGTGGCTAATAGCGTGGCAATATCGTCAGCGAAACCACTCTGCCATATTTCATTTGGAAGTGTGTGCGATTGTGTGGGAAACAGCGCTTTATTGTTAAGAAGGCAGGAAAATGCTGTGTAGCACGTTTCTGGTAATAAATAAATAAATAAGTGTTCCAGTGTGGCATTAACGGAAAAGAGTGTGAACAGACTGGCTGCTGACTCCACCTTGATAGAACCGGAGCTCTTTTTTCAGTAGGTCCCAAAACGATAAAGAAAGCGCTTAGGAGGGAAAGCACCAGGCTAAGGGAACTGCATTGGCATAATACGATGGAGCTTCGTCAATGCAAAAGTTTTCGGTATAATCTAAAAAGATACAGAATACTCATAGGCCTCCCAAAGGGGAAACTAAGGATCATTGCAGGTATTTTGACGAGACACTGAAGGCTAAGAGGTAATTTTTATAATTTAGGAATCTAGTCTAGTGACCTATGTACATATTCGCATCTGTGTCGCTGCTAAGGAGACTATTACATCAGTGATGCGCAGCGAGAGCTTTTACTCTATAAGCGCCTATACAAAATTTATGGAAAGCTTAAAAGAGCCCATGAGTGATTTATGACTAAGAGAGGACCACATACACTCTATAGCTCAAGGTTGAGTACATAGCCAAAATGAATTTGTAACCGAATTGAGTGTTCTTTTGTAAGTCGGTTAGAAAAGAACACGGCTATTGACTTATTTTTGATATTTTCGTATCAATAACATTTATTTTTAAATTTGATAATTAGGGCGGATTCGTCGTTTTAGTTCTGAGCTTTTCTTCCATGTTTTGTTGTTGTTGTATTTATTTCTTTGGGAGCGCAACAACCACATGGTAGAAAAGTTCAGAACTATAACGACGAATCCGCCTTTACACATTCATATGTATTTTTAAAACTGAAATATTTCGACATAACTAAACTTTTTTATTTGAAAAGACAGAAATAGAAATTTCATAATTGCTGAACTGGTCAGACTCTACATCAATTTACACCAGTTAGAGAGCTAGTCCGATTTTAGAGTTGCGTACTACCACCACTCCGTAGGACCTGTGCTACTAGTTATACTTAGCATATGGTCTTGCTTATCGCCCAGTGGGAATAATTCTTATGACAGTGACCGCATATTGGGCCTATAAGTACGTAGGAGATTTAAACTCTTCAATTGACCACCACACTTGACAACTGCTACCCAACTGATTGAACTGTTTGCTACCTACTGTTTACCAAGTAGGTTGGAAGTGGTGTTTTCTCATCCTCCCACACAGCCAGTCCACCAGCCCACCAGCCCAACAGCGGGTGTGCACACTAATGCCAACCAATTATTTCTGCAATCGAGTACGTTCCCTTTTGAATTTGTATGTGCGTTTGTTTGTCTCTTACGATTTGTGGAGTTGTGTGGAATTGTCATTCATTGTCGTAGTCGAGAATTATTGCTGACGCCAGCCGCGCAGTTGCAGTTGCTCACGTTCGTCGCATTTATAACAGGATTTTATTGTCTGTTTGCTTGGTAATTTCAAATTAATTAAAATGTGAGTGAGAGTGGGCGTTTTTTTTAATAGCACACAAGTACGGGGAACAAATAAGTAAGCGAACGATGTCTGTGCAAAGTTTTTTAGGTATTCATTTTGGATGTGAAGAAAATATGTATGTATGTATAAATTGTGTGAATGAAAGTTATATAGTATAATAATTATTTGTTTATAAATGTTGGTTGGTTCTTTCGTCAGGGTGAGAAGATGGTGTGCTTTGGGAAAAATTTCCACTACCCTTAGTCAAATCGGCTTGGAGATAAACCCGTTTCGGCGTTGGGCCATCTTCAGTGTAATTTTTCCTTCGAAACGAACTCCAAACTAATTTTAACATGGGATAACGAAAATTCGTTCCAAAATACATCAATAAATTTTCTTTAACTTCAGATGGAGGTGAGGAACGAAGCAAAATAATTGCATTCGTGCGATTTTTCGCAAGTTGTGTCCAACCATTCCAGTTAGTCAGGCGTCCTTCGTGTCAGCGTCTCCATTCCCATTAAACCAATCGTCTGTGTTGTCAGTTCGATTGGTTAATTTGAGTAGATTTTGATTTGATATGATACAAGGCCACCAAATTCTCAAAAATGTTTTGAGAGCATGATTGGCGAAGGAAATTGACTTTTATTTGCTACACACTCACACAGTTACATAACATATTCAAAAAAAAAGATGTAAGAAAAGTTCAACCGCCTGTAAACTTTATTTACATATATCTTCTTGAACAACTTAGATGTTAACTTTCTTATACACTTATCAAAAGCAAAAAATGTCTCCTCCATCTAGTTTTTTTGTTTTTTTGTATTAAAATACTAAGATAAGTTCATTATTATCAGTAAATAGCTCATTGATTCGCAATTTACAGGTACCTATGTTTTCACCGTTACCGTCATGTTTAGAATTTTAAAATGCTCCAGAATTGCCATAGTATCGTTAAATCCAAATTTCCACTCTACTGCCCTTTGCTGGTAGATACTGGCCGTGTTTGTTTGTGTGAACCAAATCATAAATTTTTATTTGAATGCACAGGCATGTATTTACTTATGAGGCGTGGGCTGTTTTGATTAGCATTGAAATGTGTTGAATTATCGATTGATTTTCATTAAAAACTGAACCATTGAGTTTCGTGTGACTTTAAAAGAAGATGGAGGAATATACGTGTACATATGTAGATACATTAGACTGCATCACCAAAAAATGTTGCGGTTTTTCCGCCGGGATTACAAAATGAAGACGTCCACAAAAATATTTCGGAAAAATATTAAGATTTACCGATTTTAAAATTTCACTAAAAATGGAGTTCTTTATGAATAAAAATAGTTTCTTAAAGGAATTTTTGAAAAAAATCCCTTCAGATGACAAAACAGATTAAGCTTAAAAAATATGAATAAAAATATTTCGAAATATTTTCAACGGAATGGTAATAATAAGATTTTTGATGCTGTTTTTTTTACTTTTTTCAAAGATTTATTTACGAAACTGCCAAAATTATTAGACTTATGAGGTCTCAGTGGAAAGGTATTTTCTCACTGCTTTTATCTCATTCGTGTCATAATTTTTCTTTTTTTTTTCAAATACCAACACCTCTTAATTCAACTTTGAATGACATTCGTTCATCCTACCTTTTATTAGCAAAGAAATAAAAGAATAGAAAAGGGTGAGAAAATACCTTTTCAATAATACCTCACAAGTCTAAATCGGGGTAGCTTAGGTTCAGTTATTCAAGTTTTTCTTATACCAATTTTTTTTTTTTTTAATTTAAAAAACAGCATCAAAAATATCATTATCGATTCCATTGATTTTTTTTTAATTTTTTTAAAATATTTGTGTGCAAATTTTTTAAGCGTTGACCCTTTTTGTCATTTGAAGGGATTTAAAAAAAAAAATATTTAAGAAACTATTTTTATTCTTAAAAAGCTTCATTTTTGGAGGTATTTTCAAATCGGCCCAGCTCACATAAATCTTAATATTTTTCCGAAATATTTTGGTGGATGTCTTAAAATATAATAGCTTTTATAATTCCAATTGAAAAATAGTACCGATTTTTATTTTGTATGGTGAGTGATGGAGTCTAATGTACATAATTATATCACAGAGGGACTCAATGTGGGCAAAACACTTGTTGTTTTCCTCAAAAGCGTGGATCTTCTGTTAGAAAAGTGATAATTGAATGAAAATTTGTTTACCGTGAAGATAAGTGATCATATAATATACGAAAACTATAGAGGACTTACAACAACAAAAAACCTAATTATAGAAATTATTATTTTTTTATTATTATATTACTATGGAAAAGTTGTCTACAATCACTCTCTACGTCAACATGAGAAAAAGCACGTTCAAAAGCATATTGAACACGATTTTTCCTCTGCCTTGTTGGAGTTAAAAAGCGTAACATATATGACTGACTCTACACTAAAGGGTTAAATGTTGCACTTTCGTAAAGATTACATAACTTTTGGGTTGTCTTCCACTAAGGCTCTCCGACCGGGTAAAGTACTTGGGTTTGATCCTTAACAGCAAGCTTTCCTGAAAAGCTATTTCAGAAGAAGGAGTAAGGGGGGCAACAGTTGTCTGATATTCTTAAACAGGCGCCATTGGCAAACGCTCTGACCGCTTGATAATTCATTGGCTTTCTGAAACTATATTCAACCCATTTTTATTATATGGGGTACTCGTCTGGTGCAACGTACTAAACATGACCTTGATCATCAAGCAACTCCTACTCTCGCACTCAATGCTTTGCTAAGCGTTGTACCAATAAGTATAGCAGGCAGAGTAAGGATAAGATGGATAGGCTTTAAGTTCGCCTTGAGCGGTGGGCCGCCGGTGTTCTAAAAAGCTTCGAGTTCCTACCGACCACTGCACGCTGATTTTATTTTCAAAGGTGTCTTTGATCACCCACTCCACCACCACTTCCCACCAACCTGAAATTGAGGCTACGGGTTCCTTGTAGCATTTTCAAAGCAGAAATAGCGGCAATAAAAGAGGCTTTGCACCGGTTGCTTTCTATTGTAACACCTTTTAAGGAGGTGAATATCTAATCCGGCACTTAGCTCCTTGATGGTCATTTGACTTCCTTATCGATGGTATCGTATTACTACGCTATTAAACTTATTTGTGTTCCAGATCACAGCGAAATCGCAAGCTACACCTCTCGCTATTGGTGGAGCTTTCTAACTGACCATTGCGTTGTTGGTAAGATTGCGGCAAGGCTGGGAGTCTACTCTGTATTGCGATTCGAAATTGAATGCCGTTGGAAAGCCCACACGAACTAATATAAATTTATAGTTCCAAGTATTCGATTCCGAAGGATTTGCTTTTCGAATCGCAATACAAACTATACTCCCTCAATATAATCGATGACGCTTACTATACCAGCTATATGCAGGATAATGAGGTGGAACCATCTCGACACCTGCGACTCAAACACGTTGGATCGCACTTTTTCCACACTATCAAATGAGCTTTCGGAAATGGCTATCAGTCGCTCGAGGCGCTTCGTTTTGAGCGCAGAGTGGTTTTCTTATAAAAAGCCTCTACCTGCGGCTTCTTAATGTCGTTCGGAAAAATTCGAATGCACTGATTTTCTTTTAAATATTGCGAGGTTCAAACGTCATTTTTGATATATAGTTTGTTCACCATTTTTGCTTAGAATCAAATATGCCAAACACTTTATTTCGAAATTAAATTACTCCGCCCTAATGTGCATATTAATTTAAGGGGTTTTAAGGCTAATATTGAAAGAATTTCGCATGAAGTCATTCTGTAACTCAATTATAAATGCGAATACTAAACTTATACTCAGTTAAGAAAATTTTCCGTATTTCTTACCTAAATAAGTATACAATAATTTATTTTTGGCTTATTTTTCTTTAAATTTTTGAAAAATTGCATACCGAGTATTGATTTAAGAATCATTCCCTCTTACGAACTAAATATTGTGATTCTTCTGCCATCATAAGTTTGACCACTCACAACCTTATTTGGCGGAGCATACACCACAGAATTCTAGCGAGAATATCCACACTTTGTGTTTCTCTTTTCGTAAAAATTCTAAAATCCACAACAACTTTGCTGCTAGAACTTCGCTTGAACGTTTGAGTCCCGTCTGCCTGCGTTCATAAGCTCACATTGAATGTGAGTTTCGACTAAATGGCTAATAGACAAACATACTTTTAGGCGATTCGCACACAAGTATCTAATAGCTAACAAACAAAGACGAAACTACAAAGGAACTTAGGAGAATATGTATGCACAAATTGAGTTAAGTTTATACGAATGTTGTTCAAACAACTTTGAACATGTGTGAATACATACAAACATACATATATGCCTGCGTCTTAAAAATACTCAAACTCAAAAATTGTATTAAACATTTCTAATCCTTGAATATACAAAGGAAAGATAAAAATTGTGCCTTGCACCAAAACTAAAATACAGGTCACGGAAGAAAATATAAATAGAAGAAAATATAGTTTGTACCCTTACATTTACATATATAAATTCATATGTATATATGTATCCAAACACAAACATACGATAAGAATGTCAAGCACATTCGACGCACAAAAGTAGGTAATTAAATGTAAGGAACGTTCGCGAGAAACAGTAAAATATTGAATCGGTTGATCCTTTATCAGTTGTAAAAATATAAACACACATATAAACATAACTATAAACACACATAAATTGCAGCGCATACGGGAAACATTAAAATGGCAATGCTGCAAAGCAACCCTTATGGTGCTACAAACAGAAAATACATTTAGGGGTATTCTCGAAGTCTTGCACGATGCACGGATTGCACGAAATGCAAAAATACTATTCCAAATTTCGAAGAGTACGAGAGCACCTCATTGCAATGCATTGCAAAGTGGTAGCAAGCAGCGAAATTATGTATCAAATACAATAACAAGAGACAGCAAAAAAAATGAAGTGAGCGAGATGAGAGGAATGAGAGAAATGTGTAGCAATTCCAACAACAAAACAACTAGCGCAGGGTCGCATTTATCTTGCTATGCTATTTTGCAAAATATCTACATTGGTTTCGACGTTGCATATTTTGCAGCGATAGGAAATGTTGTTTCCATGTATTTTGTTGTTGTGTGTGTGCAAGTTATGCAATCCATGCAATCCGTGCTACGTGCAATGGCTTTGCAAGATTTGGAGAATACCCATATTGCCTATCAATATTCTTAACATGCAAAGATGTAGCAGAGGCACACAACCAAAATACCAAAAGAACCAATGCACTGGTTTCTTATTTTATCTTTTGTAAATATACATACATACACACACACACACATATGTACGTATACAATTAGTTAGGAAATATAAAGTAAGAAAATTAAATATAAAGAAGAATTATTTAATAAATATTGAGAATCGTAAAGACTCTCACCTAACACTCTTCTTCTATATGTTATATTTTGTATGCCTTACTTCCCCCCACCAGAGGTAAGGGGTAAAACATTTAAGAATTTTTATTCTTCTACACCTACATATCAACACCTGAGTGGAAGATTCACCTATCTCGGCAGCCAGTTCGAAAATGCCCTATCTCAGAAAACTTTTCAAGAACTCTCTATTTCAAAATTGGATTGAAAAACACCCTCTTGCGGCAAGAGGAAAAATTTTGGAAGGTGCCCCAAACCCTATCTTCCAAAAGTTTTTTTTTTTGGACCACTCTAATGTACAAACATATGTATGTATGCCTGTGTGCAGACAAAAATTTGGGCGATTCGCAATTTTGAAATAAGCCTGCCTGTATGGTAAGCAAGCACTAGTGGCTAAGCTGAAGCATGCGGTTGATTGAGTTGGTGATGAGTACTTTTGTTGGCAATTGTTAAGTAGAGAGAGAGTGGATGAGTGCCATGTGTGTGCACATTCATAGCATAATGGAGTGCCGCTTAGTATATTGCCCCAAGGAGTATGTAGGCAGGCAAGAATATTATGCGATTGTCGATATTAACTATCAAAGCGTAGGCGATAAAATCCTCAAGACATTTACTACTTTGACTTGAAATCTTACTTATGTATGTATGTATGTATGTGTGAAAAGGAACTGAATACTTTGTCACTTAAGAAAGCATATCATTACGACGCGCAAAGGCTTATGAATACCAATAGTCTCTCTTGCATGTGTAGACAATGTCTACTAGACATGCATATGCCGTTTGTCATCCTACACAGAGCCAACAAGTCAATGAGACATATCACTTACTTACACACTTAACCACTTACTTAAGCGTGCAACAAACGGCAGTGAACGTTGCACAGTGGTTTAAAATCAAAGAGTGCAGCTCAAATTCTTAACCGATTTGATTAGTTGTTATTTTTAAATGAAAGCTAATTAAAAAAAAAAAATGTTCAAGGAAAATTTGAACTGTTCAACAAAATAAAAATTCACGAAAAATATAATTTTTTTGTCATTTTTAAGAAATCGTGTTGGTTTTTATTTGTTTTTTTTTCTGACGGTGCTAGGCGCTTTTTCGTCATTAGAAGTGTGTTGCCAGCAAAAAAAATTTATTAAAAATCAACGAGATTTCTTAACCACATGAAACATGCTTTTCGTTATACTAAAATTTATTAGGCTACAAAACTACATAACTAAAATTTTTTTAAAAACTAAAATGTTATTTGTTTTTGTTATTTTTT
>NW_023458561.1:46956955-46976130 GCF_013731165.1 Rhagoletis pomonella | reverse complement strand
CTAGTTTAGTTGAGTGGCCGTAAATACGGCATTGTGTGTGGTGCTTTCTATGAGCGTATGTGTGTGTGTGTTGGTAAAGGTAATTAATTATTTATTAAGAAATTATTTAAGCTGCTTACGTTGCTAAATAGTTTTTCGCCTACGACTTGAGGCATTCTTGCCGAGAACTTAGTGGCAGCCAGGAAGGCAAGCAGGCATATAAATCGCTACTTAGGTGCAGATGCCATCAGAAGGTATTTCTGTTGGAAGTATACATACATATATGCTAGCGAACTACACGAGGAAACGTACGCGAATCCCCAGTCGAATCGGTAGTACTCGTATATTTTTGCTAAGGGTGCATTTTGTCCTTTTCCTACAGGAGGCTTACTAGACATTTTTTTTACTGATTTAAGATTGCCTTACGTATACGGTTCCAAGACATTAATACTGTAACGATACTTCGAGGACCTTCTTTTACCAGATACCGTAGTTTTGTGAATAATTTTTTACTTTTGCTGTTCTCCCTCTGAAGAACAGCTTCTTGTCCACCGTGCGTAAGGGTTTTTCGCAGCGTTGAGAAAATTTCCTGGTAAAATGGTACACGTAAATCTTATATTTGCTTTCTGGAATGCCTTAAAGAAGAAAAACTCTCCGTTTTTTTTGTTTAAAAACATCATAAAGATACGCTTTTTAATTTTGATTTCTTCTAATCATAATAGTTTTTCACAAGTTAGACCAAAATGCTCATTGGTGCTCCCGCTTGAATGGTTCCACGAGGTATTGATGGGCTGCCGTCAATGCTAAGATCACATTTAAGCTTTAAGCTAAAATATATACATCTTCAAGCTTTAGTGCTTTCAAAATCACAAAGAAAAGAGTAAATATGTACCATCTTTTATAAACTCTTCACTCTTACTCATCACAAAACAGCTAAAGCACTGTTCTCCCGCAAGCAAGAACCTGCTTATGAACTCGCCAATCCGAAGCTTATAAATAATAAATGTACCGCCATTTGCCTCCAGCTAACGCCTATCGATGTCATAAATGTCGTATTTTATCCTTCCAGCCAAATTTCTCGTTTACTATTCATACAAATGCACACTAAGTACACATAAATAAAATCAGATTTTTGGCCTTTGCTTCACGCTCCACACTCTCTTTGTGGACATATAAAATGAGTTCGTAATATGAACACCACTTTATACTCCGCTCCTTCTACATGCTCGTGTGCAATTAGCTATGCAGCAAAATAAAATATTTATCTTAATAAGCTGTTAATATAAGCTGATGAGAAGTTGTTTGCTGTTAGTCAAAATAATAAAACGACAGCATATATACCTATACATTAGGGTGCTATTCTTGCGACTATTGTTTTTTTCACTCCTACCTCGAAATTAAAAAGATTCCCTGAAAACTTAAACCCTTAAGATTTTCCATATAAAATACACGTAAACTTTGAGTTTTTTTTTTCAAAAGTATACAGCTCAGAGGAATTTTGTGGTGTAATCTTAGTCAATGATGGGTTTTCTTCAGAATTTAATGCTCTACGAAAGCGTTCATTGCGGTATACCTAATCCTAACTCCCACCAGCGAGGCGGTACGGGTCACTAAATCCAATTTTTTCATGAAATTAACATTTTTTTTTTGTCCTATATCGAAAATAAAAAAGGCTACAGAAAAAAGATAAATGAAAAAAAATTTCAGAACACCAAATTGCTAACATCGATATTTCTTGAGATATTGGGCTTTGAATTTGAGGTAGGTAGGGTAGGTGTAGAAATTGTTGATCAACTTCAAAGTCAAATTTCTCAAGAAATGTGTTTATTAGCGATTTGATGTTGTAGAACTTTAACATTAGACTGTAGCACCCTGATTTTAAAGTATTTTTGCAAGACAATTTCGAAAAAAAAAATTTTAAATTTTCAGTAGCCCATACATTAGGCAAAAATAATATATTTTTTCAAAATAGTTCTACTGGAATAATCAAAAAACTTTCTTAGCAAAAGTTAAGTGATTTTTGGCGGGCTTTTATTAACTGACATTAGGGTGGCAGAAGCAGAGAGCTGGCGGGTAAGTACCAGAATGGAGTACTTGAAGTCAATGAACTTTGGAAAAAAAATATTGTTTTCACGAGATGAAAACATGAATGTATCCTACTTTAAGATCCGTCCGTAAATGCTGTAGATATGACAAAAAATTTAAAAAGTCGACCCCTAAGTTCGGTAAAAAAATTTGGGTTTTTCGGAAATTGCGTTGCAAGAATACTTTAGACTTATGCTGGATTTCCACTAGGCATTAAATGACAAAAATGACAAATGACAAAGTCAGGCATTAAAAGAAAATTGTGTCATTACATTAAAAAAATTATCATTAAATTCATTTCCACATGTCATTTTTTTAAATGGCATACATTTTTTGTCATTTCAATGCCTAGTGGAAATTCGGCATTAGGAGTGTATGGCTCACTTTTTTCTGGTACGGTCTAATGTAATGGCATTGTGGCGCATATTTATTAGAGTAATATTTATATTTCCTTTTGCCATCTCAGCTTGCATATACTTTTATATTTATAAATGTATGAAGGTATGTTCATACATATCTACGATTGCGATCTACGATGGATATGTTAAGCAGCTTAGCACATCAAAAATTTAAAAGTTCTTCAAACAACCACATACAGCAAACTTATGATGTGCTACTAATTATATTTTCATAATTTCCGGCGTCGTTGTTTTTTGCTTCTTCGTTTGCTTATTATGGCGGGAATGCGCGCCCCGCAGACTCACGATTTTGACTTGAAACATGCACATATCCCATTCCATTCATCAGTGAATATGGACATGTTCCTATGTTTATTAATTTCGCCAGGATTCTTAGTACGTAAAATTTTATGAGCAACTTTTAATTACAGTTGCACATACTTACATACATACATACACACGTATTTGTGCTCATATTTGTAAATATAATTAACATATATGTAAGTATATGCACACAGTGGAATACTTGATGGCCAAATGCGCATTTAACACACTTTTAAGCTGTGCTTTTTATATTCCACACATGTTTTCAATTAGACTTGCGACAAAAATAATAAAATACTTAACCACTTAACTAAGTAGGTATACACACACATATATATATATGTATGTATAAATGGATGCTTACAAGCGGAGCTGTAATAAGCTTAAAGGATAAAACTCTTTGTATAGAAATATTTGCGTGAAATTTGAAATAAGTTGATGACACAGAAAGGTTTTGCATATCACGAAAGTGCACAAAAATATATTCATGTACATACATACATATATCAAAATATCTAATTCAAATAAATACAGAGCGAAAAATTTCAAAATATATACTCATACATATGTACATGTTTGTTTTATGTGGATAAGGTAATTGAAATACTTTTCATTTGATATGTGCCCAGCAAAAACTTTTATTCTTTGGTAAGCACTTTTTGAAATTCATCACTTACTTTCTAGTTTACAGAACGCATTAGTTTAACACGGGCATGTCATTGGGGGTAAACGGGAAAGTGTAAAAATTCTTACAGCTAATGCAGTGGGTATAGGAGAAAGTGTAAAATTTTGTCTTCAGGCGCATTGTAATGCGTTAATCCATTGATCCAAAAAGTAGGCGCTTATGAAGAAAAGAACAGTGTTTGCTGGTTATACACATATTTCGAGAAAAACTAAAAAAAATGAAATTATATTTCGGCTATGTGTTATCAGATTTATTTAAGTGAAAATTATTTTGATCACTTTTAACACGGTGATGCCATATTTTACTCACTGAAAAAATTTAATTGAGAATTAAATACAAAATTAAATTAAAATTAGTTTCTACTTAAATGGGTTTGGTGAAACGCTGCCTTAGCCAATTAAAAAAAAATATGTTTTTAATATCAAAAGTAAATATATTTGATTTATGGATTTACAGAATAAACTTTCATCAAGCTGGTCACTAAGGTGGATCTGGTTTACAAAAATTTTAAATTTAATTATTTTTTATTAGAATTTTTGTATATTTTATAACTGTTTTTTTAAACT
This sequence comes from Rhagoletis pomonella, assembly GCF_013731165.1. NCBI lineage: Eukaryota > Metazoa > Arthropoda > Insecta > Diptera > Tephritidae > Rhagoletis > Rhagoletis pomonella. The sequence continues at coordinate 46,972,093 of NW_023458561.1, read as the reverse complement.
TTCACCATTAGCGACTTGAATTATTAAATTAGCTGAACAAAATCTTGCTGACCTTTCCAAATCACCGATAATAAGCCAAATAGTTCAATAAGTAGTTTATTTAAGGCACTCGGAAAATATACATATGTCCACTGATTGTAATATTTTGATTTAAGTAAATAGAAAAAATTTTGTTTTTGCTTTATTTGCCCACTGAGCGTGCCATAATATCGATAGCACCATCTAATTTTGTTTTTGAATAACTTTTTTATTAAAAAATATGATTTTGAGGAATGGAAATCTTTATTTGGACCTTTAGAGTTTTTTTCTTTTAAGTGGAAAAGATGATATTCGTCAAGTTCCCCAAGATTTCCGGTACTAACTGGAGCAAAGTGCTGCAATGTTTGCCTAGTAGGCGCTACACGATCAGGAAGTCGACGTCGATATTAACGCTGCGCTAACACCACCGACCGATTATTGAAAAAAAAATCTAACCTCTTTCCAAATAGTCTTTTGCGACTTGCAATGAATATTGAAGTTCGTCTTCGTTTTTGTCAAGCATTTTTTTAATCTTGTGCTAGTTTTACACTACGCTTTGCGGTATCATTCACAATTCTTAGTGAACTTATGATTCTCTTACCATTCTGAAAATTTTTATCATCTTGCCACAAAGTGGGATTTTTTTTTTCAAAAGTTTCTTAGAAATGTTGAAACGGTCAAATTGTCGGCCATTGTTTGCTGTCATCAAATCAGCCAATTGATTTTCTAGAAATTGTGTACGTCGACCACTTTCAATAGTGTGAGCTTACAATACTCAACATCTTCTTTATCATAATTGGTATGAAAGGAATTTAATTTCTGTGACATTCTGAGTTTCTCCGTATGAGTAATGAAAATGCTATGTATTCATCTGTTAAGTACCACAGATGTCTGAAAATTTTGCCAGTTTTTCCAAACCAAAGCTTCACGAATTGTGTCCTTCACTAATAGGAGAAGGTCGGATGGTCTCATTCCCCTCTCATATGAAAGCACCACAATTCAGACTTTTCACGAAGTGAAGTATCAAAGTACTCGCACGCATTAACTTAAAAGTCACATTGAACAACATTTTGAAGTATCTTAAATTAATAAAGTTAAAAAAAAATAAAATAAAATTCCAAAAATTACAAACAGCTGCAGCAGATATTCCGTATTGCAATTTTGTTTAATTTAATAGCACACTCTTGAAGCTTCACAGATATGTTATATTTGATGCCTACGTCCATCGCTTCCAATGTGAACATTCTATTTGAAAACCTCCCAAAGTTATGAAAATAAAACAGTTATAATTTTTTCAAGTTAAAATAAAAAAAATAATTCATTTCGGTACTTTGTCGCCATAAAATTGTTCAAATACTTGATTTATTTTTTATTATACTTGGTTCTGGAACTCCATTGATTGAAATATATGCAAGAAGAAATCATTCTTTTGCGGTTTTTTTCTGGCGAGAATTTTTCGTGAAATTTGCACATATCTCAAAACATATCTATCTGCTGCAGAAAAGTCTTAGTTGCTAAAAAACCCAGGAATTTACTAATTTATTTCGAAAATGTGGCTCAGAAATGTAGACTCATTTGTCAGATGAATAAAAAATTAAATAAACAGCGCAACTTACTGAAGTTGAATCAAAGTTTATCAACATAAATCGTTTTTAGTTTTTTTTTTTGTGCTCATACCATATCTTGACGTATCATACTCAATTGCATTGATAATCTTTTGCCTTCAACACAATTTGTACAAATATTAATAAAATTCAACAGCTTGGAAAGATATACATTCAGTATAGGCATTGTTTTTCGTATATGCCTCCCGCATTGACAGCCTTGTTGTTGCTGTTTTTGCTTTTGTAGTTCTTGTTTTATGACGCTTTTGGTGAAAGACCATTGCTCATCTCATCCAAGGGTTTCTGACTGTCTGCGTTCTGCGATTGTCAAAATTTTGTCTTATACATACGAATGTACATAAGTACATGTGTATGTAGCACCCAGAGCAGGGCGAATATCAAGGAAATAAGCAAGAAATAATATAAATCACTGTCGTAAAAGAAAATAAGAGAAATAGTTCGAATTTGGTGCGAAAAGGGGAATTGTTAAAAGTTGGAGATGGAGAGAAAAGCAGCGAAGTGCGGAAAATATTAGCGATGCTAGTAATAATGGCGCAGCCAGCAATGATTTCTCGCCACAGTTAGAGTGCAACAGTGATGGCCAACAGCAAATATGTACATACATACATACATATTTTTGACAGCTGGTATTTGATGGATGATGTTGAAAAATTACAAATTACAAGGAAAACGTTAAATTACTGTTGCCAGCTCAACGCCTCGGAATTGTGAAGTGGGTGCTTACCAACACAGTATTTATGTGTACATATGTATGCATTGTGCTTGCGTGCGTTTAGATTAGAAGTACATACTTCTAGGAAAGCGAGATTGTTGAATTACTTACCTCACTCATTGCCGGATCATTGATTGCTGGCCTTAATTTCCCATTCCCATTCAGTGTCGCTATTAATATCGATGAATGGATGAGTGAGTGCACTACTTATAGCCTAAAAGTGTTCTTAGAAAATTTGAGAAATGTATTGTTGAGCTACAGCGCCTAGATAGAATGCCACAAATTTGATTAATACATGCGCCATTGTTGCTTAGTAAGTACGTATGTAGTTTGCTTTAGTAGTGTTGTATTTTAAGTAGATTTGAAATCTTTGCTTAAATGAAAATGAAGTGGCATGCCAGAAAGCATACAGAAACCCACACACATACTTATGCATTAGGGTGCATCACTCTCCATAGAAAAAAGTGAGTATTGTTTTCTATCAGAATTATGAATTTTGTTACATTTTAAGACTTTCTACAAAATATTTTGGAAAAATATTAAACTTTACGCGAGCTAGACCGATTTCAAAATGGCTTCAAAAATCGAGTTTTTTGTAAATAAAAATATTTTATAAATTTTTTTTCCAAAAAAAACTATTTTATAAATTTTTTTTCCAAAAAAAAATCATATATAATTTTTTTTTCCACAAAAAAAAAACACTTCAAATGATAGAAGAGTTAAAGCTTAAAATATTTGCATAAAAATGTTTTAAATGTTTATCAATGGAATCAAAATAATGAGATTTTTGGTAGTATTTTCAACTCAGGTATATCTGAATATTTTTCCGAAATATTTTGGCTGAAGTTTTAAAATACAAAATAAGTTTTACAACTTCGGTGAAAAAAATGACTTTTTTTTGTGCGTCACCTTAATACACATACCTACACAACTAACTAGTACTGTTTTAAAATTAGAAATTTGGATGAAAATGTCATTTAATAAAGATCTTTATATGGATAAGGCCATTAAAATATAAAATAAGTTTAGACCGCAGCTTTCTTTTTGGTGAGTCACCCTAATATGCCTACCTAAATAGTACATGCAATCAATGTAACGACAACAACTGAATCGTAGTGATAGTATAGTTAAATTGTGGCCTAGGATTTGTAATGCGAGTGAGTATGCATGTATGTATGCATAACTACCACTGCTACTTGCTTCAGTTTCATGTTATGATTGATTGCAACGCATTTGCAAATGAGCGCACAGTGAATGATTGAATGGCTGAGTTTATTGTTTGTGGTATGCCTTCAATTGTGCATGTGTGCGTTGCATTGTGTGTGCAAACAAAATGATGCCACTTGCCGAAGGCGATATGTAATAACGAAATGGGGCGCCGCGGCGGTGTGGGAGCGCTGAGTGAATAAAATGCAAATATTTGCGCAACGCGTTACCAATTAACAATGAAGTGAAAATATTTATTGTACACTCAAACACACACACCCAAATGTATTTGCCTATATATGTACATATACATATGTAGTTATACACATTTACATATGTATCTACTGCGGTTTTTTGTTGATGCAAAAAAAAAAAACTTGCACAAACACAAAAATAGTTTATGTTTTCGTTGTTATATAATTTTCCATTGTTAAAGTTTGATGTATTTTCACTCTGGCGCACTCGTGCTGTATTGATCTGAATTGCTGCTGTTACGTATACGCAGTGTGCACCAGATGGACACCCGAAAGTGAATATAATACAATTGCATTTTTTTTACTACGAGTGGGCGCCACGTATAAAAGCATTACGGTTGCTAAAAAAAAATTATAATAATAAAGGTAAAATATGTCCAAAAACTGCATTGTCCGTTGGACCGTTAACTTTCCATGCATTTTTTTGTCTGCATAGATTGGTGCATTGATACTTTGTTATTTAAAATAAAATAAGTATTTGAATGCATATGTTTGCAATTTTTATATAACTTTATGGTGCGCGACTCAAAGAGCAACTCGAGGTATTGTGCCTGCAGGAAATATCAGAGTTCTTCTTCTTCTTTCTGATGGGCGCTAAGCGATTTTGGTCGAGTTCGATAAAGCATGCCACGAAGTGTGGACATTTTTTTTTTGTGGCACAACCTAATTTCTAGAGAACGGACACACCTAGTGAAATAAACTTAAAAAAGCATTTTAAGGCCTTTGAGATGAAAAATTCAGGAAATATAGTGCCGTCGAATAAAACAAGGAAGGAATATTCTTAATGTTTTTTTTTCTAGCTTCAACCAGCAAGCAATGAATTCTGAAAAAAAAAAAAATCAAAATATAATTTCAAGTATAATTAAAGTATGAATTGGTTGATGCAAGCGTGGCAAAAATATTTGTTAAAATTTTTATAATTTTTTTAGTCCTTCACATACTGCTTCCAGATGAACGTAATTTGTTTTATTTCGCTATCTGTTCTAGTTCTCAAAATATTAAATTTTGTTTCAAAAAATGTTAATTTTGCACTTGGTCTGTCGATCGCAGGGAAAGCCTACTTTTTCTTCAGCTACCACCACCGGATTACGAGTTGAATAACTGCGGGACTGGAGTGTCTATGTCCATTCGTACGGCATGGCCGAGCTAGCGGAACCCCTGCATTTTAAATCACTGCACTATCTTCATGTCGATTCAAAGCTCATGCACCTCATCGGTTCCATCGAAATATTCAAATATCAAAAAAAGAAAAACATCCAAAATACGTTTTCCGCGAAGATAAAACCGTTGTGCAATATATTGTTCCATATAAGGCATTCAGAAAGTCCCATTTCCATTTCCAAAAACAAAGTACAAAGATTCAAAATCTTTGATGATTTTCAAAATTAAACAGAAACGCATCAACAATCTTGATCAGGTTATGTCTGTATCTTTGTTAATAGCCAAGCGGCATTGAATGCGCTATATTCCAAATTAGTGAAGTCAAGAATTGTTCGAAAATTTCGCGCATCACTTTTGAGTCAAGCCAACTGCTCTCACTGCTGGGTCCATACTGCAATAGCAATACCACAGGTAACCGAAAAGGCCGATTGTATGGTTAGATACGGATAAAAATTGCACACCAGTAAGGCTAAGCGCTTCCTACCACCTCTGGTTTATGATCGACTGATCAAAATTGATAAACACTTGCAAATGACCTAAGAACCAATCGGCACAACTGTGGCATTGCAAGGTCTTTAATGGGTCCCCAGCGGTCAGAGAGGTGAAGGGTGACTTGCCTTAAAGTTTGGACCGTTCTCTTTCTAATGGGTGGAGTCATAAATTTTGTTTCACACCCCCTCCAATATTGAATCCGTATTATGAAATTTTACACCGTTTAAAAAAGTGAACCTTGTGAACCACCTAAATATGTATTAAATTCACACCGAAATGTGTATATCAGAAACAACTATCTTCGGTAGAGAAAACGGTAATAGTCCTGGCTAGATACATTGTAAAATAATCAGATGACAAAAAGACACTAAAAAATTTTAAAATACTTACATATCCATTCATACATATGTATATGTTCACTAAAATTTAATTAATCTAAAAATAAAATCTTTGGGAGATGGTCATCGTATTTAGTGTAAAATTTCAACATTTTAAAGATAAGATTTTAACTACTTTTAAACGGTAAGTGTTATTAAAACTATTTTATACATAATCCCAAATTTATGATAAAAAATCTTCTCTACCAAAAAACTTAAATTGGGTAACGCCGCTTCGAATTTTTAACAATTTGAGCAATTGTCAAAAATGTGCTTTTTATTCAAAAATTTGTTTGTTGAAACTACCTTCTTTGTTGTATCATGGTCTCGAGTCAATCACTTTAGTACTATATATGCACATACATATAAAACTTTGTGGCTTATTGCCTCGTTCAAAATGTTGTCACTTGTGTTGCTGTTGTTATAGACACCGTATACGTACATACATACATATGTATACTGTCATTAGTTACTTTTGTTTTTACGCTGCATTTATTGTTTTCTATAGCCAATATTTTCGCGTTTTCAAAAAGTGTCACAGCAACTAAAATCACAGCAGTGGCACAACAACAATGACATCAAAACCGCAGCGATGACTAAAATTAAAAACACACAAAAAAAAGAGACAACAAAAGCGTCACCAGTTTTCAGTGTGCTCTTGCACATTCATAGGCATGTAGCTATATACAGGGTGTCCTAGACCACCCGTCCACCTCCTCTAAAATGGAGTGAAATATTTTTTATTTAAAAGCGCAAAAATATGACCTACCAAATCAGGGATGCTCTATCTCTTGTCGGTATTACCAACTTCCGGTTATGACCGGAAGTAGATTAAACTGACCGGAAGTCCATTTTACTTAAAATAGACATACATGTCTTTACTACAGATTCAGATTCTGCGTATCTTTTGTTTAAAACTTTTTTCTCGGAAGTGCTTTTTTCAATCTCTAAATGACCATTGAACCTCAACCCGTCATGGACTTCTGAAATGAGTGAAAATTTTTTGTATTGCAAAACTAAAAAATATGAATCACCAAGTCAGATGTGGGTTAAACAAACCGGAGCTCCATTATATTGGCCAGAAGTGCATTACGGAAAAAAGTTTCCGAAAATAGTTAGATATGTATTTTTATGCGTTGAATCTGGATATGTGGTAAAAATATGTACATATATCCCATTTGAAAAAATGGACTTCCGGCGAGTTAAACCCACTTCCGATCGAAATACGACCAAAAGATAGAGCATCCCCGATATGCTAAAAAAAACATATCCCTCCATTTTATAGGGGGTGTGCGGGTGGTCTGTACACCCTGTATGTATTTGCATGGCATCGGCTGCATCCAGTTGCTATGGCATACATATGTACTTTACACTTAATTGGTTGTCATGTGGCAGAGCTTATGTTTCGAGCGAGTGAGCGAGCTCAAATCACTACTTTTACACTTTTTGTACAGACAAACATACATATGTACATACATCCATGGGCGTATTCTACTCAATTGCTTTTGTTCACACTTTTGTTGTAGAAATAAATAACCAAAGCGTGTCAGTTCAACGTTTGCGCTGAAAATGTCTAACAATGCATGTATGTGTGTATAGCTGATGATACGTAGAGGATGAGCGTTGAAGAAATTTCACAGTAAATTAGCTTTAGTGATGCTAAAAAACGAAATTATTATGAAGTCAAACATTTTCTTATGGTCCTTGATCTTCACATTACAAAAAAAAAAACTAAAATGAAATCACTCAAAGTGATTGCTTATTTATGCTCTTTTTGAAAAAAGGAAAGGTGTTTGGTTCCTGTTTTACCTGAACGCTGAGCGCTGGGTGTGGTGTTTATCCGTACTAAAAGGGATAACAGTGCTGCTGGTTCCATGTTCTCAAGAGTCTGCGAACATCTTCAATATTCCGTTTTTTTTAAGTTAGTGCGCATAACTTACCTACAGCACTTATTTTTTTGCCATAAAAGATCTGTAACGATATTTCCTAATATGTACTATATGTTATTCCATAAGAAAAGTTGTTGTCTTTTTTGCAGGGACCGAACATAACAGATATTGATGAAAACTGTGATGGAAATATTCACTATGAAGGAAATATTCTACGACTAATAGCGTTTTCTTGTATCGAAAAAGTTTTGTATTTATTCTGCCCTGCGTCCGGGCTTCAAGTTTTTGTGTTCTTTTCTCAGCAACTTGACATGCATATTGCGTGCTCTTTTTTTTTAAATGTTGCACTCTGATAATGTTGCCTTATCAGAAGATGACATTTTTTTCGAGAAAAGAAAACGCAATTAGTGATACATAGCAAACGATCTCTTTTTTCAACGAGACTCAAATTTGAAAATAAATTTTTATTTGAAATTTTAATGCAAATTAAAAAAAATAACAATTATTTTTGATATTTATATTATATATCTTAGATAACAGATATTGAAGGCTTTTATTTATAATAGTCATCAATAAAACTCAGTCACCGGCTTTTATTTTTTAAATCATTCGTATAAAAGTCATTAACATTTTTCGCAGTTAAGAAGGTGCTGGGAAATAAAAGTTTACTACGACTTATACAAATGACTTTTATAAGTATGATTTAAACTTTTATAAATAAAAGTCTTCGGTAACTGTTATCTAAGACATATAATTTAAAAATCAAAAATAACTGTTATTTGCAGATTATTTAGATAAAACTCAAAAATAATTGTTATTTTGGATTTAAAAAAAATATAAGTAAAAAAATAATTGTTAAAGAGCGATTTTTTTAATAAAAGTTGGAACTGTTACGGCCCCTGCTTTTTTTGCAACTGAGTTCTTTCAAACCCACTTCAAAAAAAGGAGGAAAAAATTGATCGGTTTCTCAAAACCAGACTCACTTATTACTATTAGGGCCTTTCAGCAATTATGAGATACATAAATAGTCTGTTACAATACTCCAGGACATAGTAAGAAATAGTAAGAAATTACAGGAAGTCATTCCTGTGCGTAAAAATTCTTTCACTGCGAACACTTTTGAGAGAGTCAGAATATGCAAGATTTCGCACGAGGTTGTTCTACTGGCCAATTCATAAAAAGTTTCAAACAATAGGCATTTCTTCTTCCTTGCGAAACATAAAATGATAAAGCCATGCATCAAGCGGAATACTGGAACAGACCAAAAACCAACACAGTACCTAGAAGGAATAAAATAAATCCCCTTTGAATACTCATAGTCTGTTTGTAGACCTACTTGAGGTTAATCACGCGAGGTTCGCCTTAAACGGTGTTCACATGACGCAATTTTCCAGGCAATTTTAGAGGTGTTTAGTTGAATCAAAACTTGGCTGCGTGTGTCAGTTATATTTAAACACTTATGTGGAGAGAACATTTTGGGTGTAAACAAATTTTTTTTAGGTAACCGCCAAATCTCGCTAAATCGCGTTTTTTGCTATAACTTACTTATTTTATATATTACTAAAACCTTTATGTCGCTTAGGAATATAATTGGCCACTAAACGAAATTGGCCTTCAAAACCGTTCTAATTCCTACCTTCACTAATTTTGGAATTACTATCCCTAGATTTTTATTTTTATACTATAAAGCTAAAGCTCTCAAAAAACGACGGCGACCTTGCTAAAAAGGGCTTCATTCAATTATAGTTCTTAGCGCGGCCTTTTTGGTGACATAACAATTTAAAAAACCGGATATCAATTAACATTTTTTCTCGACAGAAGTATTCAAATAAAACTGACAAACCGTAAACTTTTTTTGGTGATACGCCTTAATGCACCTACATATGTATGTTTAGAAGCATATACATATGTAAGTATGTACATACATACTTATACTGTTCAGCAACTATTTGGCAAACAAAAGGATTCTATATGTATCTAAGTACATATATGTACATGCATATGTGTGTCTATGAGTACATATGTGAGTGTATGCATTCAATTTAAAAAGGGAAATGAGAAAAGCTTTTTTTATTTTGCTGAACCTTTATTTCTTTAACGTTTTCTCGGCGGAAATATGTGTTTTGACAAACATCGTTCGCTTGAGTTGAGTTTTTTAGAGTATATTTTTACCAGGCTATTTGGGTACACACAAATGTATGAAGACAAGTAAAAATATGTACAGTTATTTATAGAGTAAACTTAGTCGTCGATGTAATTCTTTCATCAAAAAATAGCCATCGTAAAACTAACACCAGTTATGCTGACCACAATATTTTACCGGAAAGGCATTCCCCGCAGAAATACTGTGGTCAGTGTAGCTGGAGTTGGACTTACGAGGGCTATATTTTTTTGATGAAAAAATTACATCGACGTCGAAGTCGAAGTCGACAAACATAATAGGGCCGAATAGGTATGCAGACCCTCTTGGAATAAAAAAAAAAAAACAATGAATGTTATACTCATTTTAATAAAATTTTAGTATCTTGAATTTTCAATATACATAACTAAAATTTATGACTTTTTATGATTCGACTAGAGATTTTCCAATAGGGTTCATATGGCCAGCATAGTTGTGCGTACTTTGCGTGCGCTCACAAATGTGTGAGTGTGCTTATAATTCCGTATAAATATTTGGACAATGCCACAGCTGTGCAATGCTAGATACAGTTGTTATTCGATTGTCAGTTAAACAGTCAGTCAACCAGTCCATTGGCCGGTTATCAAATTTCAATTTCCATCAAATTCCATTGCGCATATATACATTCACGCGTACATACATATGTATGTGTGGAGTAGAATGTACGTATGTAAATACATATGTATGTGATTGGCATGTACTTGAGGGCGTAGTATGTATAAGTACATACTTCCACTCCTGCGTAGTCGTAAAGGCATTTAGTGCATTCCTATATATGTATGTATATATGTGTTTATTGACAAAAAAAAAAGAAGAAAAAATACCTTTACTAAAAATAACTTGAGAACATATTTTGGCAATGAGTTCACAAAGTTTTTCCTTTTGTGGAATTTTGTCTTTCTTTGAAAATGATTTGTTGTCAGTTTTTCCCTTCAAATACTACTGGATCTGAAAATAGTAAATACAATTGATTTGGTTAGTTTTTGGCAAAAATGGATTTAATGGATTTTCGTATACTCCCTTTTGAAAGTAGTACTCCCCTTTGAAAAAGTATTCTTCTTACATGCCTATCTTAACTTGATTTCTTTCATATCCACTTTCAAAACTTATTTAAGCCATCCGTAGGGATGATTAGGCTGCCAAAGATTGAAATACGAGTAGAACTTTGCTCTTAACTTCACAACAAGCGTTTATGTATATATATGTGAGACTATAGAACTTATAAATGCTCTATAAAAATACATAAGATTTAAGACATTTTGAGCCGCAGTTATGGACAAAATGAAAGCAGATTTTAATATTAGAAATCCCACTTCAATTAAAGCGACACTCTAACTTGGTAAAAATAATAAGAAATTGGCGCTACACATACAGTGGGGCGCAGGAATTAGTACATGGTGATTTTTGTTAAATAATTACAAGGTTTTTAAAGAAAATTTTTTTGTTATTTTTTCGTAAAAATATTATTCATGCTTTAACCAATACCATATAAATCAAATTTTGAAACTTTATACAAATTCACAAATTTTCAGAAAAATTTTGAGCTTGATCGCGCTGATTTTTAATATTTTGATTTTGCTGCAAAATTGCATACTCGAAAAATTCTATGAAATTTTAGTGAAAATTTCTTAAATTTTTCTAAGCTCTGTATAAAGTGTAAAAATTAAATTTATATGGCTTTGGTTAAAGCATGAACCACATTTTTATGAAAAGAAAGCCTTAAAACCCTTTTATTTTAAGTCACGATATGCGATTTTGTACTTAAAACGACGATATCGCACACCTGGATCTAAAGTGAGCTTACTCAAAATTTTAGCGAGAGAAATATAACTGCTTGTGGATCGTGCAGATTCAATGAAATTAATACAAAGACTTGTGACAGTCTAGCGAAGTGTACTTTTTCAGCTCACGAAAGTCTGAAACTTTCGAAAACTGATTTTTTTTAGATGCGGACACTTCTGGTTCTTTGTATACATTAGGATGGTCCTTAAAAACCAAATGAGCGATTTTTTTTCAATCTAACCCCTTTCGTCGGTAATACCATGGTCACAGATATCACATATAAATTTTGGTCCCGATTGGAGACATTTAAGGCGTGTCGCACAGGGGCCAAAGCTCAGATCCCTCTGTAGCGACTTAAAAAATTTAAATTAACTTTTTTGCTAAACCATACCCAAAATCGATACTACCATAGTCGAAGATACTACGTATAAATTTTGGTCCCGTTAATCAGGTCTATCATGGGTTTTATTTTCCCCGAACTTTTTACTTTTGGCTTTCATGTATTTACTATGGGCGGATGTCAAATTTTCGGGTGAATTTTTTTTTCGGGTGAAACCCAGGATAAGGCAGAATAATTTTGATAAAAAGCTAAGAAAACAGTTAGAAACTAGACCGAATTTTTTCCGCCTTAATCCAACTAAACGAACAAAAAAATCTAGCCGGAAAGAGCTAAGCATTTTACATATAAATAAAATGAAAATTCTCTTCTCCGCTGGTAGCATTTTGAATCGGATAAAATATTTATATGCATTTTTGTGCATAGCCAGGTTATTAAATGCTTATATATGTACCTACTACACATATATACGTATACAAATCATGTTTTATTAAGACAATGCCCGAATATTTTTGTTTATTACTTTATTTTACCCACTCTCAGGTTAGTTGGAAAATACAATTATATGCGCGTAATACATAAATGCAACAATATGCACATGTATTCATATGTGTGTATATTTCAAGTATATTACAAAAAAAAAATAAAAATATTGTAGCACATTTGCGGACGGCGCACGTATACGCTCCGGTTTTCCATTGTTCTACTGCTAGTGCTACTATTGCCACTTTGTTGGTATCTAACCAAAACATATTGTTGCAACTATGTATAAATAATTAAATATAGTATATACACACCTTCTAACTTCTATGATTATACTTCAATTACATGTAAGTATATTTATGTTTGCATAAGCTGGGCGTACATCCATATTGGCAAAATTTTCCGCCTCGCTGCACTTCAGCCACATTTCATTCCTGGCGCGCTAGCATGCATTCGCGGTGGCCGCTTTACTCTGTGTGCAATTAGTGAAATTCAATTACATTCAAATTTTGTGTTATTCGAAAATAATTTTCAAACAAATAGTCTGTTGGCGCTATGCTTTGTTGCTGCCTTTACACACATACAAACATATATCTACATTATAGTTGTTGGCATGCGTATACTATATAGTGCACATGCCCACATATACATATATCTAAATATAGTTGTTGTTTTAGTTATTTTATAGCATAGAGGTTTGTGTGTGTGTGTGTGTGAGTGTATGCGAGTTTAACGGAAATTGAATTGTCTGTTAGCCGGCTCAAGAGGGTTTATAACATTGTACGCAATTGGCTGTCGAATAAAGTTGCCCCCGTGCGTATGCATGTATTTGTGTATAGTATAGAGAAAATTACATGATTAGTTAAACATATGTATACAAATGTACATACATACATATGTATGTAGGTATTTGTAAACATGTGTAAGCAAAAGCTTGATTCGATTGGGATTTCGTATTAAAACTTCAATTTAATCGCGTTTGTTGATCAATATCTACATACATGCGTTTGCGGTATAATATATTTATGTATGTACATACATTCATGCGCACATACGTAAGGGTGTAGGTATCAGCATATGTTTAATTTTAAATCGCTTCCAAAAATAAATCCAATCTATTGCCTTTGTATTAAGGTAATTGAGCAGCTCCCGAAATTTTACCGCGGGTTATAATAAAGCGGTTAACTTCTCTGGAGACAATACAATTCGGTAATTTGCTTCAATGATAATTGTGCCTCGCAGGGGCAAGTTTAATGTTCATTTAGCTGGTTGAAAAAGCTCTTTAGCTCAAAAGGTTTTACGCTGATTTGAATCAGAGCTGGGCATTATTCGAACATAAATTGTTATTTAGATAATTATTCGAATAAAATTTTATGCGTGATATAATTATTCGCAAATAATTTATTGACGAATGAATGATGAGAGAGATTGTCGCCGTATAAGCAGAACTGGATGGCTACATTGGCCACATTTGGGGTACCGCACGAAAGATGAGCGTCAATTTAGTATGCGATAGGCGGAAATTTTGTGCACCTGCTATGGGGTTTCCCAAAATTGCTTTTTTTCTTTATAAAATTTGCTAACTTGGTTGTTCATTTTCAGTTTAGTAACTTTTTCGATTATGTATTACATGTTTCTTTAGATGCTCTCCTAACACACACCAATTAGGATTCCTCTTCGGAAGGACTGTTTAAACCTAAGAGCAACAGTGAACATTTTCTCTCATAGAACTAGGTAATCCTGAAAATTTCACATGTGGCATAGTTGCTTAAATTTTATTGGCTACTAGAAGTTTAAAACTGGTCGTTGTTATACCTATCTTATATTATAATGACCCGGAAATTCCAAACTTTACTAAGCTCCGGAGAATTTTTGAAGTCTTACCTAGACTTTCGCAATCTGTTTATTCTAGTTTGATGATAAACTCCGCCTTGCCCGCGTCCAAAGCTTTTTTAAGGTTTTTTTTCTTATGTTGGTACTCTTTTACACATTTACATAGCCAACAGGCGACAGAGTAAAAGCTCTATCTGTCCATCGCTGTTCTAATTTTATCAGAGGATGCGACTAAAAATCTTTCAACTCAGTCTTTTTGGATTAATTATTCAAAAATTTCGTACTCAAGCATTGGGGGACTCGACCAGTTATAACTTTTATAATAAAAGGTTCGAGCACAATATAATTTTTTGACTTTTATTTAATTTGAAATAAAATTACTTAACGGCCATCAGTGACCAGTAGTGAGATTCTGACAATCGCTACGCAAAAGTTTCGTCGCCGAAATTCTCCAAATGAACAGAAGTGCGGCCTAAAACTATACAGCATAAAAAAGTAACAGATTCAATGTGCAATCAGCCAAATGTAGCATGTAGCCAGGTGTTGTATAATATTAGGCGCGCCTGCTATTCCTTTAGAGTTTTTTGGCGATAGCGATTTTCAGAATCCTACTGCAGACTTTTATTTTTGAAGCCCAATTAAAATTGTTTTATACGGATGGATTGATCTGGACTTCGAAAATTCAATATGGGAGGCTTCATTCTGGCCTTATCAATATATTAAATATCTATGTATGTTAAAAAAAAAAACAAAACATATTTTTAAAACAAGTTTTCTAAATATGAATGAA
>NW_023458561.1:46915808-46956555 GCF_013731165.1 Rhagoletis pomonella | reverse complement strand
TACTTCAATTTTGCCAGTGAAGCTAATAAATTCTGTAAAATATTTTTATGCGTTTACGCTTGAGTGAGTATGTATATATGCACGTCGCATCGCTATATTTTTCAATATACCAAAAGCTATCTTTTTTGGTACGATATTTAAGTGTATGTATTTGTGCATATCTTATCATTACATTTACTTTCACACAAATGAATGTAAGTGGAGTTGCTGCCAGTTGAAATTTACTGCTTTTCTGCGTTTGGAAAGTGGCTGGCTTATTATGTTTAAATTGGAATTATGTATAAGTTAGCATAGCACAAACAAGCAACCCTTTTATTATAAAATCCCAGTTTACTGTGGTATGATAAGTATGTATGACTTGAGGTGGTTTCCAATTTCTGACTTTTACAGCATATCTGTTTAATGCAAAAGACTCGTTTAAAATAAAAATGTATGAAAAGTAATTTTAGGATATACAGCGGTGGAGGAAATAGTAGAAACTTTTTATTTTGACCAGTTTTGGCTACATTTTGTTTTGTTTATTCGATGTTTAATATTAAATATTTTATAAAAGTCTAGTGCATTATATGCAATTATGAAAATTCAACAAATTTTACTAAAACCTCCAAAAAATTTCAAATTTTTATTCAGAATTTTGGGAAAAATTTTGGGTACGCAGTTTTATAGCTCATTAAATTTTGTAGGCCAAAGTGGAAATTTTAGGACGATAGAAAATTGCGTGCATTTTTAAAAATTTTTTTCTGCTGACGCTGCTAGGTATCTTCTTCCGTATTAAAAGAAAATTTGAGTATTTTCGAGCATACCTTATATGGAAGAAAATACACAAAACCGTCAGCCAAAAAAAAATTATTAAAAATCTTCGCAATTTTCTAGCGTCTGGAAATTTGTACTTTAACTAATAAAATTTAATGCGCAAAGTTTCTATTATTTGATCAAACACTGTACATTACATACGCACATATGTTTCCCTTGGGATGAAAAATTTTTCCAAATTTATTATAATTTTATCGTACTAATTAATATATTCATAGAAAATTATTAACGAAGCTTGTGCTTTCAATGGTTAATCTGTTTCCGAAAAAGGTATTAAATTTGTATTTGTTTCTTTATCATCCGCCAAAGACTTTCATGCTTATGATCTTGTGGATCCTAATAAAATTCTCTACTTATTTTTTTTGTGTGGAATATTTTAACCATTTAAGGTTTTTATCTGCTCCACTAAATTGATAAAAACATCGCTGACGATAGCTTGAAGAAAGATATAGAAAGAAGCGGCGGTTGAATGGTAGCTTACGCCCATGGCATTGCTATTATAGCTACGAGGAAGCATCTGGTAACGGAGAGTAATCTTATGGGGAATTTAATAAGCTCTTACGCTAGTGCAGTGGCCGTAGTGTGGGCAGAAATTCCCAGAAGTGAATTAAACTGGTGCTAAATTTGTAGAAGAAAACACAGTTGTCAATCTACCTTACTTAAAGGGTGTATAATTAGCGAGGTATCAAAAAGCTAACAGGAAAATTCTGGCAATTGCCTTCCAGCTCACCCCAGTCTTTCGAAAGACAAAAATCTTTCGTAAGAAAATTGTCAACTCTGGCAACTATCTTGAAAGCCATTTACTGCCTTTCGAAAGACTATTTGAAAGATCTGCTAACGTGGAGGTCTTAGCCTTATGCTGTTTGCATTTTAGCAATTAGTTTTTTTTTTTTTAAATCAAATTAAATTAACAAAATATACATATACAATTTTCTTTTTAAAACAATAAAAACGAATAAAAAAAGAAAGTCAAAATAAAAAAAATAAAAAATAAATTAATTAAATGAAAATAAAGCAAATGTAAATAACATTATTTTAAAGAATTAAATTAAATTAAAAAAACACATATTTTTTATAACAATAAAATCTAAAAATTAACTTAGATAAAGAAGGAAATAGTACTCAAAACTAAAAAAAGAACAATAAATAAATATATTTAATTTTGAAACGAAATGTAAAAATAAAAAATTTATGAAAAAAGCAAAAAATAAAATATACTTAAAATAAAATAAAATAAAAAAGAATATATTTTTGTTAAAATCAAATAACATCTAAAAAAGGAAATGAAATTAATAAAAGAAATATAAATGACAATTAAGAAAAGAGAAAATAAATAAAACTCAAACAAATTAACAATCAAATCAACAAAATTAAAGATAATTTAACTAAAAAAGAAAAAAATATATAAAAAAATAACAAAATAAAATATGTTCCTACAAATCAAATCAAATTAAAAAAAATTGGAATTAAGAGGGGAAAGGTATTAAATTAAAAAAGAAAAAATATTCTTCTTTTTAAAACAAGAGAATCTTAAAATTAAAGGAAATTAAATCAAAAAAGAAAAAAACTTAAACAAAAAAAAATCCCCTGCTCTAGGACTCAAACTTGGATCTCTCGAATTGCACGCCAGTGTTCTGCTCACTCGGCCATTGCCACTGTTGCAGCGACGTGAGCTAAATGATATGCAAGTACTTTCTCTCAAAATAAAGTTTCACCACGAGTGGTGAATGAGAGCGCTTTTTTTCCAGGACTTTTGTGCCAGAATAACAAAAGTCTTTCGAAATATCTTGTCAGCTGTCTTTCATTTTTTTTACGAAAGCCTTTTTTCTATCTTAGCCAGAATTGCCTTATAAATGTCTAATCTTAATTCCGTACTGCTATAAATGTTGAATGCTCGAAATAAAAAGGCAACCTCCAATAAAATGGGCTAAATTCCACGACTGAAGTAACTGATTGTATAAAACCTCGATATTGTAACTGCATACTCGGAAAAAACAGCCATACCCCATCGCCCATCGATATTTCGAACATGGACCTAAATATGCACGTTTTTTTTAATTTCTTTAAGGTGTAAGGTTGTACATATGTATTCTGTTCTCTCGTACGCGACACACTCAATTTATTCAACTACCATAATTTTAATACTTTTTACAAATTTAAAATATAATCTTTAATAGTTGCCAAATACTTTTTAGCCCCACTATAAATAAATAGAGACGAAACGTGCGCACAACAACACCTCTTCTTAGGGAATGACGTCAATTGCAAGTCATTGACCTACATACCAACTACTATTGAATGTGCAAATACATTCAAAAAAAGATAAACTTTAAGCTCGCAAATTTACAATAAAGACATGTGCGCAAGAATATGGCTAGCATTTTTGGCATCCTAACTTATCGAATGTTGCTTTTGCACTTTAAAATATTTTGTTGGCAGCTAAAATACACAAAAAGGAACTAGAATTAGAATTAGATTTGTACTGAGATTATATTAAAATCCAGTTAAAATAGCTCTAATAAATTCTTTGTTTGTGCTATTGAAATATTTGAAGTAAGTATTAAGGTTTTTTTTGAAAATTTTCTCCCATGAAGCCAAAGTCAATAAAAATATTTAAAGTTTTGTTTTGCAAGGATTGATATGCGATTTCAAAGCTGCTAAGTTAGTATGAGAATGTTAAATATTTTTCATTAAATTGCAAGAATAATATTTTAAATGAAATGCAGTGAATAATTTTGTGCTGAAGCATCTGGCATCTTGTTTGTTGGCTATCTCTGTGTACGAACACATGTACATATATGTATACTTTTGTGTGTATTTGTTTTTGTTTTGGTGCATCACATAATCATAATGTGACCACAACAACATGCAACTTGCAACATGCGTGCAAATAACTGCAATAAAATTTACACATAAACACACATACATTTATATGTGTTTATTTATTTATGCAGCCGCAATGTCATAAATTCTGAAAAATTATGAACTGCACATATTGAATGAGTAGCTTACAAACCATGCTAGTGGGCACATGTGTGAGAGCATCTGCATACTGTTTGTTGATACATATTGTCATCGGTGCAATCATTACCCTGGTCGGAATATAGCAGGCACTGATTTTGAATTTCTTTGCCTTTGAAATTATGAAGTTGAATTCATATGAGGTCAGCGCTATGGTAATAAAGACAGTTGCTTGCAACAAAAATGAAAATAGTTCATCCACTTGAAGTTAATGAAAAAGTTCTAATCAATTCCATGAATTACTATAAATACCATGGATTGCTTGTGTTCCTTCCAGAGCAGAATATTTGGTTAAATTTTTAACACGTCAATTTGAAGAGCGTCAACAGCAACTAAATAACTACTACATATTGACTCAACGAGTTAGAAAAAAAACGAACTTTTTGGAAATTTCAAAACATAGACGGGAGAACCTTATGTGTGTGCTCTCTGAGATGCGACTTTGTTGTTGCGAAAATTGTTAGAACCAAAAATTATTTGACCCTCTGTTAAGTGTTTGCCTGATATTCTAACCCAATGTGTGGTGCAAGATGTTCTTACACATATAGATATGTAAAGGCATATGGATTATTTATTAAATGAAATGTGTGAGGAATAATTAAAAACCAGCTAAAACAAAATTTTTGTAAAAATTTTGACTTTTTCATTAACACACACGAAAATTCAATTAAATATGTATTACTTACATATGTACCCTGCAGTGCAATCCCAAACTAGTCAGGAAAAATACTAGTTTACAACTAGAATTCCCTGACAGAAACCGAACTAGTTCGAAAATGACCAGACTTGTACCAAGTACAAAACTATTTATGCATGCCCTGTTTTATTTGACTTCGACAGTTTAATACGATAAAGTACACAAAATATTATAACTTTTATTTGGGTATATTGTAAACCATTAAATTGAGTACGTATTCGATTATACCTGGCCTGTTAAATAATGATTAATATTCATAATGACTATTAATTAAAGCATGTTTTTTTGATAACCGTTTAGTTGGTTAAATACCGATTAATTGTTACTCTTATAAATTTTTAAAAAGAATAAACTGAAATGTTCAAAGTTAATGAATTTAATTTATTTTAATACTATATAAATTATTTTAATTTATTTTAATTTATTTTATTACTGAAGTATTAACTGACGTATTAATTTTATTTTTAACTAAATTTTTTTCCTTTGCAGATTCAATATTATTAAAAAAGATAAATATATAGTATTTATTGTTCCTGAAACCTTTTACTTTTTATAAGAAATGCATTTAAATTTATGTTCGAAAGTTGGAAATATTTATGTATTTAGTTTTGCTTTTAATTAATAGTCAAAAAAATTTACACCAATTATTGGAACATCTGAGGCTGCTAAATAACAATGTGTGAAATATTAAAGTTTTTATAGTATATTCATGAATTCATTTTATTTTTTGACTCCCAAAGTAGTGGTTTTGGTCGATAATTGGACTAGTATTTTTCTGTCTATTTTCAACTAGTATGATACTGACAATTGCCATCTCGTAGGACATCCCCATGTTAAAAATACCAGTTGGTTGCATGGAAAAAAGATAGTTGGCTGACTAGTTGGGCATGTGGTTCATACTAGTTGTGAAGTAGTTTACAACTAGTACATTTGACTACAAGGTAGATACATATTTGGAAAATTCCAAGTAAATGGAATAAAAAAATAATTTTTAACCACTTTTTGACCGTAGTCATAATTCGGTTGAGATGAAATTTTTAAATATTTATGTTATGTATCTGTTTCATTTTATTAAAGCAACTTATATCGAGACAATGAATTTACCCTTTAAAGCAATATTTCGTTAGATTCCCAGACAATACCTCAACGATTAACTACCTAGCCTCAGGTGTAGTTAGGGATGCCTTTTTTGAAGTATTTCTCTAATTTTTTTTCTTTGGTTCAAAACTTTGATTATATTTTAATCAAACATTAACGAAAAAGTTTTAAAATAAGAATTTGTTAATATTAAAAAAAAAAACAATTTCACGTTGTGATTGAGGAGCAAATTGAATACAGATTTTCGTCCCTTTCCAAAGGATCATCGATGTAATTATTTATATTTTGTATCAACAGTCTTGACAACTTTGTTATAGTTATCGTTATCTAAATAATAATCGTATTTTCTGCGAAGTATTGAGAGATATTTTTATCGACTTATTTACCGTTATCATATCGAGAGTCTCCTTGTTTAACGAAAATTACGATATACATATGCATATCACATGATTTGTGATTTGTTATCGATAAAGTTATGCTTTTAGATGTCGATGCACATATCGCACACCGTCTTCAAAAGACTCACAACTCAAAATAATACGTTTGTCAGAAAATGCGAAAAACTATTTCGTAGCACATGATAATCATATGGGCCAGGGCGACTTCACCTCAAGTTTTTTAACAAATTATAACAAAAATTTGCTCGAGCTTTTGCTGAAAGGTAAATAAAAGCTCTGCGTACATTTTCAGCGCATAATCTCAAAATTTCCGAAATTTGAGTTGTGACTCTTTTGAAGATGGTGTGCGATATGGGCAAATTATAGCATTGCAGACATTACCTTCGGAGGTTTCGTTTAACTTTTTTGTCGGGAAATAATTAAAAGTTAAAAAGTTAAAATTTTCAGAGCACCTAACCATTTTTTTCATTTTTGGTTGACTATTTCGCGGTTTTGCCCATATCTATGTATGTACATTAGGCATATGAGCTTTGTTTAATTAAATATATTTATGAGGAGAGGAATGATGAAAACAAAACCAAAATATAGGAATGGTCGAAATTCGGAACGAAATGTTCCCGCTGGGAGCTCCGAGAAAGAAAACAAATTGTAGCGGAAAATTTTAACCGAATTATGAATGCGATCAAAAATTTGTTTCTAAAATTAGGTCTTTTTCATTGGCTTCATCCACCACCAAAGCCTTTCAGCACGATAAAATAATTTAATGTATAGAGACTTTTACGTTGGTGCCATGCCCGTTTTTGCCTGAGAAGACCCCTAGTAAAATTTTCCGAGGAATAATTTCCTAGACTATATATCAATCCACTAACGACCTTTTCAGGCGGGAGCTAGTGTTCTACGGAAATATTTCTCATGAAATTTTACTGTATATGTCGAAACCTTTAATTTCGAGCAGATATTTACTTTAACTATTTCTTCCACTACTTAGTCCGGGACATGAAAAGTTTAGTAGCCCATACAATAAAAATACGAGCTAACTTTTACAAATCCATCGAGTTTTTTACTACTGGATGCGTATATTTTTAGAAAATGTTGACAACAACCGATATCTTTATTAATTTGTATTTATCATATATTTATCATTTACATTACCGCTCTCATGTGGACACTTTCTCTCTCTCTGCTAAGCATAATTTTAAAAACTTCTAGGCAATGCAAGCATTTTCAACCAACCCGGTTAATTTCTCGCATGGGTGCATCTTGAGTGATTGCCGGCATGATATACATACATCCTGATTATGCTTTTGTTTATTTTTAATACACGTATACCTACCATTCATATTTGCATACTACTTATATTGAATGTGTTGTCTTTGCGGTTATAACATACGTCACACTTTTGCTGCTGCCTTTGGCGTAACAAACCGCTGTTTATTATTGTTTAAATATTTCTTCAAGAACTTATTACTTCTATACACATGCATATATACATATATATATATATATATATATTCAAAAGTAAACAAAAACGATCATGCATGTGCGTATTATGTGTATGCACAGCGGTATAAAACTCTTGAGCAATTTTTTTTCATAATGTTACGTATACGCCATGTACTACACAAAGTGGTTAGATAGAATAAAAGTGGTTTAAAGCAGCAAAGAGAAGTAAACTTTACTCCAGAATTTTTTAATTAGTTACATTGCTACTGTCCTTCAGTTTACTTTACACAGGAAGGTTTAATGGAAATAGGCTTAAGGCTTAAATGATGAATCAGATATGAAATTTAAAACAAAATAATTTTGCCCAAGCTGCTTTGAATGGCATTCGTGGCTGTTCTAAAAGGTTTCGGCTCCATCGAAATCTTTTAATTATTCGTATTAGAGTCTTCAGTATTTCCGTAAGACAAGGTTACGGACAAAGGCGAAGACAAAGACAAATATAAAAATACAGACTAAGATTAAGATTTAGGTTAGGGCGAAGATGAAGGCAAAGGAAGATGAGGGAAAAAAAGATTAAGATGTAGATGGAAGGCTGAAGATGAAAATAAAGAAGTCGATGAAGAGAAGAATGAAGAGGTAGGTGAAAGTAAATACAAGGTCAAAAATAAAGTTTAAGTTGAAAAGGAAGACATTGATAAAGATGATGAAGAAGACGAAAATATATTTTGAAAACTTCTTCCATTCTGGAATTTTTCAACGAAAATTCATTTCTTCTGCACGTTGGGATGCACTCAGTCTTATTTTTCATTCGATATTTTTTCGTCCTATATTAAATATGACAAACATAAATATTTCGGAGTACTGAAATATTTTAAGTGATCTTTTAAATTTTCAACCCTTTGAAATTTTGATATATTTTCATATGGGAAAAAAGATCGTAAAATGAAAATCTAAGTAAAGCGCTATACTAAACTTGTTTTTGAGCTTTACGGTTATATAGATGTTTCCATATACACAACTGATGTATGCAAACTGGTTGTAGCGGATGGAAGACGATCTCACCTCCCGCCAAGCTTCTCAAGTAGATTGATCAGTTTTTCTTTTGGTAACCAAATTCGTATTTGCATCTTGTTTTTCAAATTACAGAAACCAGCTCTCTTAATCGAATCTTTAAGCTTTTCATAACTTTTCGTCCGCTTTTCATCATCGAAGTAGATGCGCATAATCCTTCTCTGTTGAACTAAATAAAGAAGAGAGTTTAGAAACTGAAAACTCTGTTTAAAGGTCTTCCTAATTTCGTTCTAAGTTTCGAAAGGTGCGCTGTACTAAGATTTTTTCTGAAAGGCATGATAACTCAACTCCATGCCCCTGGTACGAAGTGCTATTTTCCAGATCCTTCAGCGACGGTTTACTGCTAAGTTCTTACCATTACTATAAGTTTTGAATTTATTCCAGTACCTGCAACATCGAATCAAAAGTATTTCAGTAAGTACTCTTTCGTTTAAACCATCACTCGAGGTGGGCAAAGGTATCCTTATCTGCTAATTTAACTAAGTAAGCTTCAAATGGATAGAGGGAACAATACAAAATCACCCGAGATTAATTCAAGTCATCTTAGTTGACAGCTCGCTCATTCACGCGCTCACGTTAATGCACATTCATTTTAAGTACGTCACTAACGATTATTTGCCAAGGAGCCAGCAAAAGAAGTAGATTTTCGCTGATTATGCAAAATTAAAAATGCCTTTCGCATTTCAAGTCAACGGCAACAGCAGCGAGTCGCAGAAGGCCAAAGAAAGGTGTACAGGACATGCGGCCAAAATTACATACAAATAAGTATGTATGTATGTATGTATGTATGTATGTAGTAAGCAGCTGCATTGAACAACAGCCAAGCGCATAAGTTAGTTATACTACCGACCAACCAAACAAGCAGCTGTCCATCAGTGCGCACAAGCGCGCGCATTCAGCCAGCATCAAGCTGTTGGCCAAAGCGCAAAGCCGAAAAGGAAACGCCATTGTCCGTTTGCGGTCACCGGCAACAAAGAGAAGAGAAGAAATACAAACACAAAAAAATAAAATAAAGTACGAATAAAGGGTGACAACAAAAAATTAATTTATTATGTACATATAGAGAAACAATTGTATGTATGTATGTATGTATATTAGGGTGCCTCACCAAAAAAAAAATTTTCCATTGGAATTATAAAATTTATTAAATTTTAATACATCCTATTTGGAAACACCTCATTATTTTGATGCCGCTCATAAAATTGTTTAACATTTAAATGGAAACCTTTTCAGACTTAACCCTTTTATCGTCTGAAGTAATATTTGGAAAAAAAAACAAATTGTAAAACTTATTTTGTTTATAAAAAAAACTTGGTGGTATTTTCACATCAGCGCAGCTCACGCAAATCTAAATATTTTTCCGCAACATTTAGGCGGAAACTTTAAATTGTCTGAACAGAAACTCCCTGGAAGTTTTTTCTTTTTTACCTTTCCTCCTATCATGAATAAAAATGCCCTGAGGATTTTTTATATTAAATGGCGGAGTTGAGCTGTCAAAAAAGTGTCAAACAGCTTTTTCGAAGTTCGAATTTTCTCCACCCAAATTTATGGGCAAGTTAATTATTGGAGGATTTCTTTCGCGGGAGGAACAAATTCCTGGAGGACAAACTCCCCGGCAGTATTCAGAATTGGGCTGTACACCAAGTTTTATAATTCCGAAGAAAAACCAATACCGATTTTTTTTGCATGGACCGAGATACACCCTAATGTGTATATATAAGTATTTATATATAGCGTAGCGCCACAACGCAACAAAAGCCGAAATGAATGAAAACTTTAATCAAAGCAATGGCGTAACCCATTTCTTCAATGACTTTGTTTACTTACTTACTTACTGACTGACTGACTGACTTACCGACTTATGTACAGACAGCGACCAACAAATGCTCTTAGCACGACATGCAGCTCTTGTTTCCTCTATTACCCGCCCCACCCGTTACCTGCGCTAGTGCCGCTTGGTAAAGCTCAAAGTGCACTGCTGCCGCTGCTTTGAGCTACTGTCAAGCAGCTGCCAAGTAAGCTGCTGGACGGTCTATGAGCAAAAAAGCTGCCAAGTGCTGTCAACTAGCTGGCTGCCAGCAGAGCGCCACTCACAGCTTTTGTTCGCTATTGAATTGAGCCAACCGCCAACATAACCATGTACAAACATAAAAACAACCAAGCAAACAAATATTTCTCTGTTAAAATTCGTTTTTATTCACCGCCTTCCCCGCGCCCTGGCTTTCGCGTTCACTCCTTTATTCTTCTTTCGTCTTTGTTCTAGCCATGAACTCGTCGCTGCGCGTCTTTCTTGTTCGACTTGCTTCCGGTTTTATTTTTATTTATTATTTTTTATTATTTTTCCTTTAGTTTTAATTTCCTGCAATTTTTCTCTATTGTTTCTTTTTATTTTGTAATATTTTTGGTTGCTGCATTGTTTTGCCTTTGTGTCAATTTACTATTCGCTTTCTTTGTCCCTATAATTAGTTGTTTTCACTTTTGCTTATTAAGCTGTAGACTAAACGCTGCGCTGTATTCATTTTGCGCTCCAACCTTCCCCACAAGCATTCGGTTCTACATTATCATCCTGCTTGATAAGCGTATAAAATTGAGATTCTCCTCTGCAGAACATTTTTTGTGCGCTGATATCTTCCATTGCACTCATTTTGCTGCTACTTTTCCAAATTATGTCTTAAAATAATGGCAACTAATCCTTGAAAGACATTGCTAGCCAAGACTTAGGCTCCGTCATTGTATTGACGGTGCTTAATATTTATGGTCAGTTTTATTAGATACGGAAAATTGGAGAATGGTTTCAGAATGTTCATCAAAGCTTCGCGACCTACTGGAAATAGTTTCGGTTTGTGAAATAATGTTCATGTCGATCAATGCTTTCATTTGTCACCTACACTAAAATTTGTAAGAGGTAGTTTTCAACAATTTTGTAAGCTAAAACCAACGTGGATTTTCCAAGTACTCAAGAGGAGTTGCCCATTGTATTGAAGGCATAGTAAAAGCACTAAAATGATGAGGAAGGACAGGTGGCTGTAAGAAAGTATTTCTTGGTATTTTGTCGAGGAAAAGATAAAGCAACCGGTTTGAAAACGAACCATCTCAGTCAGATTGTACTATTCTTATTCGTTGTTCTCTACGTCAGAGAAGGATTTTCGCCACCACCCTGCATGGACTTTTCAGGAAACACTTAGCTATTTCGTAGGGTTAGGCAGAGCCTCCTTCGCGAGGTCTCTGATGTAACTGAGTGCTACCACCATGTTTGACATCGACCCAATTGGACGCTCCAAAAACCACAGTTTGGTAATTAATCAGCCAAATATTTACCTTGAATTCTTTAACTTTAAATTGAAAGTCTCTCAGTTTTCACTCAGGTTGGTGTGTATGTTTGAAAAAATATTTACTTTTATCAAATCGACTTGTCGACCGTATCCTTCAGGTTTTTCAGCATTAAAAATTTCAGAGTTTGAAGCTCTTTACTAGCAACTAATCACCCATTCCCCGGGCTGGGAATGAAGATTACCTCAAGCTTGTTTTCGGATTAAATTCGTCACTGGTCATAGTTCCTTTTCCTTTTTTGAATATGACGAAGGACTATGAGTACAAGTATGAAAAGGAATGTGAACATGCACATATATATGGAGCTCTTTACGGCTACCAAATGTAATCGGCATGAAAAATGGGGATCTTCGGGGTCACTTGGGGGTTTTCAAGCCATTCCTTGATGATCTAGCTATCAAGCATACAGATATCATGATTTCACAAGCTCTACAGTGTTAGATTTCCTGAAATACACTACTGTTAATCGATAATATCTGTGGTAGACAAAGGATCCCAAGTATGGCATTCCGACGAATCGAAAATGGACGACGGGAGTACTGCGGCAGGTATACTTCGACCAAGATTTCAGAAAAGTCTGCCAATGAGCTCATACGCAATCGTATTCCAGATTTCGTAGTCGAAATATTTTTTTGAGAATGTCTTCGTAGAAGAACAAATGGAACTATAATACATATTATGTGATATTGTTAGGTAGCATTAAAAGCCTTTCGAGTCATTTGGAACGGCATCAAGGCTTGCTGACAGTTATAAAACTCTTTGAACCGCCTAGGAGCCCACAACAATGACGCTTGGTGGATCTATGGGCATGAAGGGTTTGAAGGCAATGAAAGGGCTGAGTGTCTCGCAAAACTTGGAACCCAAATACGCTTGCATGATCTAGAGCTTTTTTGCAGCACATCTAATAGATACACTGCAGAACTCTTTAGGAGCTGCAAAGAATCTAAGGTTGCTGCACATCGGCGGAAGTCAAAGGGATGTATTAATACTGCCAGGACGAACTTCCAAATACTTCGCGACCTCAACCGGGAGGAGCTTAGAACAGGTTACGTGTTTGGACATTGCAAATAAAGGTACCATTAGGATAAAATGAAGCTTTCCGCATAGACGGATTGCAGGTTTTGTGGGCTGATGAAGGAAATTCCAAAGCATATTCTATGTAAATCATGACTTGCAGACTGACAAACCTTTCGGAAGGATTACCATCGCCATCTAAAATCGTCTCCTAGGAATTTGCGCTTAAAGTGCAGAGCACTAGGCAAGACACTAAAACTCTTCGTTAGTAAGTTAGAGTAAGTAGTTAGGGGTTTTTTTTTAATAATTTACTTAACTGAGCTTCAAAAGAAGTTGCAGGAGTATTGCCATGTGCACGGGCAACTCACTACCCTAGTGCATCTACTAGCCCTCACCCATACTGTCAGCTCTGCCTGGAGCCAACAAGAGATCCACAAATATATCAACCGGCATTCCGCGATACTCTCACCATTGCCTGAAGCCACAGAAGGTTCCACAAGGATAACCAAAAAATCAAGGCGAATTCGCCTTGTATCGACTCTAACTGATACGCTCTATGAATACACCAAACGATCTACAAGCTCAATTACCGGATCTCACTGATACACTCTCTGTTGTCGGGTGCTACTGAAAGATCCACAAGTGCACCTATCGACTCTCATCGTTGTATGGAGCCATCGACCGTTCTACAAGTGCAACGCTACACCTGGTTCTCTACCCCTGCATCTTCTGGATGGCACCGATACTCTCACCAGTACTCTCAAAATTTGAACAAACCGCGGGTCGATGCCGACACCGGTTACCATTGCCTGCGATGAAAGTCACAGATTCTACAGCTATAAAGCCACCACTCAGCGCTACTCTCAGTGGCCGTCATCGCCATTATCGCTTCTAGTTTCAACTCTCTTAGTGAGCTACAGCTCCTCCCCCTAATTCGGTACGTCAGACCGGCAGCCGTTGTCAAAGCCGCGAGTATGTGTGCTCGACATTCATGTATTGCAATACAGCAATTTATTTGGCCGGGGAAGTGGTATCTCCGCTCGATCCAGTACCGGCTGAGCATAATCCCAGCTGTCGACATAACCCAGTTTATACAGCTTTCATAACACTCACATGAATATACATTATGTCTGTGAAAAAATCCTGACGTCAGAGTGAAAAACTAAAAACGCGGTTTTACTATATTTGGTCCACAGTTTCGTGAGTCCATCGATTCTTTTGTGTGTTTTGAAATTTTTTTTGTTTTTGTCGCACGGTGTAATCTCTACTGCGTCCGAATATCATAGTGACTATGAACTTATGCATCTAATTACAAATATGTACATACATACATCTCCACGGAGGTGAACTCATTCAAATTAGATTAAATGCCATTCTCTAATTGATCACCTTTCCATTCCTTTTGTGAAATGTTAAAAATGTTACTCTGTGGTCAGCAAATAAAAAAGAGCTCGAAATTACTTTTATTCCAAAGCATCGATTTTGTCGCCGACCAGCTAACACGCAGCTCGCTGTCAATTTGAAAACTGTCACTTCCATTCACATTGCAGCTGCAGCTGCTACGGCGAGATATTCCGCCATTCAATCGCGAAATTCACACTGAGATTTTTGTTAAATTTTTTCCACATACGAGTTAGCATTTAGTGGTGGTGTTAGCAACAATCTGTGAGTGTCGTTTGTTTTTTTGTTTTTTCTTTTTGTTTTTCTTTGAGCTCTACAATGGCACGTGTAGGGGCTTTCGGGTAGGGCATGTATGTAGGTGTGCTCCGCACGTGTGCTTGGTCAGCGAGTGAATAGTTACATAAGTGAGCGTGCGAGTGTTTTTTGTGCAAATGGCCACGAAAAGTGTCTAGTAAGCGGGCAAAAGTGGCAACTCTGTGTGGCACTGCTACAAAGTAGAGTGCATAGTCACAATCAAATTGGTCGAGTGAAAAAATGTACTGCTCCCGGCGGGCTGCCAACATTGCAGTCGCTTTCGAATTGCCAATTTTTTTTACGTTCTGTATATTTTTTTTGCATTCGTGTTCATTTCGTTTGCTCTCTGTGCTGTGCTCCTGCTATGTATGCTTTTGCTTGTATGTTTATGCGTGCGTGCTTGTGTATTAGTATTTGCTTTGTATGTATGTATTTGAGGTGCCATAAATTCGCTTGATGTAGCATGAATGCTTGTGCCAGTTCAAGTGTGTGTGTGTGTGTGAGTGCATGCGTTTGTATGTGCATATATCCTGTGTGTTGTATGCCACTTCATACGGTAAACTGCATAAAAAATTGCAGTTTTTCTGCTTGAGTAATCTGCTTCAATGTCCATCTCTGCAAGTGCAATTCACAAGATACATATACATACATACCCATTTATACATACATTCGGAAAATCTTGTCTGCTATTTTTTAAGTTGTTTTTGTTTGTTTGCTATCTTATGCTTACGCTCGTTTGTTGACTTGTCTCGATGGCAATAAAACCGGTTATATTGCTGGCACATTTGGGAAATCATTTTTTATTGAAATAGAATGTACGCAGGTAGGTAAGTTCGTAAGTCTAAAGTGTACTGGAGAAAAAAGAAAATACAAGTACATAGGTACTCGTAATAAACTGTAGCACTAATATAAAAACTTGTAAGTATTTCTCACTTATTTTCATACACATATCTGTATGTATTGCCCTTGCCAAGACAATTATACCTCTTACGACTCCATTCATAGAACTAGTTGGGTTGAAAGATCCCATTAAAATTGGTGTTTTCATAAATGTATTTAGACAACTGTCACACATGTAAACATATGCTTATAGATGGATAGACAGGTATTAATATGATGAATGCATCACGGCCTATAGATCTGTTGCGCCCTCTAACTACAAGTCTCTAAACTTCTTGAAACCCCAAATTCTTTCAATATCTTCTACGAAGCGTCACACGAAATGAAAATATGCGACTAAAATCATTGATCCATTCAAATAATCACCATTGAGAATGACCACGAATCGAGTCTTTTAATTTTGGCAGTTCTTATGTACTATAGTGTGCGAAAACGGTGGAAGATTTCCTCCGTACCGCGGCAGGTACAACGGTAGGCGCTTATCCAACTTAGGCCAAATATGCCTTGCTATCCAGCACGTGGGTTCTGCAGAACAAATTGTATTAGTCCGTACGATGAAGTTATTCTCCAGCCAGAGTTTGCAAGAACATAGCGGAATGGCCGCATTACGATCGGTACTGATTGCAGACAATAGGCTATCTTTCATTGCTAGTTCATCTGTAATACGGTATATTCATTCTAACATGAGTTATGGCAGCTTATTTAGAGTTCGATGTCGATTTGCCACATCTAAGTGCTTTTATACCTTCGCTGGATATTAGAAAATTAATAGAACAATCGATCAGCCATTTACATAGCAGCTTCGCTGACTGAAAGGCTAACGGCTAGCTTTTCAGCGCACGGCTGTAATTTAAACTTAGTTTAAACGCTCGAGCTGCCTGGTTTAAACTAAGATTAGGCAATCAAATGTCAGCCAGTTGTGCAATTTAAACGCGGTTTACGTGATCTAAGTTTAAACTGCCACTGAAAAGCTGGCTCCAAGTGAGAGTTCTAACTTCACATCGAAATTCGGGCCATCAGGTATGAGGTAAATATTTTTGGAAATATTTTCTTAGTGAAGGAATAAATTTGAATTTCTAATCGCGCCTGCTTTGAGAAAAAAGTCTGTTATGAAAAAGCTCGAAATCTGTGTATAATATTTTCAAAAAATTGGATTCCAGCACACACTCACTCGTTTAATTTTTATTGGTTGATATAACTGGTAATTCAACTATACTGTTTTCAACTTACCAGATACGATTGTAAAATAATCATTTTTAAATTTTATCTTTCTTCTTTTTCAGGTAAACAAATTGCAATTGATGAACTGGAAAGAAATAAGAGTTTTCTAACTAAAGGTAGGCTATTATAAATTCGAAAGTAAGTTTAATAGAATAGTTCAATACATAGAATAATTTTTATCTCAATTAAACAAAGGGGCGTGGCAACTCCCATACAAAGTGAATTTTCTATTTTACATACCTTTGAAAATATTTATGGTTGAGTACTGGATTTTGATATGGAAATATATAAAATCAGTCCCACACTCATGGAGAAATATGGTGAGAAGATAATAAAAGATATTGAAAAGGTTGTAGTCTGAAAGTATTTTGAAGAGTGTTGCCACTTGTTTTATGATGGTTGCATTAAATTAAATTATACAAAAGTTGAAGTGCCAAACGAAAGAGTGTTAGGAAATCTTTAGTTTAGACATTTAGAATTTTCTAAGAAGAGGAATTTGAAGAGGAATTTGCCATCAAATTATTTAAGTAGTTAAATGAATTGTTACAACATGTGTATCAATCGAAATAGTTTTGAAAATGTTTTATTTGACTACGTCAAGTAGGTTTGCAGCCGGTATGAAAAATTCAAATCAACTTGAATAAAGGGGGGTCAGACGAAAAGGGTATAAGATGGTTTTAGTTTAAAAATAATTTGAATTCCTCTATTTTTGTGCTGGGTTTAAATGAATTAAATTCAATGAAAGAAAGTTTCATACTCTCAGCGAAGTGGGTGAGGACAAACAAGTAAAAAAAAAAACTAGCTTAGCCACGTTACAAATTAGCATTTTTATAAGATTGTTTATGTAAAAATTAGAAACGGAAAATAGTCATCAATATTTTTTTAATTGTAACCAAAAAAATCTACAAGTTGTAATCATCGTAAAACAATTTACCTATACTCACGTATTTGTGTTCGTACGTCCTATTGTAATTTATGATGATTTTTATTTTTCGACTACAACCAATAAAGATTAAAGATAATAATTTTTATCTAAGTTTTCTTTCTTAATGGATGTTATTAATTCTTGACTTTTATTTTTTCGACCAAAAATAATGATTATTTTTTTTTTCAGCTCCAAGATAATAATTATTAATGAGGTTTATTTTTACACTTAAGAATAATGATTATTCAAAAAACTCCAAAGCTGTCCAATTGCGACACCCTAATAAAAGGTATTAGTCCCAAAATTTTCAGGTCAAAATTTCAGTTGGTTGATTCTGACCTTTTAAATTTTTTAAACAATTATTTAAGTGGAAAAATAAAACTTACTAGTAATATATCTCTGACCGAAAAGAATAAAAATCATAAAACAATCATTATTTGTGGTAGAAAAGAATAAAAGCCAAATAATAATTGTTATAATTTTTAAGCGAAAAAAATAAAAACCATGAAATAAATATTAAATATTAAATATTAATAAAGATTAAATGCTTACCCACCCCGGAAAAAATATTTCAAAATCATATTTTAAATACGATGTACTTAACTAAGTTGGCACTATTTTCATTTCAAATCGTATTTTGCGAATTATTTTAAAATATGATTTTAATGGCAAAAATTATATTTCGATCATTTAATAAATTGGAAATTCCTTCCATAAAATATTTTGACGCAGTAGATAAAATTGTTACTGCAAATTAGTGATCCTCAATAAACGGTGAAATGGCCATATGCTAATCGGACTTGGTGGGTCGCCTTAGAGGGGTGTGCTCTGATGAACGCATTGGCTCTGCCGCATGTCATCAATTTCAAAAGATGTTGTTCGCTTGGAGGGCACAAGACCTTCGATGTTTCAACCGCAGGGCTCCCAGTTCTTTTCTGTGACAGAAACTAGGCTTTGGACCCCATGATATTATTATTCGTGGGTGCAGTTTCACCTAATGCGGGATTTTTCTGCCGTAGTAGAGCTCTTTCGTATCGCAGCATGCGCAGTTGCGACAGAGGTTCTTGCTTCTGTTGGCCTTTTTCAGCAGCGCTTTTCATTTTGTACCCATAATTAGTCAAACAACTGGCGCTGCAGCTGGTCGTTCAACCGGGTAGAGATTCATTGTAGCCGTGCACATTCGAGCTTTGCTAAGAGTCACAGTCTGGTTGATTCTGTTAACGGGTGCTTACCGTCCCTGAAAGTGGAAAAAAGGAGTTTAGTGAATGATTTTCAACGAGAGAGATACACACATAAAGCTATTTTAAATTGATAAATTTACATTAAATTTAATTTAAATAAAACTATTGCATCTAGATTCGAGGCCTGATTCGCTCAACCTCACTCTGCCCAGGTTAACTCGATAACGAATTTTGTAAACTCAGCGCAAGCATGTAGTGCCTGCTGACTTTTCTCGAAGGGTAAACACACATGCATGTACGTAAATATGTGTGTAACTGCACATTCACACAATGTCTGAATTTTGTGCGCCGTGGGTGGCAACGAACTGCGTCCATGCCTTGCCAATCTTTGCTTTAATTTAATTGCTGGTAAGAAAATTGTTTGTGCACAGGAAGTGCAAAGTTTTAGTAATTTGCCATATCTTTCACACTACCACATTCACTCACAAGGCGCATTCACTCAACTCAACTCAACCTGCACACCCACTCACTTACACACTTTTGAATGACAGTTCATTTGCCAACGGCAGTTATGAGTGCACCTCAAAATGTACGAAATACGCGCGTGTGTGTGTTTGAGTGTGCGAAGTCCTTCATCAACTCTCTCACCCAATATACCCTGCAGTAAAATTTAGAGACAGTCTGTGAAAGCGCTAGTTCCGCCCTCTACATTACAGAACTATCTCTGCACTAGTGCAAAACGGATGAATAGTGGGACAGTTGAAACTTTTCGTGCGCTAGTTGCGCTCTGTTGAGAAGTAAATGCACAAATTCTCCCTTCTCGTACAATACTAAAATAGCTCAGCGGGAAGGGCTCCGACTCTAACATCGTTGGTCGCGAGTTCAAATCACCGTGGAGGCAGTTGTGATTTTCAGATTTAATAAATTTAAATTATTGAGTGCCGCTTAAAAATTAAAGAGAGAATGATTAAATTTAATATAAATAAAATAAAAGAATAAAAAAGTTAAATAAAATGCAATCTGTAAATGAACAGAAAAGATGAAAAAAATATTAAAAAATCGAATAATCAAAATTTGTATCATAAAAAAATTATTGTCGCAGATCTGTCCAAAATGGAAACAATTCAGCAAAGAACAACTATCCAGTAATCTAGTTTTAAAATTTTTTTTTCATAAAAAACTTATTGTTCCAGAACTGTCGAAAATGCAACCAGTTCAGAACTAGTTCGAAAGTTCTGCATAGGTAGGCAATTTCACTTCATAGGACATCGCCTCTTAAAGAGCCAGTTCTGGGCTAGTTCTGAACTAGCGAGATTTACTGCAGGGTACATATGTATATATGCATAAATATATGTGTGTGTAAAAGCACCTTATACCTGCGGGCAACAATGCACATTCCCTCCTCTCGCTGTTATCACTTTTTGATGCTCTTGTCTGTGTATGGAGTTTTTTTTTGGCAGAGCAGAGTGTAGCTGGAGTGCCTTTTGGGCATTTACTAACAACCTGAAATTGCTTTGAATCTGTGTTCGTGTGCGTGTACGTACGTGACCGTTTTATAAGGGCGAAATTATTAATTATTTTTAGTTATATTAAATTTCATACTTTCTAACTAACGCTAATATACACTAAACCCATTTGCTATGTAGTAGTTACTGGTACTAGTTGGGGTTTTTATTTCGAGGATCGCAAGTAGAAGTGCAAGTACTATGGTAAAGTTTTTCTCAACAATTTTAGCTGTCTGACGTGCAGAAGCACGTATGAGTAAGTTTAATTACACATGCTCGCACACATTTATCCGCAAAAACTACTCGTAGTTAGTTGATCTGTTGGTTTAACTGCAGATATCTATGTACATAACTTGAGCACATACTACGGCTGTGGGAGAAAGAGTGCAGCTATTTGACGCCTGTCAGACTTTTAGTTTGTAGCCGGAGACCGTTCGTGGCTAATTTGTTTAATTTCATAATTTCATAACTCACAAAAGTTTTAAATGATTTTTCAAGTTAGGAGTAATGCAACAAAATGGAGTTTGCTTGATGAAATAGTTTTCGGTAAATATAAAAAACCAAAAAAAAAACAACCCTGCATGGGCTTGAGGAATTTTAGTAGATCCAAAAATATTTTAAAAGTTTAGAAAAAAATTGTTTACTGTCTCAGAGAAGCTGTCCAGAGAAGAGTTGACTGACCTCACTCTGGATTTTCTGTATTAGTAGTTCGTATCTCGGATTGGGTAGTTCTACCTTGTGCGTCAAAATGACATATAATTTACTTAGGATGAAGTTCTTTTAGCTTACCCTTCAGCAGTCTGATAAGTACAAACCGGCATGTGTACCGCAGGAACGTGGTTCTTGATTTCGCAGATGCATTGGAAGACAACTCGGTGGAGAACGAGGAATCGCTGGATGAACCTGTCGAAATTTTAGCTGTGATGCCGATACGCTATAGAGAGCTACGATTAAGTGGAGGCATGCAGATATCTCCCTGGGTGATGTTGCAGCTTTCTGATCTGAGCGTTTCAAGCGGATGTCTCTTTAATACAGCTCAGAAAAGCGAGATGTCTTCTGGCTATAAAAAAGCTAACTGGCAATTTACAAGTCCAGAACAAGAGAGGATTTCATAGAAATAATTCGGCTCAAACGCCTCTGTTACTTGAGAGACGAGAAAAGTAAGTGGACTTGTAGCATTCAGGAATGGATAAAGACTCACATTGGTGCTTAGTTTTCTTTTAACCCATCCCCTGGATAAGACTCTTGGTACTTCTCGGGCATTGCCTGGAATGGGAAATAAGCATATCAAACTTATTGAAACGGGCTGTGTTGGCGGGCCCCCAGATGTGCAAATAGCGTGAGGAGTGGGTATATCTCCGCCAGAGGTATCTCTCAACAGCTGAAGCTCTTTGACTGATTGATTGATGGATCATGGTTGAGGCTTGCCTGGATCTCGTCCGTGAGTTCATAAATAAATATGCCTTCCGACTTGAGTGGATCGCAAGTGACTACTGGCCGAGCATATAGTTGTGCTCCTTAAAGAGGAGCATTGTGATCGTATTATACAAATGAGCTATGGCCTGGAGGGCAACCGATTCCTGCTCGTAGTGCGATGCTCTGACAAATCTGTAGCTTCATTCATTGCTTCCTACTTATTTTCGTTGACAAACCAGGCGCAGCTTACTTTAGAAGCGGGCGGCCAATTGCATTCTATATAGCTTACAACTCTTCTTTGTCCTTTGCGCAAGCGGAGCAAGCTTTTAAAGGTAAAAAGGGTAATTTATCGTTGGAATTGGTATGAAATGGATGTACATAAATGCCTAATGACAGTTTGACCTATTTCATCCAGATGGCAAAAATAGTTAATGTTGGTATCGTTGGGGGAAGGGCTCTGTGCAGAGAAGACGCGAGCAATGTACGTGAGATAGAGGTAAACCAGGGTAAATCCCTCCGGTGGCTGAGGAAGCTACGAGAGCATCCCATGGGACCATATAATGAATTCACCTAGGCTTCGAAGTTTGATCTCGAAAAATTACTGACGACTGTCGAGAACTGAGGTAATTCGCTGTCTACCATTTTAATTTCTATAGCAAAAAGGCTGTCTCTATGTTCTACAGCACCATGGAGTGGCCAATAGTATTAAAAGAACTCGACAAGTCCGTCGCTACCAGGGCAGTTCACTCACAGAGGAGATCTGTTTTCGTTTTTGTCGAAGGCGCTGGGGGACTGATTGAGCTCTACAAGAGAAACGGCATTCATCGAGATAGTATTTTCATGTTAAGCTCCGTATGTTTATAATAAAGGAAGGGTTTGTTAGTATCGACTCTGCTGGGAGGAGTCGCTGCTCCAAGCTGAATTTTTTTCTACACGTTACCAAAAGAGATGATTGGACGGGAAGAGATGGCGGGAGGGAGAGATAAATTTACCCATTTTATGGATCTTTTGTGAGCATCACTGGACTATCTGTGGTTCACTCTTAGGATGATGGGCCCTACTTCAGTTAGGGCATGGGCATTGACGGTTACAAAACCCTTCCGACCGAGGGTGGAACATCGACCTAAATGTATTTCTACTGCCTGAAAAGCTCTCGTTGTTGGTGAGTTTACTAGCTGGTTGCTTTCCGATCGGAATTCAAGCGGTACCTGAAAGGATGATGAGGTGAAATCATCACAGCACTTTCTTCTAGGACATTTTTTCCGACTTCCACGAAGACGAATACGAAGAATATACGAAAGCTAATACGAATAAAGAGATGACAACGAAGACAAATCCTCACGTCTATTTGAATACAAATACGAAAAAGAAGACGAATAAAAAGAATAGGTCGAATATGAATACGCAGACCAACCGAAGACGAACTGGGAGAAGCAACGAGGATAAATACGAAGTCGTATATGATGATGACGAATACGAAGAAGAGGATGAATACGAAGATGATTGCGAAGAATAATACAAAGACAGCATTGATACGAAGAGAGCAACAACGATGGGAATGTAAGTACCAGCGACTAAAACAAATACGAAGGTAAATGCCAACATTAAAACGAAGGAAAATTTGGAAATGAAGAGGATTCGAAGACGAAAACTAATACAGGGATGAATTCGAAGACGAAGACTACGAGATGAATATGATACCAAGACGAATACGTACACATATGAAGATGGCGACTAAAACGAAGGCGAAAGTATCATCGGAACTCTGAAAAAAACTAAAAAAAGTAGCCTCAATTGACAGTAACTGGCGCCCATTGTTTTAAATTTTTTATTTTTACGATTGATACTTAATTTAGGTTTCTTCTAGTCTTAATTAATACCACTGGCATTTTACTTTCTTTTCCTTCACTTCCCCCTGTTATAATAATATCTTAGTATAACTACACAACAAAACTATTATTCTCGCGACTAATTGAATTTGTTTATTTTTAACTACACATGTAACTATATGTGTTCTACTTACATAGATGCGTGTACCCCATATATGGCTGTGACGCAGTAGAAACAAAAGGCAGCGGCATCGTCAATATGACCCCAATTGGAATATTTATTATTTATATAAATTTGAAATTGAGCAAAACGGAAAAAGAAACCCATTGTCGGTAAAAAAAAATCATACAAACAACAAAAGGACCTGAAAGTGCGACCAGGTCGCTGCTTGTCAGACAACCGCAAATGCAGCAAACCGTCACTGCAAGCTGTTGTGTTGTGCGTGCGTTGCTTGTGGTAGTAGCTGCATTGTTGCAACTTATATT
Organism: Rhagoletis pomonella; assembly: GCF_013731165.1. Lineage (NCBI taxonomy): Eukaryota > Metazoa > Arthropoda > Insecta > Diptera > Tephritidae > Rhagoletis > Rhagoletis pomonella. The sequence goes on along the minus strand of NW_023458561.1, from coordinate 46,932,512 downwards.
TCCTTTTCAAATTTTAATTCCATTTGGCCAACGGCAGTGGAAATAATAACGCGTAAAACAATAGCGCAAGCACAGCATGGACAGCCGGCTGCCAATAGCTACCCAAAGTGCAACAAAGGTAGCAGCAAAAGTAACATGCCACATGCTATTTGCCACTACCGCCGCAACAATTGCTGTTGTTACTGGTGCGCCACCAATGCAGACGGTAGTCAACAGTGAAATTTCCAAACAACACTTCACAATGCTTGGTTTTAGTGCCCTGCGCTCTTTGGGCACTTGAAAGTGCACACACACACACACGAACATTCTTACACCCTCCCACCCATAAATAAGTACATATGTACATACATATGTATGTAGTTGTGTGTATGCAGGGTCTTGCACGAAAACAATTCCATCCACTCAACTTTTCTGCTCTTTGCTTGGTTTACTGCCTCCGAGTAGCTCGATATGCTATTTCTTTCGCTTCATTGCTTTCTTGCGCCATTTCCACCAAAGCTTGCAACAATGTTCTTATGCGTCTAGCCATATATATTCCGTACGTGTCATATTCATATTGCGGCTGACTTTGTCATCTACTGTCGTCGCTAATGTTATTGCCTTTCCCTGCAGGAAATGTATTTAACTATAAGCTAACTTTAAGTGGATTAGGAAGGAGCTAAATGTCACTATTATGGCGATGGCCGCGAAGTAGTCAAGGGTGGTTACCTCTGCATTTGATGTAACTAACTTGTAACTAATCTCTTTAGGACATAAAATATCAATAGGAAAAACAAAAAATTTAAAAAAAATGTTTTTTTTTATTTACTTTATATATTTTATTACATTTCATATTTGTTTACATATTCTGTTGTGGGTGGTCCCATATTCGAACTGCATCAGACATTACCTCAAAATGATAATATGAAATTTCGATCTTCCTTTTATTTGACTTCAATGCGAATTTCGAAAAAGTATTTGTGAAGTGCAGGATATTTAAATAGAAACGCGTTTAAAGAAAACAATCTCCTGCACTAATTGTCAACTATTTTCAAGTTAGTTTTTTGTAGTTAATTACAAGTTAAAAGATGAGATATTTTTTATCAATTGATAATTTTTTTCTGCAGGGTTCTTTCAGCTGCACTCTAGAAACCTAAAGAGAGCAAAAATGGCGTTGGAGCGTTAAAAAACTATTTCAATCGCGCTCGCGTTGATAACAGTAACCAAGTATTATAAAATAATATTAATAGCAACGATTTCGACGACCATCTTTATGCCACAACAACATCATATGACGCACCGCGCGAAGAAGTAATCTACCTTATGGCGCAGAACGATAAAAATAACAAATCGCATGGCCACAACGATGTTGCCATATTTGCTGGCAACAAAGTTGTGGAGCTGTATAAATGTGCGAATGCGTTACGCTACGTACGCTTCTACATACATAAATACGTGTTTGTATGGAATTGTACGAACTTTAAATTTTTTATTGCTTACGTAAAGATGCTTCTGAGAAAGAAATTAGAAATTTGATCAAGATACAACTTACAATTCTAACCAAGTCGTCCGCGACTACTGTTTACGGAATAGAAAAAATATACGTTTTTTACTTGGCATTTAGATTTTCGCTAGGTGTTTGCCCGAGATTCTTCTGCAATTTGTGGTGTGCATCTCTTCGCACAAAATGGAAGAAACTACAATTTGAAGGCGCCTCCAAACGACAAAATTTAAAACCATTTTCATGGCAGGATTCCTTAAAGGTTTGTTATTGCCTGCTGAAGCAATTGAATCCTTCAAGCAATACAAGACCCAAGGGCAAGACGATGTCATACCCATACAAGGTAGTGGCAATACAAAACGCTTATACCCAGGGCAAGTCTATGGAAACAGCACTCCCAGAAATCTTTGCATCTAACGAAAAATCATCAAATCAAAAGGAATATAGGCTAATAGCATTCCTAGAAATAGAGGGCGCCCTTAAACATATCTTACCATCATCATTCACGACAGCGCTAAAAAATATGGACGTCGACTCGCTACTGCTGGGATGTAGAGTAGTTCAAGCTAATGTGGCGGGAGTATCGACGAGCAGATTTGGGACAGGGGCACCCAAAAAGATATGGGTCTCTGAGCACAGACATATTCTCGAAAACTGCATGGCGGATGTGTGAGCTAGGAAAGTTACGGAAATATCCGTGGGCAATTATGCTCAAAACCTGAGCATACCTCTAACCTCCGGCAAACACAAATTAAAGACCGAGACTCATCGAGAAATAAACACCAGTTGAGTTCCAAGGCCCGGACTACCAGAAAAATTTGGCCAGAATTTAACGTAAAGCGTAATAGTCGGGATAATAACCGGACACTACCTTATGGGCACACATGGAAAGAGATTGGGAAACCCAATGAACGATTTTATTTAGATTGTTTAGCTGACTTGAGCTTGGCGAACATTCTCTGTGCTATTGTGTGCCATGTAAATCGCACTCGGTGGTTCAACTTCTAAAGAAAATAAGGAAATAAAGCCATTTATCACAACGCACTTACGTCCGTAGGCTGAGTGCCTCAGTGCACGATGGCAGCCGCTCTGACCTAACCTACCCCACAAGGTGGAATCATATCTTTTCTTCTATGGGTGTTGGTACTAAATACACTGTTTATGAATGTTTAGGAGTGTTCAAACATCTTTCAACATGAGTACATATCTGCCAGGGTAATAAAATTTAACATAAAAAATACGTGCATATGTATGTACCTACTTAGACGATAACATATACTCATCCATATGAACATGTATTTAGAAAAGGATCGTTTTGTCTGCACGTGCAATGCAAGAAACAAAACATACTTATTTACATACAGAAAATATTCACGTATATGTATACAGTCCACTACTCTGTCAAATGTATGATAAGCAAAGCAATCGAAATTCTCTGCGATCTTGTTGCCTGAGTACGAAGATTGCTGCTTATCATAACATAAATTTAAAATCACATAAATTGTAATACATACTGAAATAAGAGATCAATGCGTTTATCTCTTGCATACAAATGTATATACACACATACCTATGCATGCATTAGAAAATGCATTAGATAATAGGCTTTGCATGTATATAGCCGATTCACATGCAAGCAATAAAAATATAATTAGAAGACCAAGGCATTGGTTGGTAATCTTATGTAAATATACATACATACATGCACATGTACATATACACACACATACATATATAATTAGTTAAGGAAGTAGAGCTAGAAAATTGTATATACAAGAAAAATGTTGAATAAATTATTCAGATTCGTAAAGACTCTCAATAACACGCTTCTTTTCTTTCTTTTATATTTTATGCTTTACTTCCCCCCACCAGAGGTAAGGGGTAAAGCATCTAACTATCTGTTTTCTTCTTTCTTTATTAAGGTTTTACTTCCCCCACCAGCGGTAAGGGGTAAAATTATTAATATTGAAAGTACTAACCTCTTATTTTATTAAACTCTACTTCCAAATTTTAAATTTAAATTTAAGCCTGGAAATAACGGTTATGGTAAGATCGAAAAAATAAGAATCAAAATAACTATCCAAAATTGATCAAAAAATAAAAATCACAATGTTTAAATTTGGTACTTGTAGGCTAGTCTGATCTATTATTTTGACGGTGCAAATATAAAATCCGATTAAATTTAATCGGAAAAATAGAAATCCAATTTTAATCGTTAAGTTCTGATTTTTATTATAAAATTTATAACTGTTACGGTCCGTAATTAAATTTGCTTGAGGCGTGAGTACTGAATGTGCTGATTAAAATGCCTCTCGAAGAATCTTAACAATAAACTAAAAGTGCTGCTGTAATCAAACTTAAAAATCAAGTTTTTACACCGAAATAAATTTGACTTATTCCTGTGAAATCGAGAAAATGTTTACTACTTAATTCCACTAATTCAAGCACTTTGCTGCAGAAAATACTCAGACATTATTACTGCAGTTATTGAAAATTTTCAAGAGGCACTTAAACAATAGCAAATATACTTTTTTCATATTCTTCGTATTCTCAATGAATTCATCTCTTTAATAAGCACGTTCCTATGCTTTGAGTTTGTGTGTTATGCAACAGAAAAAGAAAACAATATTTACTGCAGGCAAATAAAGTAGCAAAACAGTGAAGAGCAAAAAGCAAGAACATAGTAGAATTCAAATAAGAAAGGCAAGCAATGGATATATGTACATATAAGCGCATAAAATGGCTACAGCGAAAAGAAGAATTACGCAGACATATCGAGCCCTATCGAGTATGCGGTCCCATGTGTACAAATATATGTAAAATGCATATGTGACTACACTTAGAGGTATTACAAATGTTGGGAAAACATTCCTAACTGCAACAATAATCGCAAATGTAATAAAAGTTACTTACACATACATACATATGCTCGCATTATTGTGGAGTTAGTATTGAAGCAATGGCCGCGGCACGAGCGAGTGTCAATAGCCTGCAATAAACGAATAATGCCAAGGATATGTTTTGCTAGAAGGGTAAAGCAATGTTAAACAGTAGCAGCGTGCATGAATAAGCGCATTGTCGGAGAAAGTGCGAAAGTACATAAAGTGTAGGAAAAAAGGGGAAAAATTGTATAACCCGACCGGTCAAACAATCCACCATTTTGAGAAAAAATTTCGTCCAAAAATTATTGCATAAAGATATTCACTACTACTAAAATACAAAATTAGGAGTACTTTACGAAAATTTTTTTATATGCAAACAAGAAATTGTTAAACCGCACACAAAACGCATGCCGCCATAGTAATGTGCCTCGATGTTGACTAAGGCCACATTAGAGGCAACAGCGTTTTCGGTTCGCGAATTTCTACTGATTTTTTTGTTGTAATTTTTCTGACGAAATATTTGCGCTGGAATTATATTTGCACCTCTATTTCTTTCACAGTGACGTTCTCTTTGGGAGGGAGTCATATTTTCTGGCCGAATGCGCAAGCGGTCGTTATTTAACTCGGTGACTGTAATATTTTCTTTGCGCAGTTGATCCCGCTCTGCGATACGAAATTTTCGTGCTTCCTGAAGATCTGCAGTTTCTTGTCCACATTTTTTTTTTGCGAAGTTATTTAAAATTCTTATTTCACTTTTTGCGCCTTTCACTTTTTTGCATCAAATTTAGAATATTATTCTATTTCCTTTACCCTTTACTTGTTTTCGTTCGATAGTAGCTCATAGAATCTTGGCGAAATCTGTGTTCCGAGTTCTGTAACAATTTCTTTACGAATTTTCGAAGAAAATCATATGATGTGGTTGACATGAACTCGTACGATTTTTTTTTAAAGAAGCCTGTGAGAAAATTCTGAACAAATTCTACACATCGCAGCTAGATTTTATTGCTTTGTCGATTTTCTACAAAACTTTCATAATATAAATAGGTAAGTATTTTATCTTAACAAATTCGGCGAACAACTGGAAAGGTAAAACATGATTTCTTTACGAATTTCTTAACATGTCTCTACTATTCGGTTTACTCTGAAGGCCTGGAGCAACATTTTGGTCGCCAAATTCTTTAAGGAAAAACATAACATAACAGTTTGAGCGACATGAGGTAAGGAGCAGGACGCTTGTCTTTCATTTCGAGTCCTAACCGCCAAAAATACTTAAGCGATATTTTCTCTAAATTTTATTTCTAGGAACAATCTATCAAAAGGACCATTTTGATAAAAAAAATATCGCTTACGTCTTTTTGTTGGCTAGGGCTCGAAATATTAGATTCAGATCATATCAAGTCTATTTTGATCAGTTATTTTTCTATTACAAATAGAGACCAGGAACCAACAACTAAAACACTTATTGTACGAAATAAATATTTTTCAAGGCAGGCCGTCAAATTCATCTTAAACCTGTGATTACGGGTAGACGTGGGGTGCTTACACTATGAACTGTTTAATTCATGGATGACGCTATTTTTTGAGTAAAATTTTATAGTTTTTTCTTTTATGGGTTCAATCGTTTCAAGTTTCTGTGAGTCGGTACCTTAAGAAATCTTTGCTTTCCATTTCCTATGAAATTAGTAGATCAATACTTACAAAAAGTGAGGCTACCCTATGGGAACTCCGCTAACTATATATGCACTATAAGTTTACTATTTTTAGACTAGGAGTGACCTCAAGTACCTTGGTTTGCTTTTAACTGACTACTTTAACCCTGCCCGATCATACAAGGAAATGGCGATACACATTTTTAGATTTACATGTGTAAGAACCAGTGATGGTGAAAATTGCATCTTCTAAATACATACTAAGTAATAAAGTTTAATTTGACAATATTTTAGAATTTTTATATTTTATATAAGTGTATAAGGCGTTAAACAAAATAAACTCTTTCGGTTACCATATTATTAATGATACTCAAAACAGTCGAACAAAAGAACATGGAGGCGACAGAAAAGGGGTTAATTAAGAGAAGAAACGAGTTGAATAAAACAAAAAAAAAAAAACATTTTTAAAGCAATCACGAAATTGTTTGTAGGCTTTATGTATTCAATATTTTTAAAAAATTATTTAAACATTCATTTAAGCAATTCAAAATTGGATTTCAAATATTCTTTAGTACATTATTAAGTTACGGCCAACAAAAAAAATCTTATTATGAGTGAAGGTGTAAGGAGCTTGCTCCGAGAATGCGACACAGGCGGACGATAATAAATATTTGAATTAATTTTTTCTTTCTTAAAAAAAATATATATTAAAAACAAGCAAACAAGAAATTAAGGAGAAGTTATGAAAATAACAAAAGTTATAAAAAAGAATAATTAGAATTTTAGTTTAAAGATTTGGGTTAAATGAGGACTTATTAAATAATTTTACACATAGAGAAAATCTCATTGATCCGAAAAATTGTTGATAAATGTTTTTTTTGTAATTGGGCAGCAATTTTTTCCGCCATTTTGATATTTGTATTTGTAAAAAATCTCCCCTGTTTAAAACTTTTCAAAAAATATTCCATCAGTTGGTGTTAAAAAAAAAAATATATATTTTTTTTTTGATGCTCTCGGAGAACTAATAAAGCAAAAGCAGCAGCAAGTGCAAAATAACTATTCAAACTGACCAGTTTTGACGCAGTGAATAATTATTACTTGCGGTTCTTTGATGGCCAACAAATTTCATTTCATATTGCATACATGAATTTTTGATTTAAAATTTATATGTAAATAAATACATCGATGGGCATAATACCCGCACGCAAAACAAATTTTACGAACTTATAAATAAATATATTTAATAATTTTCATTCATATTCCATCTGTTGAATATATGTATGTATGCAGAACATTTTAGAGTACATAAATTATAAAGCGGCCAAAAATAGTTGATCGATTATTCTTTTGATTGTGTTTGTGTAAAATATTTCAAATTTGAATAGTTAGAATAATGCGCCCCTTACCTCGGGCAATTGATTACTTATTTAGCTACTCCAAAGCCGCTTATTTTAGGGAACTGCGAGTTCCATTTTATATTTGCATCCAAAATGGAGTTGGTTGAAATGGGCGAATATGTTGACTTAAATATATTAGTTTTAATGAGTTGCATTGTAAATTAATAAAGGATTATGGCATTTCTATTTGCGGCTACGTAGCTAAAAATAAAATAGTGAGCTTAAATGTGGTAGAGGGAGAGTAAATATGGGAATATGAAAAATTTTTGCAAAATAATTTTCGTGCAGCGACTTTAATCCACATATTTTTTTTTTTGTTCTTAAACAAACTTCGTACGTTCAAAATAATTACAAAAATCTAATATTTTAAGTTTAAGTTTTTTCAAAAACTATTCCGTTCTCTTAATTCTTCGCCACCTATCAGAACTTGCAGCGAACCTAATTAGTTGCTCATGTTCGGCAATAAAGCCAACAGTGACGTAGATGACTTCAACAGCAAAATGGAAATACAAAATACGCCAGCGAAAAAAAAAGCGCCGAGTTCATTTGCATCTTCATTGAGTGAGTGGCGGGCAGAGTAAATAACTTTCAAGAGTGTGGCACTGACAGCAGCCATATTAAAAAAAGTCTAACAGCAGCCACTTAAATGTTCAGTATTTTCTTGCTTTTTGGTAAATATACTTTATCGCTGCACAACATTTACATCTACACCATTTTCTTTTCTTGACTCTTTAATGTGTCGCCACTTTGTTGCACACGTACATATAATCAACAACAGCAACAGCCACTGCAACTGGCTATTAAGTATGTTGATTGACGATGGCGTTAATGTGACAAACTCCACGTTGACTCGCACAAAACTGCAGATGAACGACGAACCCTTAACTAAACCTTACCTCCAACGCTCCTCCTCTTCACTTAGATTGCTTTGCATACAAATGCAAGTGGGTTGCTGTCTGCTAGCGCCGCAGCTGTGGCTCCAACATTGAAATTGATTAATTCCGCAAAGTGTCAAAGGATTAAACATTACTCTTTTTGAACGTTTCCTTTTTAATCGCTTTTCATTTTGCTTTTAATTCTGGTTAGGTTTTTTGTTTTTTTTTTTTTATATACTTGCTCATTCTTCATTTTTTATGTCTTCCTGTTATTTGTTCGATGGCAAATGCAATGAACTATACAGCGAGATAAATTAACATCTCAATGGGGACGGCATGAGAGAAAAGCAAAGTAGCTTGCCGCGTAAAGTAAGGTGGAAAGCGAAAGCGAAACTGAAATGAGACTCAACCATTTGCTGACATGGCCGCAATGTTCGCTATATTTAGTTAGAAAAATTTAGTGTTTCCTTGTAGCTGGGATAAAATTTGAAAATTTTGCCGCCATTTTAATGTATTTTTCGTGGGGAATATTTGTTAAATACTATATTGCCAGGTTAAACCACCTGCTGTGTTGTGAAGAATCCTTCCTGCAGTTTACCCATTGTGCTCTTTTAGGAGAGTGTATACTTGCTTAAGCTTAGCCCTATGACTGTCTCGTTCTTGATCCAGTTGTTGTCTTCAGTGAGGATAACAGGTCAGTTATGTGTACCATATATCTATGAGGCTAACTTCGATTAGGATCAACCGGAATTCTGATTTAACCGTACGAAGCGGAGTTTATTATCTGCCTTTACTAATAGCATAGACAGACGGAAAAGTTCGTCCGGGTTTACGGTGCAGTTGATCTGATCATAATTGTGCGGCAGTATTGCGGATTAAGTGAGCCGCGAGGTCCTGGGTTCGTATCCCACAAAAATCATTTTTTTAGATCCTTCAATTTTAGATTTTTAAATTTACTTCCAGTTGTTGTTGTGTTTTCTAACAAAATTTTACCACAAAAAATTCAATTGGCACCTAAAATATACCTTAAAAATGTTGTTTTAAGAATTCCTCCCAGTGATGATCAAACCTGGGTCACTGAGTTGTAGTACAAATATATTTATGACAACTCGGTTGTCGCGGATCCCAAACTCGCTTTCTTTGTTTGCTCAGAGAGCGTAAAATACATGCAAAACTAGCCTGGACATCTAGACCATCGTCGGTCATGCAGTCAACATACTATTTCAAAAAGGTTCTTCTATTTGAGTTAGTATGGTGACTGCATCACCCACAACGAGTTAGATTTGCAGCATAGTTTTGCATGTTCTCCGTAATGTACGTTCTCAGAGTTTGGTCAGTGTTTTCATCGAAATTGCCCCTGATCTACATTAAATTTGCGAATTAACTCTAGGACCTAATCCGAATGAACTGAAGTTAATTTCAGCGCTCAACGCTGCCGTCTGTCTATGCTTTAAGACGTCAAAGAACTCAGCAAAAATGGCTCGTAGCATAGGCCTTCTGGGATCTTCTACCTGTATAAGCTCCCATTCGCCGAGTGCAGATATTTGATTTTCCTACGCGTCGGGCATCAGAGGTAGCCAAATGCCTAGGAATGTCCTTAACGGAGATGAGCTTGAGCTTCGAGATTTTCAAGTACCTAGTCCATTATGAAGCCCAACAGCTTCAAGTCAATCTTCACCAATTCCTGCTGCGGTGCCCAACTATTTTCTTCTATGTTTCGAATACACCGCGGACTGCAATTACCTCCCGAAAGGGGTTCGTCGTTCGTCCGTAGAGCCGTGATGAATTTCTTACAACCGACCTTGCCCAGACATCAGTGGGAATCGTTAGAGATGAGCCACTGTCAACTTCGCCGGGGCCGGGAACATGGTACTAGGGTATAGCATAAATGAATTCATTACGTTCAATGACTGTCTGCAGATTTAAAGAGCTCGCTCCCAAACGTACTATGTACGATCCGAGGAGCAAACATTTTATTTTCTATTCCAGCAGTCAAGTAAGTAAAAATACAAACTCTTCTGTCTGTCACACAATATTAATGTTAACAGTTAATTAACTGGCCACATTTATGTTTATTTTCCTGTTTCTTAGTTTTAAGTTTTAAATTTGAATATACTTTTTATTCCTATCGCAAAAATGGAAATTGTGATGCTATATGTAGACTTATCTGTATCAACTTGCATAAAACATACTCACTAATGCAAATTACATTATTACACGCATAGATATCTACATATTTACAGATGTATTTATATGCGTGGTTGCGTGTTTCTAGATTTTTCTAAAGCACATATGTAGTGTTGCTGCGGCTCTTAATGTAATGAAGTGCATTTTTTTAATCAGTACTCTGTTTTTTTTTTTTTAATTTTTCTCGCTTTTAATTCGCTTTCTCTCTCTCTTGCTCTTAAGTGCTTAAAAAGCTGCGCAAATCCTTTTCCCTTGGCGCTTTTTTTGTTTGCCAATTCGCTGACAACAAAATGGATGGACAAGTATGTTGGTTACTAATTACATTACCCGGGCGACAGAAAAATAGCTTAGCTTAGGTATTTGTTCTTGGATTTGGTCCTGTCTTTTTTTATGTGTTTGAAAGTGTGTATATGTTTGTAGTGGTAGTTGCAGAAATACCCGTACTTATGTATCTAATGAAAAAAGTGTTGGCGAATTTCTGAAGGTAAAAGGAAAAATTTCAGTGACATGTTTCGAAAGTGAGGTATGTGAAATAAAAATTTGCCAAATATAAAAAATAACAGTCTACAGTGCTAATTCAAGGCAACATCTAAGTTAGTCAGATACAAATCCATAAATTAAGCTCGAGCGATTTTTTTTTCTGCATTGCCCACCTTGTAGTAGATTGTGGCTTGTGGTCTCTAGTCTCTGTACGGTAGCCCGACCAATGGCTTTTTAAGACACGTTTTATGTCTAGCAAAAAGAAAATTACATTAAGAAGTTCCAAAAAATCTCAAAAGGACTCCAGAAAATTTAAATAAAGATTTTTTTGGTCTCTGAAATATACCGTTCAGCCCTACAGTTCTCAAATCTTGCGAAAGCTTCTAAATAAAACGGAAATGTGCCCAAAAAATTCTTAAATTACCAGAAAGTCATGAAATACTCTTGAGTGGCCTCAAAAAGCTCGAAAAAACTAAAAAAATATTTATATAAATTTAATTGCAAGTTTTAGGCTGAACTAGAGTTGGACTTTAAATTTAAGATTTACTTCGAATAACCATTTGGATTCAAATCCATTTGCGTTTGGTTTCATTTGATTATAATTTTCACTTTGAGTCTGAGTTTCAGTTTAAGTTTCAGTTCGAATTTGAGATTTTGGGTTTGATCAAGTAGATTGGGTGTAAGTTTGAGTTCGAGTTGAGTGTCAATTTAAACTCTAATTAAAGCTTGAAATTGAGTTTGAGTTTGATTTTGTGTTTTAGTTTGTGTTTGGATCTGAGTTTAAATTTGAGTCTAGGTTTGAATTTATGTGCCAGTTTCAGTTTGAGTTAAAATTCGGTTTCGAATTAAAATCTAAGGCAGAGTTTGGGCTTCGGTTTCCATTCGAGTTTGAGTTTGAGGTTGAGTGCAAGTTCGATTTCGAGTAGAGTTTGGGTCTCAGCTTCAGTTCGAGTTTGACTATAAGTTTGATTTAGAACTTGAGTCTTAGGTAGATTTAACATTTCATTTTGGGTTCGAGTATGAGGTTGAGTCTGAATCTGAGTTTGAGTTTCATTTACAGTTTGAATTTAAATTTGAATTTGAGTTTAAGCTTGAAATTGAGATTGAGTTCGTATTTGTATTTCGGTTCGAGTTTGCATATGAGTTTGTAGTTTGTGCTTGAGCCGGATCTAGAATTTATGTTAAGCTTGGAATTGTGTTTGATTCTGGGATTCAGTTTGAGTTTGTGTCTGTGTCTGACTTTGAGCTTGAGTTTGAATTTGTGTTTTGGGTTGAGTCTAAGTTTTCAGTTTCAGTTCGAGTGTGAGGTTGAGTATGAGGTTTAGTCTGAATTTGACTTTGAGTTTCATTTTAGGTTTGAGCTTAAATTTGAATTTGGATTTAAGCTTGAAACTGAGTTTCAATTTGTATTTCAGTTTGAGTTTGTATCTGAGTTTAAGTTTGAGCTTGAGTCGGATTTCGAGTTTAAATATTTGTTTGAGTGTCTATGTCTGAGTTTGAATTTGAGCTGTTAAAGTTTGATTTCCAATTTGAGTCTAAGGTAGAGCTAAGATTTCAGTTTCAGTTCAAGTTTGAGGTTGAAACTTCATTTGACTTAAAGTGTTGACTTGACTTTGAATATAAATTTGAGTTTGAGTTTAGGTTTGAGTGAAACTTGATCTTTAGTTAGAGCTACTACTTTAGTTAGAGACGCTAGTTCAACGAATAATATCTCTATGTCTAGATTGCAAATAAAAAGGCAGCCGACTTATACCGTTCTTCGACTGTTTTATCTTATTCTTGGATTTATTTTCTTACTTTCGTCTTTTTTAATAATAGTAATAATAATATCTAGGCGCTTACACTTTTACTAAGCATTTGGCCGAGCTTCTCCTCCTATTTGAGGTGTGCTTCCCTCATAGCGACAAATGGTTTTAATGAGAAACTTTTTCAAAGGCAGAAATACACTCGGAAGTTTGCCCTTGGCTGCTGAGGGTCGCGTTGTTAAAAAAAACTTTATCTAATTTACATTTTGCTCGTACCAGTGATCGAACCTAGGTCCTACGGAGCGGCAACACGCACCTCTAACCATTCAGCCATAGCGGCTGCTCTTTCGTCTCCTTTAGAGCAGTAACAGTTGTGTTTCCTTTTGTTCCGTTTGCCAGGGAATAAAAACGAGTTATTTTTGTTAAAATTCTCCGCTTTTTCAATGCGAAGAAAAAATACATACATATGTATATGTATACATACATACATAAATATTACAAGATAATGGAAAACCGCGTATGTGGGGTTGCATAAATAATTTTCTAGAGATTAATCGCATTTCTGGCTAGTATATTTCAGGGCGAATGGATCAGGCCAAGGACTTGTGTGAGCAAATCCAATTTTTTGGCAAAAAATGTCAGTTACGAGGTTTTGCAGGACGACGATACGTATGTATGCTCTTTCACCCCATCCTCCAGTTGCCATCTTGTGAATCACAGCTGAAATCGAAGAAAAAAAAACACATCACTAAAATCAACGGATAATTGCTTCATTGAACATTAAGTAAATGGAATGACCAAAAAAAAAATAAAAACTTCGAAATGCTAAAAAGTATGTGAAAACGTGTGCAAATAGTGAGAGCTGAAAAATAAATATTGTCATTGACGTAATGGTCAGCGTGTCGCGTCGCTCCACATTTTTTACGTCACCGCCACGAACTGGGGTAAATTGCCAGCTCATTCGTACATATTTGCGCTACTTGTTTGTTTGGCGCGCGACTTTGCAGCCCCCAACTTTTTTTCTTTACCAAAAAAAAAACGCATTCGCTCATCCACTCCTGCGCCATTTTTTAACAATCCCATTAAACTTTTGCTCTCTTTTCATTGCTGCTAATGTTGTACGCTTGAATGGCGCGGACGAGTCATCTTAACATTGCCAATATTTGTGCGACTACGCGACTGGTGATTATTTTCGTTTTTTTTAACGTTAAATAAATGTTCTTCAATAAGTTCATCGTCAACAACAGCAACAACAACAGCAGCACCAGCGGCAGTGATGAGGGCAGTCACACTTAAGTAGATTGATTTTATATTAAATGAGTTTATCGTTTTGATTGATGGTATTGCGCGCTTGATTACATTAAATGAGTAGAGCTAAAGAATACTCACAACTTCGCCAACTGAATTGAAAGAAGTGGAAATGCGCCATTAAAGCAGCAGTTAAAATTACTACTAAGTATGCGAATGTTTTCAGTTGCTTCTGCGTCGTGGGGTAGTTGCACGTTGCTTATGGCGTTAAGAAAACTTTGTAAACATACTTATTTGTTTTTCGTGGGCTTTAAGTTTTATATAAGTTGTGTTTGAGTTTGCGTTTAAACTTCAATTTCAGTAGAAGTTTTAGTTTTAGCTTAGGTTTTTGTTTGCGTTGGAGACTAAGCAAGAGTTTGAGTTTTGTTTTCAGCTTGAGTGTAAGTTCAAAATTGAGCGCAAATGAAGGTTTTGGTTTGAGTTCAAAATAAGTGTGAGCTTGAGCGTTAATTTGAGTTCGATTTTAAGTTTAAATTTGAGGTTGAGTGTGAGTTTTAGCATCAGTATGCGGTTAAGTTACATATTGAGTGTAAGTTTGTATTTGAATTTAAGTTTTCTTGAGATTGAGTTAGAAACTGCAAAAGGAGCAGGAGTTTGAGCGTGAATTTGAGTTTGATTTTGGGTTTTATTTAGTATTAATTGGCTTTTGAAATTGAGTGGGAGTATGAGCATGAGTGTAAGTTTGAGTATATATGTGAGTGTGAATCAGAATTTGAGTTTGACTCAGAATTTGAGTCTGAGCTTAAGACTGAGTGTGAGTTTATGTTTGAGTTTCACTTGTAAATTCAGTAGAAGATTTAGTGCTGACTGAGTTTTGGTTTTAATTTGAAATTGAGTTGAAGCTTGAGCATGAGTTTAAGTTAGCTAAATTAAGTTTGAGTGTGAGTATGAGTTTGAGTTAAAATGTGAGTTTCAGCTCAGTTTCAGTTTGAGCTTAAATTTGAGTATGAGTCTGACTGAGTGTGAGCTTCTGTTTGAGTTTAATTTTTGGTTTGAGTTCAAATTGGATATTAAGTATGACTTGGAGTGTTAATTTTAAGTTTTTGTTTGAAATTAACTTTGAGTTTTAGTTTGAGCATAGGCGTGAGTTTCAGCATGAGTTTTTGTTGAAATGTAGGTTTTTGTTTGAGATTGAATTAGAAATTGAGTATGAGTATAAGTTTGAGTGTAAATTTGTGTTTCATTTTGAGCTTGACTTTAGGTTTTGAGTATGAATTTGCGTTTGAAATTGAGTGTGAGTTTTAGCATGAGTGTGGGTTTGAGATTGAGTTTGAGTTTGTTTTTGCACATAGGCTTTTTTTGAATATGTGTTAGAAATTGAGTATGAGTTTGAGTGTGAAGGTAGGTATACAAATTTTGAGTTTGAATTTAAGTTTCCGTATGACTTTACTGTTGAAATTGAGTGGGGGTTTAACCATGAGTATAAGTATGAGTTTGCGATTGAGCGAGAGTTTGAATTTTAGTTTGGCTTTGACTCTGAGTTTGCATTTGTTACTACAGTTGAGTCTGAGTTAAAGATTAAGTGTGAGTTTTTGTTTGAGTTAGAGTTAGAAATGCAGTAAGAGTTTTAGCGTTAAGTGAGTATCAGTTTGCGTTTGAAATCGAGCACGAATTTGAGCATGAGTTTAAGTTAAAATTTAAGTTTCCGTTTAGTTCGAATTTGAGTTGGTTTTTAAGTTGAAGTTTAAATAAGAGTTAAAGTTTGAGTTTCACTCTATTTTGTTTTCTTTTTGAGTTTCGGTTTGAGTTTGAATTTGAGTTTGAATGTACGTATTTGAGCACAAATATGAGTGTTAATTTGATTTTCAGTGGGATTTTGATTTTGAAATTGATTTTAATCACGTTTCAGTTAACGTTTGAATTTGAGTTTGGGTGTTAATTTGAATTTCAGTCTGAGTTTCAATTTTAGAATGAGCTTGAACGGAAGACACGGCAGACGGCAAAAATGAAGTGTCAAAAAGTGCTAGCGGGTGCAACATGGCGTATGAGTATCCCCATAAGCAAACACGTATTCATTGTGAGGATAAGCTGGTTGACATACATACATACATATGTATGTGTGATAACAAGTTAACTGCTAAAGGCGAAGACGCATGCTAACAGTGAGGAAAAAATTCTTACATTACAAAGAAAAGAAATGAAATGAAACAAGTAAGAGCAGCGCTGTCTTCGGCTATGCCGAAGGCTTCATACCTTTTATGAACATCTGCAAATTTTACTTTGACAGATTACTGCTTTTGAACACATCTGCATACATCGATAGAGGAGTTACAAACATATATAAAAAATCGCATCTAAACAATCAGAGGTATGGAAGATATACTTTATATGACACCAATCTAAGTGATTTTCACCGCTATGTGATCGGTATGTAAACCGGTAACACAATTTATTGGGTTTAGTTTCGTACATAAAGGAGATATATAGCAAAACCTGGTATCTTAACAATCAGTGCTATAGGAGATAAAGCTTATACAGCATAGATTTTGACGATTTTCTCAGTAGACTTTGTATTATTATTTATAAAATATCTTACGAAATTTAGCGGTTTTAGCTGTTCAAATAAAGGAGTTTTACCGTAAAATCCCATATCTGAACAATCAGATGTATGGAAGATATATGTTGTAGTCATCCGATCCTTGTTATTTTCACTGTAAGTATTCTGTAAATAATGAGTGAAAGTGGTGCGAAATTTCATGTT
>NW_023458561.1:46878468-46910808 GCF_013731165.1 Rhagoletis pomonella | reverse complement strand
ACAAACAAACATATGCTGGTGAACGTATCCATAAATAAATGTGAGCTTTATTTCTGTTTTTTTTTTTTTTTTGTATATACATATGTATATGTATACATATGTACATTGTATATTGGCGCATTCCTATGCTGTCAAATAGCACAAGAATTGCTTCCCATTTCTTGTGGGACAGCACTTGTCAGCTAAGGCGACTGTCATGGCTGATGTATGTACATATTAAAACGGAAAAATCCTTAAAATTTTATTATCGACACGTGCTTTACAGTGCAGGCATGCTCATATGCGATATCGTTGATGAAGTACTTGTATATATGTAAATGTATGCATATAAATACTATATACATATGTATGTATGTACGTGGATTCTAACAGCTCTGGAGTCTTTGTATATATGCAAGGAAATTTAATTTAAATCGCCGTTGCCATTTCCAAAATTCAAATTAATGTTTAATTAACTAAAGAATAATAAATTGTAGGAGGCCCTAAATATTTCTCCATTTACCAACACAATCAAAGTAAGAAGGTTTTGATAAATCTACTTTTGATAAAAAAGTTGAAGTTAATTAGTTAAAAAAGAAAAAAAAAAAATACTCATCGCCTCTTGCCCATTTTTGTAATGATAAATTGATTTTATTGCGAGAAATCCATTTTTACGCTAAGAGCGTTCATAGTCATGCAAAGTGAAAAATTTGCATATCTGAATTACAAATGGCGGCCATTAGTGAATTTCAACAATTTATATGTAGTGGGCTTCAAACTTATAATATCACTTAAACAAGTAAGGAAAGCGCTGTTTTGGCAGTTGGTTGGTTGAGTCTGGCAACTCCAATTAGTCATGTTCCTATACCAGTACTTAAAAGTATATACTCGAGTACCTCTCCCAAGCATAGAGTATTTTTTGTACTTCGATACGCGTGTACAAGTACTTCATGGGTATCGAGTACAAAGTGCACCTATTTACGTGTTTGCTAAATTTTGCCAAATCAACTAAACATAGGTCTGTGTAGTGGTCTTTAAAACCACGAATCACGATGTCAACCATTTGATTTTGCTAGGGTTAAAACTAAAACAGCGCACGAAAATGGAGAATAGAAGAGCCAGCCTGTGATTTGTTGAATCATCGTTTAGAATTCGTTTTCAAACTAGGTACGGGCAAGTAAATAATACATCGATGTTTTTTCCGATGCAATGCATCGTGAAGCCACGTTAATGTTTTGCGATGTATCAGTTAAAAAAAAAACATCGATGTGCGATGCATCGTATTCCTTGTAATTTCAAAAGCACTAAACAAAATTAAATAAAACGAGCTTTTTAGTAAATTTCAGTGTACATGTATCCTTTGTATAATAAAAAAAACTGAAAAATTTAATTAAAAAATTGTAGTTAAAAAAAAGTTCCTTAAAAAAGTTCTTAGCCAGAATTGCCCTGTGAGATTAGTAAGTGTGGGAGAGTGTGAGTGAGTCGATGAGTGAGTGAGCAACTGAGTGGATGACTGAGTGGGCCAGCGAGAGAGTGAGTGAGTGCCCCGGCACTAAGTGGGTGGGTGACAGCGTTGCCGTTTTGGTCCAATTGGACCAAAATTGGTAGCTTCATTCTCCGTTGGTAGCTTGGTTGGTTTGATGAAGCTTTTGGTAAGTAAAAGTATTTTGGAAATACAACCAAATTGAACATTAAAATTTGTTCGCTTAATTTGCGTTTACGCGTTCAAAACACTTCTTTCACTTTGCTTACACGTATAAGATTTCTTTATTTTTTCTATATTTTATTAAGCAGACAATTTTCTGCAAACAAAAACTCACTTCCCAAAGCTATGACCGATTAGCTGTTCAAATTAACGAGAAATTACCTATCGTCTTGAAAGAAAAATTGGTGATAGGCAATTTGCAAAGTGTGAGTGCATTGGTTAAAAAGGGTGAGTGTATGCAAATTAAATCAAATTTGGAATTTCTTTTTTTAAATGGATAAAATGTCGGCTTTTGTGTTTTAACACACAACATTTTTTTTTTTTTTGATATGAATTGAATCAATCTCAAAGGTATTTACATATTTTACAAAAGTTTTTTATACAATACGTTAATTCTTTTATTTAAAGGCCCGAATTTCTTTTGTTTAATCTTAAAGATTGGTGGGAATGGTTAACCAATACTGTAAACAATATTATGTGTAGTTTTAATTTTTACTTCTAATTTGTGAAGCTAAAAGCCCCGCTAACTCGAGAAATCTCGTTTTAATGATGAACAAATTTTGGTAGTTTGGAAACTGATTTGGTAGGCGTTTTGGTACGTAAAAATATTTTCAAGTGGCAACACTGGTGGGTGACTGTCTGAAGGAGTTAGTGAGTAAGTGAATGAGTTTTTGAGTTAGTGAGGGCTCGAGGGAGTGAACACGCGAATAAGTCGACGGAGAAATTAATGAATCTGAAATATATCTATAGATTGCAATTTATTTAGTAATACGTATATTAGGGTGATCTTTAAAAATATCAACTTATGAATTTTGTACGTGGCACTCGCCCATATTTATTCCACATATCGTCACTAGATACGAATAAAGGCGCGAAAAGTTGACCGCGAAAAAAGACGCATAAAAGAAAATTAGCATATAAAGGCATCTAAACCTTGTAGACGGCGAAGAGAGACGCGTAAACTTATTTTCGCGGTCAACTATGTTTGCGGGTGTAATTGTATGTACATTCCCCAGACTTTCGTCGCCGTCAACTAGGTCTACGCGTCTTTTTTGCCGCAGTTTTTTTACGCGTATTTTTTCGTCGTCAAAACAATGGCGC
The DNA here is from genome assembly GCF_013731165.1 of Rhagoletis pomonella. Taxonomy (NCBI): domain Eukaryota; kingdom Metazoa; phylum Arthropoda; class Insecta; order Diptera; family Tephritidae; genus Rhagoletis; species Rhagoletis pomonella. Next base: position 46,908,023 of record NW_023458561.1, on the reverse strand, counting down.
GCCTTTATTCGTGTCTAGTGACGATATGCACAAAATAAAGACATCGACTAAAATTACAAAATTTTAAACAAATTTTCAGGCCTCGCTACCACGGTTTGAAAAAAATTTTATTATCGCAAAAATCCGACAAAAATTTGACTTGAAATATAGTAAATTTGATACATTATTCAAACAAATGCATACTCGATCTGAGTTATATCCGATCAAAGTCTAAATGTTGCTGCTTTTTTGCAATAAAAAAAAAAGTTTTTTCAAACCCCCAAATTTTTTTTGTATAAAATTTCGAAATTTTCTTATAGTTTATTTTGTAGGTAGAACAAAATAAATGAGTGCATACGCTGTTCATAGTTTAAGGACCACCCTGATGTATCTGCATATTTTTTATGAGTTCACATGGGTTTTTTTTTTGAAAACCAGCAACATAAAATCATTAACCGCTTACACCACAAAATTACACCGAAAACAGTGACAGCGACCGCAACAGCAACACCAAAAGCACACTCATACCTACATGTAAATATGTACGTACACTTGCTGCTTTTACTTTCGTTGCTAACTTCGACAGCGTATGCTGTCAAACGCCATGAAGTATGCTTCTAATTCCTTACCGCACAGCTATTAAAATTTATCAACGGCGCTCGCTGACAATCCAAAAGCGACATAGTACTAACCGCAAGACACGCCATATTTCTTTTTGCTCCCCTTACATCGCGTGGGAATTTCTTGTCTCATCTTTTTTGCCTCAGCGCAATAAATGTAAAGCCGGAAAAGCGAATATGAAGAATTTCCTTCGCATTTCCCATTTGCTTAGCTATTCCGCTTGCTGTACAAGCTTTCTTCTTCCTTGTCCTCCTTTTTTATTACAAATTGTGCGCAATTTTACTCTTTGCTTTTCTACATACGATATTGCCTACGGGCCACATACTTTGGCTGTTTTGCCTTTAAAGTTTAATGCTTTAAATTCGTTATTTGAGAATTTTGTTTTTCTTGCTGTTGCTGCTTTTTTACAAAGCAGAGAAAGCGAGGAATATGAAACATGAAAGAAAAATGAAAAAATAAGAAAATCTGCCAAAGACACCGTAAAGGTAGGTAAAGGTAGGCAGGCGGGAATCATTAGGCACACTTAATGTTACAAACCTTGGAAAGCAAGCGACCGATAGAGAGAGTGAGTCTTAGAAATGTCTTTTCTATTTTTTAGTTCGTCTATTTTGTGTGCTTCTGTATGTATGTCTATAGATACATTAGGGTACATAACACATCAAGTTTACTATATCCCAAGATCTTCTGTTAAAATATTTCGAACAAATATGCAGATTTACGTGAGCTGTAACGATTTGAAAATACATCCTAAAGTCTTATTTTATTTTAATGTTGCTAATAACATTTTTTATGCGGATCTTTTAAGCCTGAACTCTTCTATCATGTGAGGTTATTTTTCGGAAAAATATTTTTTAAAGCTAATAGCATTTGTAAAAAATATATTTTCAAATCGGCTCAGCATACATAAATGTTATGCAGAAATATTTTAAAGGAAATATTAAAATTTTATATTTCCGATAAAAAAACCGCAATTTTGTTTTGGTGAGGCATCCTAATATGCATACATAAATAACTCGCACATAATTTATGTTTTCTCAAGGAAACGAAGGCTAACCACTCTGTATGCATCATATTTGCACTTACGCACTCACACACACACACAATTATTCGTATTTCCCTATTTATATATGTAACTATGCTGTTGGCATAAAAGTCGTATATTTATTTGAATTCTTTATATTCTTGGTTTTTATTTCTGTTACTTTGCGTTTTTGCTTGCATAATTGAAATGATTACGTTGAGGTCGCTACAGCCCGTCACTCATACGCCCCGCTGCCAGTCAAGCACACAAAATCAAAGAAAAAATCACCACCAAGAAAGCGAAACATTGAATGTGTATAACTGCTTTTCCTTTACTTTTGTTTTCTCAGCAAATAATTGTTTCGATTTCCGCACGAATTTATGTAAGTTAAGAAAAATTCAAATTCAAATTCATTACAGCTCACTTATTCTAAAGACTTTTTCTATAAATGGCATGCAATTTTAACAATGCCTCAAAAAAGCGTTCTAAAGCTCTAAGGAGTTGGATATGTGGTAATATGTGAGGCTGTAGAATGATTTCGTCGCAATAGCATTTGAATGAAGTGCCTAGATGAACACCGCCGTGAGGGAGACGCTATTACGGCTTCCAAGAAAACTTGTGGCCAACAAGTTCTTCATAGATTTGGTAGATGAAGCACTTGTCGCTTTGAGTACAATATTAATCGGTTTAAAAGCCAAGGCTGCATGGAGTAATTTGCAATGCCTATCTTTCTTCTCTTTCCTTTATTTTTAGTTTCTATTGTTTTTGATATTAGTCTGAAACTGGCCTCGATCCCAGGCCCTATGAAACGGTAATGCGCACTTCTAACCACTACAACATAGCGGCCGCCTAAATTCTTCACTATAGTCCAAGTTTTTGCGATTGGTTTTTTCATGTCTAATGTAAATATTTGAATTAAGGAGACCGTAACCAGTGTTTATAGCGTTAAAAATTAAATTTATTTGAGTGCTTTTGTTTTATTAATCTTGTCTTTTTAATAAACCGATTTTTCTTTTAGTTTGAAAAAAGGGCTCCTAAAAATAAAAAATAAAAATGGCGTTTTTCACTAGCTTCCTTCAGGATTGATCATTCTTCAATATGACAACAAAGCAAAGCTTCTTCAATGCCTCTTCAAATGGAGGCTTTTCCTGGCTTTCAAAGAAATTTGTTCTATTTTATTTCATATAAGTACTTCTAGAAGAATGTCTCATCGTTAATCCAAAAGTGAATTTGAAAATAAATTTTTTTACATATCACCTACGTTTTTTCTTAGATACACCCAAGACACATCAATAGGTATTAGCAGCAGGGTCAAACATTTTGATTTATACAGTTTTTCAAAGATAGGGAACCTTTTTCTTCATTTAGCCAAGGTGCTCTGGTTTCATATTCCAGTTGTATAATATACATTTTCTGTTGTTTTCTACTTGTGTTGTTATTCGCCTCCTTTTTTAGTTAATGAAGTTAAGGATGCTAAATTGATTTGTACTGTTATGATATTAACAGCTACTTTGCTTTTAAAAAATAACTATTTTAATCCGATAAAAGTTTTTGCCGGAAACCAGCTTTGGCCATGTGATTGATAAAATTTACTATTAGGGGCCGTTTTCTCAAGTAACCTGTAACTTTAAAGCTCACTTTACATTTAAAGGTTGCATTTAAATTTATGATTGTGTGTAAAGTAAACCATTTTATTATCGGGTTTTAAGAAGACTTCCTTGTGCCATAGGTTTTGGCATATTCGCAGCTAATTATCTTGGGTTTACTTTTGTTTTTTTATTAGGGTATTTAATATGTTTGATAGCTTACTTGTTTTAGCGCGATTCAATATCGAAGTTGAAGGCAGCTGAAAGAAAGAGTATTTCTTATTTACGTATGGGTCATGACTACGGTGACCATCCGTCCTATATTATACGAGTCAGTCCTCTTTTTTTGACCCATTGTTCTGGTAATTTATTTATTTTTTACAATGTTCTGTATTTCTTTTAATGTCCTGTATTTGGCCTATATTTGTCCCATATTCGTACATGATCGTAATTTGCTCCATAAACAGTTGTTATTTTCTAATCTAAATCCCTGTGATTCCAATCGAGGAATTCATACAGTGACCAAAATAGAAATTAGGACTCGACATTTTAGTAAGTGTTGGCTATTTTTCCTTTGTTTATTTAATGTTTAGTAATTATTTTATGAAAGTAAAGCACTTTTAATAAATAAAAACCAAATAATACCAAATTTCCAACTTTGCGCAAAAAACTAGAAAAGTTAATTCTGCAATGTTTTGCCAAAATTTCAAACCTTTTCATTAGAATCTTTAGAAAAAAATTGGTTTGCAGTTTTGAAACTCATTAAAATTGAGTATAATAGAGTACGACAACAAAAAAATTGCCAACAATTAATGGTAAGCCTTAGCGACCTTGTACCTTATACTAAACTTTAAATAAGTTTTTTTTTAACGAATTTTACGGGATAAAAATCTCGAGAAACTTATCCTACAAATTTGTGATGTTACTATAAGGATACTGTTTCAGGGCTAATACATTGAAGAAGGCTTTAAGACCTGTAAGCTGTTGTGGAAAAAATTTGGAATGTTTTTCCCCGTATTCGGATCTTATTAATATGGTCACCGTAGTCATGACATGCACAACTTATATTTCAATATGTTTTTGGGCGTGAAATATTTTTATTTCATTCCTTATCGATAAAAAGAGGAGACCTATTTTTTATTGCCGAAATTTTGAACTCTAAGAAAAATATATTTTTTTAATTTTTTGCAGTAAATTTCCGAATACTACACTCGAAATGTTTAGAAAGGACGTGCTATGACATATAGAATTGTAAATGTTTAAAATCGCGTAATTATAGGTTAAAACATTAACAGAGTTGCCACCTGTTAAAAAATGTTGTTCAATCAGTTAAACGAATTGCTGCAATATGGGTATCAATGGAAATGGGTTTGAAAAGGCTTTATCTCTAAGGAACCTTCCAGGGTTTAAAAAATCAAATTCAACTTTAATTAAAGGAATTAAATAATTCAAATATGTATCACAGTATAGGTAAGAAATGGGTGTATTCGAGGTGCAATTGATGCGACAGTGTTACTCTTTTATGAAAGAGTATCACGTTCTACGCGAAAATTTGGCCGAACAAAATTTTGGCAATCAGTTTGGCAAATCAAAAGCAACATACAAATTTTTACTGCGCAATTTCTGCAACATTTTAGAAAAGTTTAAGTTGAACATCAGCAACATGTCGTCAGGAAAGCAACAAGTCTGCAATATTGCGGTAATTATTACGTAGCTAAAACTACATTTTTGTAATAATAACAGTCTTATTTTTGTTAAGAGAACTTTGTAAGTATTAACTTGGAGTAAATTAGCGTCCTCAACTACTGAAGTATCGGAGTTTTTGTATTTTCAACGCATTGCTTTTCTATACCAAGTGCACCGAGTTTGCTACAAATTGATAAATCGGTTACCGAGATATACATTTGTGGTTAAAAGTGCGCGGCGCCACGCCCATTATCCAAAAAATTATAATAATTGTAATTAATGCTAAGAGGTTATTCCAAGAATCGATTTAGAGTGAACTAGCTTCAGTAGTTATTGATTTATTGCAGTTTTCGCGTTTCTGTAAATTACCGTTATATGGGAAGTGGGCGTGGTTATCGCCCGATTTCAAGAATTTTTAGCCTAAGCAAGGCTCATACCGAGTTTGGTACGGATTAGTGAAGCGGATACTGATATAGAGCATTTCATCATAAGTGGGCGGGGCCACACCCATTTTCTAAAACTTTAATATTAATCCTATTTTGTTCCAAAATTTTACTTTACATACTAATTTTTAACAATTTGGATACAATATTTACTGAAATATCGTAGCTTTATCTAAATAGACATTTATCTAAATTTAAACGCTTGTATACCCAAAACTATTTCTTTAATCATCACTTATATAACACCAATGTAAAGGAAAACAAATGTTTATTCCCAAGTATGTAACATAGTAGGGTTCGCCTTACATTCCCGCAGATTTTTAGCAACAGGACCGAAAGGTCATAGAAAACATGACTTTTGCTAATATCTCGAAAACTATTTATTTGTTAAATTAAATGGATTCATATTCTATATTAGCCAAATTACTAAGCTTTCAATTGAACAAAGAATAATAACGCGATCTCTCCCGGGGATACAACAAATTCCTTAATATTCACAAAAATTAACAAAAAAATACTCGTTGAAAACCGCTATTTTCGTTACATTTAAATTGAACTTTTGCTTAATAAAATGATTTAAAAAAATTTACCCTTATATGCATTATTACGGTCTGTATGCAGATCCATCACTACTTTTTAAGAATATAATGCAGTAATCAAAATATTAACTTAAAACCGTCACGATCCTTCTAGAGAGGGAAAATTTATTTATAAGCAGCGTTAGAATATTCTGTTTCCGGTCAACGGTGAGCGTTCGCTGTGCAAGTTAGTGAAAAGTGAAGGGTACTGGGAAATGTTATTTGGAATGTTCTCTATCGAAAGTAACTAATTTTTTAAGTTTTCTCCGAAATTTTGTCAAATTGGTTCTTGGCCGCCTAAATCGTTCAAATACCCCTATGCGCGACTGTTGTTAGAAAAAAATTTATTCTATTTTAAATAGATGTTTCTCCTACGAGTGATCGAACGCAGATACTACGCGGTGATAGTATGCATCTCTAAATACTCAGCCAGCTCGGCTGACACCTCCCCAAATTAAAATATTCTACCTAGACTTATATTCTCCGTTTTACCGTTTGGTGCCCAGATATTTTTTATTATCTCTAAGCAACAAATTTTAACATTAACATTTCTCTCTTCTTTGCAGTGTCGTCGTTTGCGCCCAACGGGGATGTCCACAGCCAAAAGGCTGGTACTCTCATTACGCGGTCGCAAGCATTCACAAGGCAATACAGCGACATCATCGACGCGTCTTGTGTCGGCTGGTACCTCCCCGGGACATGAGCTGGACGAAATAGCTGTTGTCTCGGGCACCGGAGGTTCCAGCCATCATTTATCCTCATATAGCGGTATCGGTGCTGATATAAGTAATGGTCCCAGATACTCAACAGGTGAGTGCAACTAAATACAAAGTAATGTCATATTTTTATGCTTATGCGTAGAGTCTTAAAATAAAAACAAATACCCACAAGTGCACCAAAAGGCCTTTGGCAATGTGATCCACTCAAATTTTGTGTGTGTTGTTTGATGCCTGTTTGTGCTTTTTCATTGTTTATTTTCTTGTCTCCCCTCCAGTTGTGCGTTTGTATGTTTAGTAAAATGTATGGTTTGTAGTAAAAAATAAAATAAAATTAAAACCCAGTAGAAATAAAAACAATTTTTCTTGCTAAAAAAAACTTGTGCAACTTAAGCTTAAGTTTATAAAAACAACCATTAATATCAGCTAATTGAACATATACACAAACACAGTGCAAACTTTAAAAGGTTTTTGCTTTGAGCTATATGCAACTTCTTAAAGCTCTTAGGCTTTGTAAAGGGGAGACTGAGTGTTTTGGTTTAAGATTGAAGTGCTCATTTATAGCAAAGGCAAGTATCTCAACATGGAGTGTGTTCATATTCCCACGACCCGCACTTCTATCTACAGTTACGCACGAATACACACACACACACATACACACAAATGAATTAATATTGTACAATCAGGCTGACGAAAATGTCCTTAGGCTTCAAATTACTTTATATTTAGTATGAAAATGGAACAAGCTGTAAGAGTAATTTGGCAAATGTTTGAAGTAACTGTTTTCGTAACTGTGAAGCTTTCATGCGTTTGTTTCATTATGTGTTGTAGTACATTATAGCAAAGCTCTGTGAATTTGGTATGATGACGAGGAAGGGAAACTCGTTTAATGTAATGTAAGCAGTTTCGTAGTTACAATAACAGTTAGCTTGTTGTTAAAGTGACGAAGTTTCTGAAATGTTTAGGCTACGGCGATTCGTTGGATATATGATATTTTGCCATGTAATATATTCTAATGGAGTTCTAAGCTGTTAGGGTTTAGTGATGAAGGTAACTAGAAACTTTATTCATACGAAGCAGCAATTTGTTGAATGACTTAAGCGAAAATTTGGTAGATTTTTAAAATTGTTGTAACTTGAAAACCTCACAAAAGTAATCAAAGTTAAAATTTTAGAAGGACAGTGCAGAAAAAATGTGCCTAAAAATATGCAACGCAACCAAAAGATATACATATTTTACGTCCCTCACTCACCTCAGTTCATATATCACCTTTTATGATTTCTTTTTGCATATTTTAAGGCACAGTTGTTACTGAGTTATGCTGAATTTGTACTAGGCATTGAAATGACAAAAAATGTATGCCATTTAAAAAAAAATGCCATGTGGCAATGAACTTAATGACTATTTTTTTTAATGTAATGACACGATTATTTTTTCAATGCCCAACTTTGTCATTTGTAATTTTCGCCATTTAATGCCTAGTGGAAATCCAGCATTACTGATATCTCGTAAACAAAATTTCGCATGACGAATTTTACAATACCAATGTGGTTGTCGAATTCTTAACGCTTCGAGCGTCCACCACACATTTTTATGAATAAAAAATTGAATTTTTTGTGGGCTGGATCCGCGATCACTGGAGAGTTGCTATGTACGCCTACTTAAGCCCAACAAAACTTATTTAAGTTTCTGCTTGTCTATATTTTTGGGAAATTTCTAGCAAGCTGCAATATTTTAAGATTAAATGCATTACAAAAATGTAAAGGTATAGCGCTTATCATAACTATACGACACACACAAGTTTGGAATTTATTTTTATATTATTTCATATTAATTATTATTTTTATAAAAATTTATTTCGTTCTATAAAAAAACAAGAAAACATTATTATTTAGTAATATTTTTGTTAAGAGCTGTATGCAGCTTTCAAGAAATTCAAAATTTCTTAAATCAGAATGCAGCTCTTAAGAAAAAATTCTCGCATATTTATTTCTTCAAGAGAGTTCACAGCAACCCAGAAGTCAAATTTATTTCGAAAAAAAAAAATTCTCATATAAAACTGAGAAAACTGAAATTTAAAGTTTTTCTTTAAAACTAGCAAATACCCGGCGTGCTTCACTGCGCCTTAAAAATGTATAAAAATACAATATGTAGATTTGAAGAGCTTTATGAAGTGAGATTTTCAAACAAATTTTTCAAATAGGTGGCAACCCGCTACAAACATATTTTCAGCAGTAAACATGCTTAAACCTCCTTAGGTTAGTCCCCGTATTGTAATATTATATCAATCGTCTTATATCAATTTATAAATTTACTAACATTTTACAAAGAGGTGGCAACCCTCCTCTAAAATATTTTTGGCAGTAGACTTTCCTTAACCTTTTATTGCAATATTTTATTAATATTATCAATTAAATCAAATCAAATTTTCAAACAGGTGGCAACCTCACACAAAAATATTTTTGGCTGTAAGCCTTCTTAAACCTCTTTATTTCTTTATTGTAATATTTACTTTATCTTATCAATTTACTTAAACTACAATTTTCAAACGGGTGGCAACTCTCTAATTAGACCTTTAGTACTGCACCGGTGAAAATTGAAGTACTTTCGCAATTTTTCGTGTTATATTGTTCGGAATATTTCGAGCTTTTAGGGGACTTTTTGGAGTTTCGGTATTATTTCCGGATACCAAAAATACCAAGTACTTTTGTATGCGATATTTCTTCTAGATGCGGATCCTTAAAGAGTTCCTCTGCTATTTACCTATGCTTTATCATAGAGAAGGTCTCAAAATATTTCTCCCTTTCAAATCTCAAGCAGTGTATGTTGTTGCAAAGAAAATGCCAAATTGTACAACGCATATGATCGAGAATTTAATAGCTCTTTACGAAAGCATAGTACATACATACACACATATGTAAATATTATCCAGTGGTTGCAGCGACAGTTAATATAGACATACCTTACTCAGTTCTCTAACGGTTCTGCCTTAATATCTTGCACACACTCCCACAACTAACTGCATAACAAATAATATGAACAAAAATATCTTACCTTATAAGGCTCGTTAGTTTTGCTTTTAGTGATTTCATTAACTTGTTATTGTTTTTGTTTGTTTTTCTGTTTTGCCTTTTTTCCTATACTCAGTGTGCACACATGGCCACTAACCTTTTGATTTGCCTTTTATTTAGTTCATTACACGTGGGCGCTTAGTTTGGCTCAGCTTAACTTAGGCTGGTATATTATCTTTTTCATTTTACCTCTAATTTTTTCTTATACTCATACGTACTTTTACTTATTTCAACGAAAATCGCCTACTTATTTTTCATGTACCAATTTTTTTCTTTGTTTTTGTTTTTTTTTTCTCTTCCATGTGTACTTGCTTTCCTTGCTACCTTTTGTTTCTACTTTGCTGTGTGTGTTTGTCCTTCATTTGCGAACCCATTTTATTTGATAAGAAATTTTTTGTGCTTTCTTATTGTCCTTTACAATGTACATATTTACATAAGTGAACAAGAGAGTCTCTATCAGTTAAGCAGGCAAATGTGTGCCATTTAGAAATCCAATCAAATCACAGACGCATTAAATCTCGTACGTTGCCCTTGTCTCGTCCGTAGTACTACTACATATGTATTTTGCAGAACGGGATGTTTTGTGAAGCAATAGCTGGATTGTTGCGTAGGTTTTGTGTTACCGCAAAGGGAAAACATTTGCAGCTGTACATTTTTTTTAATACAGGTTGCTGCGTAATAAAGTTGTATGTAGTTATGTATGTGCGTATCTGGATATCTATGCCAGTGTAAATATAAAAGCTTTTAAGAAGTGACTGCTTCGTTTTAAATCAAATATAAAAAACTTAAACAAAATATTGTTTCTTTTTAAATAAGCTTCAAGTCAAAACAGTGTATCTACTCAACGAAACGGGGACATTTTAAGGAGCATCGAATATGCAGTGAACCGGATTTTTAAAAACGAATAAACTGGATTTTTATTCAGTTTCTTTATTTATATAGTATAAAAATTCTTAGTATTTATTTTATTGAAAATGGAACTAGAACATTTTGTTAGTTTTATATCTGAATACTGCTAGGGGAATTTAACGAAAATCGTTCTCTAGTTTTTTTGTTGTTGTAGCAGCTTAATAAATTCTGTAGAAGTCAGTGAAACGACTTCATGTTGTCTTAAATCTCATGGAACGGCAGACTTAAGAAATGGCCACATCCAATGTGTTTTGGCCGTAGGCAGAGGGATTTTAGATGAGCTGATGTGAGTGGGCATATTAAGAGGAGGATTAGAGTGAACGGTTTAACTTGCTACAATATCCAGAGTGGAGTTGTATAAAAGCTCCGCGAGCCTCGAACGGTATTCACATGAGGCGATTTGACAGGCAATTTTAGAGGCGATTAGTTGAATCAAAAGTTGGTTTCTTCCCAACTTCATTGGAAGCCATAAGTTGAAAGGCCGTTCACACCAGGCGATTGTTGCTTTCAAATAAAAGTTGCCTGTAAAATATCCCCATGTAAACACCACTTACGAAGCAACTCGTTTATGATGTGTAGGTGGCGTTGGGCTCCGATAATCGAATTCAATAGGTGAGAGTTGGCGAAGGATCAATCTATTTTCGCTGAATGGCCTGTATATAATATAAGTAGTATTTTTGTATAAATAGTCTGTGTGGTACAACGCATGGTGTTCTAATGTTTTATTATCCTAATCTCATTAAGATCGTTCATAGTACTCTTCAAAGACTCTTTGACGATCTTCATATTTGTAACAGTCTCAAAGGCCGCTCGATTGTCTGAAAAAGTAACTATAAAGGCGCCCTTCAAACCCCTCACAAGGGTTAATGTTCGATTTCGGCCTAAAAGACTGCTCATTGCAATAATGCCAATGGCTAATGCCATGTTCATAAAAATTCTGTCCTCCATCCTCAACCCGTCATTATTAGAGGACTTGATCTAGGATTTCTAAAGGATTTCACCCTCGCCGTAATATTGGCCCAAAACTTAGTCAAGTTAAATATGGAGGCCGACTGGTATACAGAGATCGAATAAATAATAGCGCGATTTCTCGGCCACGTATCTTTCAGGGAACTCCTAATTTGGAGTTGGGGTGATTTGTAAATTTCATAAAGTCAAACGCCCCTTGAACCTTGAGTCTAGAATTATTAATCGTCTAATCTAGTGACGCCTACTAGACTGCCTCGCCATAAGTATGAGTTATTAAGTACGACTGCTGTATACATCATGTTCGTTTTGCAGGTACAAAAGGCGCCAAAAACCTGCTAAGCTGTGTGATCGACGCTAGATTTGAGCCACAAGCAGGTCGGAAAGTGTTCTTCTCTAAGAGAGGATGGGAAAAGTCCACCACCCAGACCAACATAGTAAAGCAGTGACTTTGTGATCGCTTCTGGTTGGATGTTATTGAAAGCTCCTTTTATAGCTAGAAAAATACTTGCCCCAAAGGTCGCGGCTTTTTGGTATAGTACGGTTTCTACAGATCTGCTATTAGATTGGGAGTGCTGTCAGTCACACAGTTTCTCTGAATTTATCTTTCTCCGAATAAATGCGCCCAGCATCCTAATCAGGGTTTGTAGGAAAAGAAGGCTGCCGCTTGGACGAAAATTGTTTACTTTGACGTGAGAGGCTCTGCCTGCTTGTGGAGCTGTTAATGACCTTTGATATTGTCCACATCAGTAGTTTGTGCCTTAATTTAATGCATGCTTTATAGGCTACTTTTGGACCTGGAAATAATATATCAGCTGCTTTTTAAAGCTGCGCTGGAAAAATGTCATCTAACCGCAAGTATTTAAAAGAACTATCTGCGCTTTAGGTTCACGACCATTGCTATCAGCCGACGGACAACAAAAGTGCCGCAATAAGAGAAAAAGGCCAACACCCCTAATGTAGACATTTCCACCACTAGTTGCTGGTTCGCTCTTATAGGAAGGAGTATACAAAAGAAAGCTTTGTTGCAGCCAGTACGTGGTACCGTGGGATTCGAACGCACGGCCTCACCGCTCGCTTAATTTGCAATACTGCCATCTATGAGAGTACAATTTTGATTAGATCAACTGCTCCGTTAATCTAGTCTAACATTGTCGCCTTGCTATGCTAAACTGGCACAAGTAGATCTAGCATATGTAGATCATAATGTCTTCCCTGCTAGAAAGGGTACTGGAACATTACTTGTATTCAAATCTTCTTTGGCAGTTGTAATACTTTTATTAGCTGGCTTTGTGCTTAGGGACATATTTACGACATTTACAAAAAAAAAACAGCGGTCAAGCAGTAAAGTATTTAGCACGAATTTATTAAATAAATTTGCTCTGCGTCGATTTACTTTATTCACTAGTAGTATCTGATTTACAGGATTTTTCTTCTCTCTTTATTTCGTAGTAGTATTTCCTGCAAGCGTCCGCATTGATTTCGGTGTACCTGTATTCTAACTAAGTTAGAGTAAACATATTTGCCCTACTTTTAACATTTCTCTTTACTACTGCCTTGATTTGATTGATTCTCTTGAGATTCAAAAAAAAAAAAAAAACAAATCTAATACCATGCTTAATCTACAATTCAAACGTAGCTTACGGCAAGCATTGAGGGAATACACATTGCTTATTATACAGCCATAGAAGCTGATAAATAAAATAATAAAGACGGAAAAAATGAAAATACCAAAACAAATGGAATCAAATACCTATTTTGTACTCCTGCTGGCACTTATCATCGCACCGCATTGACCCAGGTGGTTTGTTAAATTTTATTGATCAACTCATAAAGGTTATTTTTTTGTATGCAGAAAGTACAGCGAAAATAAAATAAAACCGATATCCAACAGTACTTTGAATACATTGCACATCTAAGAGTATATCCCTGCAGGGAAAGCTACTAGTTGCGAACTGGAATTCTACCAGTTTGCGCTTCAGCCCAACTAGTTCACGTTCTATCCTATTTCAATATTGGCGACTGGTATTTTTAGCATGGCGATGTTCTACAATATGCCACATCAGCATCTACAACAATAGTCGCATTGGCCAACAGAGCAAAGCACTGACGTGGTATTCGAGGTTCAAATCCTGGCGCAGGAGATCTTTTTTATTTGTTATCATTTTTTTACTATAAAAGTCAATAAAAAAAAATTATAGATTTCATTTTTTTTTTTTGGCGCAAGTATTATTTTCAATACATATGCAGGTTTTTACTGCAAAAAAGAATTAGATTTTAAAATTTGTTATTTATATTTAAATTGCAATAATTATATAGACTTACATTGATTTAATTTGCAAAATTTTAACCAGCTCCAAGCGAACTAGAATCTGCTTTGGCAATTCAAAGGCAGATGTCGCTGAACGCTTAAGTTCTTCTACTAGTTAACGAACTAGTATTTTTACTAACTGGTTTGGCTTTTCACTGCAGGAATGCTATACATAGATGCGTACATATGTATGTGGAAATGTTTCAGATTGTTTTTACATATTTTTGGTATCATCTGTGCCTGTATTTCCTTTTGTTGCGAGCACATTCATTTCTCATTTTCTCACACTTCTTTTTGAAAGTTATTTTCTTTTTGTTGCACATTTATTGCCGCTGTTTGTGGTGGTGGTGGTGGTTATTACGATTGCGATAATGTCGCGCCTTTATTTGCCCATATTTTAAAGCGTATCACAAACGTATACTATTTATCTGACGACCACCACTCTGCTACGAACTCTAAAGCTTTAGCGTTATTTGTCCACTTGAACCAGCTACATACAAACAAACGTGCATGGCGGCTGATGGCGCAGGAAGGTGCTGGAGGGAGGTACACTGTTGCATAGATACCAGCGCACATTTGCGGTTGAATTCCCTGGTGTTGCACGCTGCTATGCTCATAAATAAACCTCAGGTTAATTCAACATTTGCTTTTTTATGAGTTTTTTGAGATTTGTTTAATTTATATTTTTAATGTCTTGCTTTATTTGCTTGGCCAAAAGTGCGGTGTTGCTTCATTTATGTATTTATTTGCTGTTTTTATTTTCTCATACATTTCTTTTTTTGCATTTTGATATTATATTATATTATATTGCTGCTACCAGTGTGGCCAACTGTTGCTTAGCCAACCGATGGTTTTTGTTTTCCTCTTCGCCGCCACTTTTTGTGCGTATCATTCGTTTGCTGCCATCCGCAGCTTATCTACTAAGCAGCGGTCGGTGTGGCAATATATCTTTTAAACATTTATAAATTAAGCCGCTTATAGAGTGTTTTACAATTGTAAACAAATATGAAGTTGGTATTGTTAATGCATTTTATTTTTATTTTTTATTTTTGGTTTTAATTTAGAGGTGTACTTGTGGCACATATATTTAGAGTTTTTGTTTTTCTGAATTTTGGTTCAAAAAAGTTGGTTGTAGAATTTGCATTTGAAATTTGACTTTGCCTACGTACGTACGTGGCATAAAGGTTGTTTAAAATAATCTTAAAGGCATAGAAAAAGGTTTTATATTTCTCAGTAAAGAGCAGTAGGTTAATCTTTTATGTGTTTGCACTGAGTAGTCCCCCTTTGGTTGCCCAAACATTTAGATATCCTTTATATTATATAGCTATCTTAGATAGTCGCATAAAGTATCACTGACCTTGACTAAGAAACCTGCGCGGTTCTCGCCTGCCATTTTTTTTTATTGAAATATGTACACATTTGAATGATGTGTATTCGAAATTGCTGAGGAGTTTCCCTACGCCTCTGCAGCTAGTAAACTTTTTAGAATTTGCATTCCCTTTAAAAAAGTTAAGGTGAATTCTTTATCCTTACTAGTGTTCGCGCAGCAGTTGAAATTCAACCGCTCGAATTAAGGGAGTTGAGTTGAGTTGGAGTAATTTCTTTAACTCAATTACTCAGTTTAAATGAGTTCAAATTAACAGGGCGAGACTTTAAAATAAATTACTTAAAATTGACCAAAGTATATTCTAGCTACAGCCCAAGTTTTCATATATACATAAATAATAATCAATACAATACGTATTGAAAAAATTGGCAACAAATTAAATTTATGCTGCAAGGAAAATAGGAAAAATATTGAGCTCCAGCGATAATTTTCTTTGACCAGGCGTGCTTGTTCAATCAAAAGTACATATGTACGTACGTGTTTGTAGATGCGTTTATTTATGAGCCTTTACATGAAGAAAAATTTGTTATTTCAATACGAACATATGCAAATGCATAAACAGTTTACGGTTGATATCACTATCGTACGCACAATTATACACCTGAGTGCGTATACTCACACAAAAAATTTTACAGGTATGAAAAAAAAAGCTGTATTTTTTATAATAGAATTTCTTTTTTTTTCAATTGTTTACTTTGCTTTATGTACACTTCATTTACATTAAAGAAGGAGGTAGAAAAAGTTAACAGGCATTGTTGCAAAAATCGACTTAAAATTCTCTTCCCCTCATTGTTGTAACAAAAAAGCTCCACAGCTGGTCATATTCGAATAAATTTTTTTTATCTTCTGTTCAACAAAATAAAATTTTATTATTGCGCCATATAAAAAGTAATGAAATTTCCAGATCAACTTGAATTGTTAAACGATAAGTTGGCATACAAAAAATTTGGACGTGCATCAGAAAAACATTACTTTCCGGCTGTCATATGGAATATAGCAAGTCACCCCTATGTGTAGGGCAGATAATAAAAAAAAAAGTTAAAATATATAATAAAATTTGAAATAAAAAGAAGTGCGGGATTGCAGTAATACACAAATATTTTCATTTTTTTGATGGGAAGGAGTTGGAAATAGCCTTCCTTGCCCCAAACGATATTTAAGTAAGGTCAGGACAGGTCAGCCAGGCTCTGTGTAGCTCCGCAGAGACCACTAAAGTATATGGAATTACAAAACAAAATAAAACTAAGAGCAGGTTTTCCCACTAATCACTAGGTGCACGCAACAATGTTAAAAGAACACTGCCTACAGATTCGGCAGAACGCCTGCTCCCAGAAGCCTATACGTATTCTGCTTAGTGCAGGGCGCTCATTACTCGTATTAGCTTTATCAGATCATGGCTGGCCAGTGCCCTCTTTGCGACTAACACTTCTGCTAGGCAAATGATGCAATATTTCGGAAGTTTATAGGACTTACTAATTCCCTTCACCGCCTTCATCTCCGTGAGAATATTCACCAAGCCAGACCACCGAATGCCCTCACGCTAGCCTTTGACATCTAGAGGAGGTCCGAAATTTATCTCAAAGTATAGAATAACCTCCATAAACTTTTTTTTAGGAAATATACAGTAAAAATGAACTTATTAAACTAAAGAAAACTAATGGTCTTCTAGATCCATAAACTATATGAATGTAGATCCCATTAAAGAGCGGATAACATAAATATAAAGTAATAATATAGGGAATGTATTCACAATTCGATTGAGCCAGTGAATTTTTTTCATCATTTAAATCACCTGGGTCCGATGGAGTTCTTCCGGCATTGCTCCAGAAGTAAGATCCAATCATATTTGATTGACCAGAACATACCTTCAATACTTAAATTGGACTTTCTTATGTGCCTACTTTTCTCGAAAATTGAACAAGTTCTTTGCCTTTCTAAGACGAGTAAAACGAACCTCGCAAATTTAAAGGATTACACACTAATTAGCTTATCATCTTTCCTCTTAAGACCTTTTATGTGAAAGCCAGAATAGATCACAATATAATTTTTAACACCCATCACCCATTTCATACCAACCCTCAGTTAAAGGGTAGGTACTGATTAAATAGAAAGTATGCAAATCGGAAACACAGAAGTCATCAATAAGCAACCGTGTCATTAGTACAAAAAAATCACTCAAAATACCTGGAGGTAATACTGGATCGGAAGCTCAATATGAAGAAAAAAGGGAAAATAGGCTTGCATGGTTCTTTGCACATATGAAAAGATGCTGACCACGTGATACCTGCCCGCCAAACCTAGCTCACTGGGCATTTACTGCATTTGTGTAACCTTTATAGTTCCACGGAGTACAGTGGACAACAATGAACACGAAGACTTTTGCAAAACGTACCGAGAGGATATAAATTTTCCTAAAGGCTCTGAAAAAGGAACGTGCCTTAGATATGTTTCAATAGTCGGGAATAAGGTGCTTGGGTCACATGATCTGAAGACGACGAAACTTAATCTACAGTTGCCAAGAAGGGACCATAGACTAGCGGGTCTCATTTGTTGAATACCCTCGTCTTCAAGCTGGCTTTGGTGAGTAGTGATGTCTGTAGGAAGTGCGCTAAGAAGCTGTTATTGGATATCCTATATACACTCCCGATTCTTTTGAAAAATATTTTAATATTCATTGCTATACTCCAAACCAAAACGCTGTTTAACAGTATCGACGAGAAAGTTGCCATGAACATCCAATGAGAAAGAGATGGTACCATCCATCATCCTTTGTATGCATAGATTTTTCTTCCCACTCGCCTTCACATTGAGGCGTCACGAGAGTTTGCTATTAAGTATTATTCTGACGTACGTTGTGCCTTGCGAACTAACTGCGGATCGACACTTCCTACTTACTATGATGAAGGCTTTATCATTTTAATGAGTAAATAGGTTCAGCAGGTGCTCCTTCAATTTTGCTTAATATTTATCTTGTTGACTATCAGTGACCGTGGTTGTGCCGATAGTATGCTCTCGGCGGCGTTGATCAGTTTAGTGGTCTCATGCATACCCTTCTACGTTGAAATAATTCTGCAAGTCAACATCTTGCCTTGCCAGCTCGAAAGTGTGGGGTAAGCCTCTGTCCTTGTAACTTCTTCTAGAAATGTTTGCTCATTTCCACTAAAGATATTGTGTCTGTCGGTGCCTACAGAAACATAAATGCTTCTGCCTGATTGGATTGGATGTGTCTATCAATTTGTCCAGGAGATAACGTTGGGTGGCTAATGGGCCTTATGGGTCGTAGGGGTACGCGTGACCACTTCTATATCCCGTCAGCTCGGAAACAACTCTAGAGATCCTCCATGACATTGCACCGTATCTCATCCTTATACACGCTTCTGGTTCACCTTTTACAATACTGTAAGGAAGTTGCCATATAGACCCTATGGCTGGATGGTGTCACAAAATCTCCCGCAATGCTTTACGTTTTTGTGATGGGTGCAAAAGTGTGAACTGGATCTCCTGCGTCCTTGTCCGGTGAGAAGTAGGCCTTTAGTAGTATTTTGAGCGATTTCTTGCAATTTAGTCCATTCGCTGAGGCCTTGAAAACAGAACCATGCTTAGTCTTTTTTTTTTTTAATTTTCTCATTTTGAAAAAGGATTTAAAAAAAAATCAATCGCGTTAAAAATAATCTCCCATAAAAACATATAAATGAGCCGTAAGTGGCTTGTGCTTCAATTGAACCACACTGGGTATAAAATAATACCTTACTTAAAAGCTTTGTTTGCTTTTCTATATATGTATATATGGAGCATACATAAAAGTAAATGATAGAAATTTAAGAGCGCAGTTTTTATTCAAATTGTTGGCAAAAGTTGTAGAAAAAATTGGTATTATAAAAAGCTCGAATTCATGCTGAATCAACAACCAGATGCCAGGCTTTTCTTTTGTTCACTTCAATTCGTATAAACACCAACATTCAGTTTTGCCAATATTTTCTGATGGTCGTGCCATTTTGCCAACATGGCATACAATAACATTTAATCGCGCTTGTGCAGCATTTAAAGGCGTTTTTATGTGTACCCACTTTTTAATACGTAGATATACGCACACGCAAAAAAAAAAAAATTGGGTACTACAAATGGTGCAGCAAATGCAACTAGCCAGCTTACACATGCAGTTTTTGCATTCTTCCAAAAAATGCCACTCAGATTTGCATTACGCAAACATGCAAGGATATCCACAGTTTTTTTGTTGGCGTAATGGTGGAGCCATTTATTTAAGCATATACATATGTTTATATAAGCTTCTGGATGTACACTAGGGTGGTCCAAAAACAGTAAAGTCGGAATTTTAATACTCTCACCCCCTAGGTTTGTTCTACTATATGTGTATATATATATATATCGAAAAAAAGTATACCCCTATTTTCTATTTTGAAATCATAAAATATTTAGAGGTGGCTCAAAGCGCTCAAAGTTTTCCATGTTTTTTTATATTGTAAATATTTTTTGATTTCACAATAAAAAAATAATGGTATATTTTTTTCGGTATAGAACAATCCTAGGGGGTGAGAGCATAAAAATTCCGACTTTACTTTTTCACATGCATTTTTGGACCACCCTCATGTAGATACATAAGTAAAAACATACGGATGCTCATGTGTATCATGAATGCTATACTATACTTAGGTGATTTTTATAAAATAACCATTATTTTTTAACTTTTAACAAAAAAAAAATCAACATGTTGCAAGCGTCATGAAACAATTTCAACTTTACTCATATATTTGTACGTCCAACTGTCATCTACAAGGATTTATATTTTTCGTGTATAACCAATAAAAATAAAAAATAATAATTAGTATTTGATTATTTTCGCTCAAAGGATATAATTTGATCCTTTGTGACATCAGTAAAGTTTTGAACGGTGTCCATTACGCTAATTATTAAAGAGCTACAGGCATATGAGGCAGTTAGGCAAGCGACTGACGGGCACTTCATAAAGCTACTAGGAGCTAATAAACAAGTGAGGATGAAGATGTTTAAACCTTTGGTTAAGGAAAGCAGAAAACCTTAAGAGAAGCTTAACGAACAAGCGATCTTCCTCTCCATCCTCCAAACGGCCGCGGCAGTATGGACTCGGATGGTCCAATGAAAGCAAACATCTAGCTAGATCGTTAGAAACCTCCCAGTCAATGCTGTACGAAATATTCACCCTATTTTAAGAGTGGCTTCGATGGCCGCTGGTGGGAGGCGGCGTATAGCTGGTTGTGGGCCGAGGAATACCTGCTCCGAGTCAGCGTAACCTATATGTTTCAACATAATTTAGTCGAGACTTGCATTGTCGATCTAGTCTGGGAGAAGTTACAGGCTTTGCTAATGTCTTGGGTGCAGCTCGACCCTAAAAACAGACACATATCTCCACCTTTTCTCTAAAAAGACTCAAGATGCGGACTCCGTGCAAGCTGTGGATGACTGGGCTCAGTATTGGGTTTAGGCCAGTACTCAGCTTCAGGGATTTCAGCGTTCCTTACGGGGAGGCAACTCAACCAATCTCCTGAGGCCTGAAGCTCGGTAGCGACGTAATGAAAATATGTTTTAAGGTCGTCAATGGAATTTTAACACCCTTTCGACCACAGTAGGCAGGATGCACGCCGGATCGGAGGATTTGAAGTTTTCAAAAGATTCAATTTCGCCACAGTTCTGGCAATAAGCAACATATTTCTATCGAGAGAGGGTCGTTTAGAATCATCAAAGGAACTAAAAAGTCTCACGTTTTGTCTCTGTGAAGCAACCATCAGACTACTAGTCAAGCTCTTAGATTCAAGGATTTCCGAAACAAAACTGCAGTGGGTTTTGTTTACGTTTAAGCCTCCGTTCAGTCGCCCACTGCACGAGTTGTCTTAGCCGCTGAATAAAAATATGTGTTTCATTAATTGCAAAATTTACTTTCACTAGTGTGGAAGAGAAAGGCCATCCGACCATAGCGCCAACTGCCGCGATAGTCAACGAACTGAACGAGCTGTAGAGCTGGTAAATCCACCAAACGCCATTTATTCACCCTGCGCATAATTTTGGAAAAGACCCACTAGAGAAGGATCAATGCACACTAAAAGACAATAAACTAAACTAAAACGGGGCATTCCAACGGCAGTGACCTTTAATTAGGTAAGAATTACGTAACTATTTGAGACCCTCATCATCCGTGATTCCAATAATTCAAATGCTTATACAAAAATAACAATATTTTGGTCCGATACGGCTGGCAGCCACCACTTTGAAAATAGAATTTTGTTCAAAATTTTTATTCCTGGAAAATAATAAATTAATATCATATTTAGCTCGCTATAAGCACAAATTTTTCCAACAAGAAAGTACTAAAAATGAATTACAAAAACTATAATCGAAAAACGGTGATGAAGTTACAGGTTCGCCAAGTTCTGAAACAGCCAAAGGAATGAGAATGAAGAATTATTTTTAAAAAGTTTTAGAGAAATCTAACACATCTGGTTTGGCTTGTAAGCGGTGTTTAAACAACGATCTCGCCATTATCTTAGATTCTTCAAGTGAAGATGAAATTTAGGAGGATACATCCGACATTTTCAGCCCCGATGCAATTCTTATTACTTTTTATTAAATGTAATGTTTCCATTTTAAAATTCAAGTACTAAATAAAATAAGCATTAAAAATTACTATTTTTTCATTACTTTTATTTATGTAAATAACTTTATTTACTTACTTAATTTAATTGTTTTCTAAAAATACCTGAGATCCGCATTCGCATCCGCATCCGCATTCGCAACATCCCTAATATGTACATATAAACGTAGCACAGGTCGTCTCACAATTCTTAACGTATGGTATGACTAGCCAAATGACTTTAATGATTGTCAACTTGATGCCACAATCGCGTCGTTTGCACCACTTCAGCGACCGGCGTGGAAAAAAATGAAATAAAATAAAATACGAGAATCAGTATACATACATATATGTTAAAGGACACATTTAAAGTCACGCAGTCTACTACAAATGTATACAAAAAGAAAATGGAAAAGGTTTTATTTGCAGCAAGACGTGTGTGTGTGTGCAACAAAGGGTTAGTGTAGAATTTTCAAAGCTCTCAGAGGTGTGCTTCTCAGAATTTTATTTGCATTTTTATGTGTTGTCAAAGAAACCGCAAGCGCCCTCTATGTGTGCTCTTAATGGTCGTCAGCAAGGATGGCTTAATGTTGTTTCGCTGTAGTGTCAGCCTTGTTTTTGCTGTTATATGTAGTTGTAATTATTTACTGTTGTTGCTAGTATTTTTAGCTTGCTGCTAGAGGGCAATAATTGTCAATGAAGGGTAACGAATTCGAGTTGTGCTTGTTTATGTGCTCCACAGCCGTGGGCCAGTAAAGTGGCCTACAAAGTGAGTGGTTCTTTATTTGCTTAATGAACCCTATTTAAGCTTTCCTTTTGTAAGAAAATAGGATTTTCGTGCATGCTGAAACAACTTTAATTAAAATTTAGTTGCGGCTGATTGGAACTGTTCAATATCTGTTGATGTTTTTTTTTTTATAAATGCTGCCTAACATTTCGCTTACTGTTTGCCTCATCTATAATTTTTAACAGCAAATTATGTGAAAATTATTTTTAACGCTCGCTTTTAACAATCATTTTTTTCAAACTTGCAGATAGCACGCTGATGACTTACCTACTTTGGTTGCAAATTAGCCACTGGCAATTTTAAATAGGTTCTCTATTCAATTTAAAAGCTCACATGTGTGCCGCTTTTTTTCTTCATAAAAAAACTATTTAAAAATACATTTATTTGGAAACTCGTTTATGCTATGCCGTTCAAGTTAGCTTGCCACATCACTAACAACAATGGCCCATGCACCAAATAAAAGCAAGCCAAAAAGAGTAAAATGCTACTCAACCTCACGAAAATGGAAAAAGTTTCGTTGAATGAATAAAATGGAAATTTTATGAGGAAACTTAAATGCCAGCTAAATGATGAAAGTCGAGCAATCGATTTGACTTGTGGCATGCATGTGTGTGTGTGTGTTTCTATTAGGGTGGTCCAAAAACAGTAAAGTCGGAATTGTAATGCTCTCACCCACTAGGATTTTTCTATATCGAAAAAAAGTATATCCCTATTTTTTTATTTTGAAATCAAAAAATATTTAGAGGTCGCTCAAAGCTGAAAAATAAAATTTTTCGTAGAAATGGTAAGGGTAAAAATTCCGACTTTACTTTTTCACATGCATTTTTAGACCAACCTAGTGTCTATTGCTCATTACTTTGGCATTAAAGTTGGTAGGCGACGGGCGTTATCGCTCAGAAGGCATTTTGTTGCCCCCTCAAAAAAAGTGTGCAAAAATACATTTATCGATTTACATACAAAATTGTATATAAAATTTCATAAAAAATGTTGTATTCTCACTAAAAAGTAGCGAAAGTAGATTTTCTTTGCTTTAAATCACTGCCGAAGAAAACATTAAAAACAAACATAAAGAGCGCAGAAAATAAATCGAAAAACTTTGACTAACTGTTCTGCAGCTATTATCTACGTCCCAGTGGCATAAGCTAAGAGGAAGACAAAGAGAAAGAGAAAGAGAGAAAGAAAGGGTGAGGCAAAAGTTGTTGCGCATTGTTTGGGGTGCAGGTGCGTATACGTAATGTGTAACATTAAGGGATTTGGTTAAACGCATCACCACATTCGCGTCACTTTTTCGGTTTCGGTTTTGGTTTTGGTTTCGCTGTTGCATTTGCTTGTGCTTTACTACAGCGTGCCATTGTTTGTACTGAATGTTTTTTTTTTGCGTTCTTTTTCTTCTTCTTTCTTCCGCCTTTATTGGCATGATTTAACTGTAAGCGAGTTGAGCAAAGTCATTGACATTGAAGATGGATTGCGGTAAAGTTAGAATGTGAAATTATATTTAAACTTGAATGCGCAGAGTTTTAGATTTTTTTTTAAATTTACTTATTTACATAAAATGTTTGTACGGCAGCTTTTTAAGTTCAATGCTTCGAGTTGGTCTAATCCTAGAATTACTAAATATTTTATATTCGTGACAATGAGCAATGATGTTGGTGATTACTTTTACTTGCTTTGAGCCAATTTATCTGAAAAAGGTTTCTCATAGAAAAAAGAAAAAGAAAATGCGAAAGATACGAACCTTAGACATGAGCCTGACCAGTTTAGTGGCTGCCAAGCCGAGTGAGAGCTAGAGATCGATTTTCGTCGACTTTTCCCTAAATTTTCCTGGAAGTAAGGCAGGTGATTTACAATGACCACCTTGTGTTTATCTCTTGATGAGTTCACCCTTTTCACCGTGATTGCAGGAGGTAAGAGATGCAACCGCTTCTTCTTAAGCATAATTGACTTCGGATATTTCCGCCCCTCTCCTTGTCAGCTCGTACGCAATGTCCCTGTGTTCGGGGACCCAATCCACAGCCAAGGAGCACTTTAATTTAAGCAGGTTAAGAATCCTTCTGATTTCTGAAACTGAGGTTTAGTGAGAGTTCACCGGAGTGAGTCCCACTTCGTATTTTTTCGTTTAGCTTGGAACCATCTATAAACACACGTATATACCTATCGACCCTGGGTCTAGGTCTGTGCCATCTTTCCATTTGTTATTTTTTGGGTTTCTATGGAGAACTTGCTGTCCAAACAGAGTAGACGATTTTTTTTTAAACTTAAATGTCGTAGATTACTCGGCAAAGTTTCCATTACCTCTGCGTGTCCGAATCTGGGATCTACCTATGCCTGGATCGCGCTTAACATCGCAGAACTACTGTTGGCCAGAAATTAGCCATAGAGATGCAAAGGTGGAAGATTTAACATTACTTTTAGATATTTGGAAGGTGTAGTGGTTAATGCTCCCTTGACAAGTATTGAAGCTATCCTCAGCATCTGTGCGAACTTGGCCGTGGACACCATACGGTGACCCCGTAAAAGGGGATAGATCTTATCATAGCTGTGTATATCCATTGTTCTTTTATTAACCAGGTTTGGCCTAAAGTCTTCTTACAGGAATAAAGGGCGGTATTGGCTTTCTTACAACCAACGCCCAAACCTGTATAAGAAGAGGTATAAGAATTTCCTTTGTTACTGAAATATCAAGTGCGTGCCCATTCTGGGTTAGGTCGATCGAACTGTTTTGAAAGCTTGTTCAAATTTTTGATCGAAAAGTTTGACAACTGAAGTCCCATTTATTGCGATAAGTCTTTTTAGATAAAAATCTCAAATGGAAAGACAATATAGTTCAGCGTTATGATAGGACAATTTTAGCGCAACAATCCCAAGCATGGGGGAGTGGAAAGGGGATATTAATTCTCCACCTGACATTATTGAAATCTATACTTGACGGTCAGGTAGGCGGGTTTCTCAAGAAACCGTCCTCTGAAAGTCTCATTAAGGGTGCACCGTAAGGCAATGGATCCGAAATTCTAGAAAGAGATGTCTTCATTTTTAGTAACAGCCAAGCTGCTTTCAAAGCTCTGAGCTCTTTCAAAGATTGCGCTCAACTGCCGCAGGAGATGGCCAGCAGAACAGACTTCACCTCACTTGGGTCTCTGTTCATAGGGTCATAGGGGGAAACTGCATGGCAGATAAACTTGCATGGCCAGGCAAGACCGAGCAAATTATTCCTGTTAAAGAATGCATTTCAATAATTTTAAGCTGATATTTAGAGAATTTCTGTACGAACAAGTAGGCTAAAGATGGAATCAAAGTACGACTTGTCAACTTTTAGGCAAATCTTGCCCAAATGGAATCGGAAACGGTCACGAAGAGGAGGAAATGGTATTACATCTCCTGTGTAAATGTATCGCAGTTTGTAGAACCAGGCTGCGGAATCTGGGACCACTTTTCCTGGCTGACCGTAGTGAGGCTTCAAACACCCACGCTAAATGTCTGATGAGACGAAATGGTTCAATACGGAGGGAAATTTGATTGGGTCAGACACAATTGGCCTTGGTTATGGCCTAAGTGTGCCGTGAAGGTGGCAGCCACTTCTACCTAGCTACCGACCAATTGCGAACAACTAGATTATTAAAAAAGTACAGAATGCGGCCTCTTTCCATAATCCCAGTTCCCACAGCTTTGGAGCACTAAGCGAAGCAATTGATTTGATAAAGCTGTCGTGTCCGGTGACACATGACAGATAACTTTTAAAGCGTCTGTTGGATAAGGTCGAGGCATGTGAGCCGATTTTTGCACTCTGCTTAACAGTCAACCGAAATAGTTAGTATCCCATTAAATCAAGTCAGCCACTATACGAAACTGGCTTTTCTTCAAAACAAATTTAAAAAGGGATTCTACAATGCATCATAACTCCTACCCTGATAAAATCGCTGGATGAAAGGGCCAAGGACTCAGGGGCATGCACTCAGCTCCCTCAGATCCCTCAGCGCTCTTTGTTTGGAGCTTCGTAGGGAACTTAAATAAGTAAAAGTTAATATTAGAGGTGTTTAGGCGCGTTTGCTAACACCAGGCGCCTAAATACATGCAATGTACTGCTGCAACGACGATATGTATGAAGAGTGATAAATGATTTTAATTTCTTACAGTTTTTAATTGATTTTTATTAACAAAAATACATACATAAGGTATGCATTTATTTTTTTATTCATAGGGACACAGCTACTTTCTCATGATAAAGCATGGTACACTGTAAATCGGTAGGCATGAAATCGGTTATCGGTCTTCCTAACAAGTTTTCAGAAAATAATTTTTATTACATATATTAAAATGAAGTGAGATGTGAAATTAAAACGCTTGGGCTGTAGATGTGCAAACTGCGGGTAGTTTTTCGAAAAGAGTTGCCACCTGTTGAACAACTAAACTAAAATTATTTAATAATCAATGCCATCATGTCCGCACCGTTCGGTCCATCTTCCAAAATGAGGTGTCTAATTAAAAGGCTTGGACTCTATGTGCAATGAGGTTTTACTTTTTTGAAAAGACTTGCCACCTTTTAAAAAATTATGTTCAAATTATTAAAAAAAAGAAAATAATTATTATAAAATGGGTATCAATCGGAATGGTTTTGAAAAGCTCTGTTTCTCAGTTGCCACCTGTTTAAAAACTCATATTAGCTAAGAAAAATGTGTATCACCGTATGGGTGCCAAACGAAAGGGGCTTCTGAAAGTAGGGAATTGAAAATGTTTTGAAGACGGTTGCCACATGCTTGAAATTTCGAGTTTAGTTTACTTATACAGAAGTTTTATGAAATATCAAAATATGGATGTCAAACGAAGGAGTGTTAAGAAATCTTTTGTTTTGAACGCTAAGAATATTTTTTGAGTGTTGGAAGAGGGTTGCCACCTGTTTAAAAGTAAAATTTAGATTATTTAATAAGTTAAATGAATTATTAAAATATGGATAGCAATCGAAGGGGGTTTGAAAATTTATTATTTCTGAACTGTATTTAGCGGGGTTGCCACATGTTTAAAAAATCAAATTGCACTTAATTCATCAGTGAATTAAAATCGCAAATTGTATCGCAATATTTGGCGAAGGAGAGCTAACAAGGATTAAGCTTGAAAATACTTTTGAAGAGGGCTGCCACCTGTTTGAAAGGTCTAAATCAATTAACTAATACAAAAAGTATATCAAATATATAAAAATACCTTAGTCAAACGAAATAATGTTAAGAAATCTTTCGTTTGAACATTTTGAATGTTTGAAGAGAGTTGCCACGTATTTAAAAAGTTACATTCAAATTATTCAATAAGTTGGATGAATTACTAAAACATGGGTATCAATCGAAATGGGTTTGAAAGGCCTTATTCCTTTATTAGGAGGGTTGACATTTGTTCGAACAATCAAATTCTAGTTAATTCATCGGTGTATTGAAATACATCTGTATCACAATGTCAGACGAAAGAGCTTTAATAAGATTTTAGTTTGATAATACTTTTGAAAACGAATTTCAAAAATGAGAGGTCAAATTAAATACGTTTGCCTTTAGATGTGTGATAAAGTTTTATTTTTCTAATTAACAAATTTTTTCATGGGTATGGGGTGATTTGAAATTTGATGAAATTGAAATGAAAAGAAATGCCGTTTGATTCATATACACACGTAGAGTAGTTTATATGTTTGTAGGGCCTAAATGAAGTTCAACACAATAATCGCGGATACTGGGAATCAGGAGTGAAAAACAAATAAAAGAAAAATTGTCGCAGGTAGATTTGGTAAATCCTAAATGCGATGCGCATGCAATTCATATATATGTAGTTCAATAACCTCGAACAGAATTTTTCTTAACAACACTTTTTGAAAAACTCATGCCAAAATTTTTCTAACGTGGCAGTTGACCGATATTTTTTCTTCCAATTGAGCTAAATACACTTATTCTTAAACTGGTGCGAAATTATTATTTTTAAATGATTAGCTTACTCCGCGAATTTAGGCAGAGGGAATCCTTTCGTTGATTTTTGTAGAAAAATTAGAGGTTCTTGGAATCTTTAATTTTAATTTGATTTTTGATCTCGAAAATGTCGGATTTTTAACGAATTTGTTCAACATTAAGTGTGGAGCAGTCACTTCCATCGCGAATAAAACTGTCAAATTTTGGGGCCAGTACTATGAAACCTCACAATGGTACATCTTTTTTGTCTAAGAACCTCCATTGAAATTTTTTAATACATTCCAACAATTGATGTACAGGAATTTCTGGAACGCATACCGGTTTAAAATGAACCATACTTTATGACGAAAAGCGAAAGCAACTATAAAATGCAGTCATAAATTAAATATTTAAGAAATATTTATAAAAAAAAGTGCTACTTATTTACTCAATGCTGTGCAGTACAAAACAAACATACATATCTAAGGCACTGCAGGCGGGCAATAAATTTAACTGTAGCATGCAGTTGATTACAGCTATTAATGGTACAGTTATAAACATAAAGATCGCAAATGGCAAATGAAAAACAACAACAACATCCTCCATTAGGCATTATAAGAAAACACCAGTAACACCATTACCATTATCGATAGCATTCCCATTATCTTTATCGACACCGTTAGCAGTACCAGCCGTAGCAGCAGCGGTGACTGACAGCAAAAGAGTAGAAAGGGGGCCATTTTGCGGCGTACTTACTTATATGTATGGCAAAGGCACTAGGGAACTTTACATACCTACACTCGGTTATGGTTAAAATGATTTCTTATATATGTAGAAGCGTTTGCTGCATTATACATATATGTATGTATATATGTATATATTTTATGAGGAGCGTGTACATATTTGTAAGCGTGTGTGTCAAATGATGCTGGAAAATGATGAAATACCAATATTTTT
>NW_023458561.1:46876380-46878368 GCF_013731165.1 Rhagoletis pomonella | reverse complement strand
AAAAAACAAAACATATTTTTAAAACAAGTTTTCTAAATATGAATGAAGTCTAACCATAAATACTGATTTACCATATATATCGACTCGTGTGCCATCTATCGGCGATATGCGATACTTATTTTATGATGATGAATTAAGTGGAATTTTAATATTACAACATGTGGCAACCCCGCTAAATATAGTTCACAAATAAAAAAATTTTCAAACCCCCTTCGATTGATACCCATTTTTAAATTATTCATTTAATAAAAAAAAATAATTTGAATTTAACTTTTCAGTTAGGTGGTAACCCTCTTCCAACACCGCAAAACTATACTTAGGGTTGAAACTAAAGATTTCTTAACACTCCTACGCTTGACATCCATATTTTTATATTTCGTACAACTTGTGTAGGTATAAGTAAACAAAATTCGACATTTCAAGCAGGTGGCAACCCTCTTCCCAATACTATTATACATTACTTTCTGAAACCCCTTTCGTTAGGCACCCATATCGTGATACATATTTCTCTTACCTAATATGAGTTTTTAAACAGGTGGCAACCCTCCTATAGGTCAGCTAAGAAACAAAGCTTTGCAAAACCACTCCGATTGATCTCCAGTTTGTAATAATCGATTTATTTGTTTTAATAATTTGAATATATGTAAATGTTGAAAAGGTGGCAACTCTTTTCAAAGAATTTAAACCTTATTGCAACATCGAACGAACGGTACGGATGCGAAGGCATTGATTGTTAAATAGTGCGAATTTAATTTTTCAACAGGTGGCAACTCTTTGCGAAAAACTAAAACCAGTTTGCACATCTACATCTACTTATATCTAGATAGAAAACGATAAACGTTGATCACAAAGTTTAGTAAAGTTTTGGTAGTTTTTTTTTTTGAATTTTAGTACTAAAATAAATATTTTCATACCATTTTAATTACAATGAAGCTTACTTTTAATTGCCTGCGATATTTTTAGGTTTCATCCTTACGAAATCATCGACAGACATCTTAGACTACCAATTAATGCCGCCACTTTTAGTGGAGCTACCATCAGCGCATTGATTTCTTAACTCGTTTCTCGTATACTTTTTGTATACTAAAATTGTTTAAAATATCACACCCAAAATATAGAATGAAAACAATTTAATAGATTCAAATTTGCATGGGAAATTCCGTAGCCGACACGCGTAAGCTTAGAGCGCTACACAAACACACCCAACACCTCCAATCTAAGCCAAGCCCTGACATTGCAGCCAAGGTAATGCGAAAGCGCTAGTCGTTTACCAACCGCTGTGCACGTTCACGCCTACGCGTGTCCTCAATAAAATAAAATTAAAATGTTTAGTGGTCGCCAGCATGGATTAAACAAAGCTTAGACACCGTGAATGGGTGATGATGGGTGAAGGCGGGTGGCCAGCCTGCTAAAATTTATAAATTAAACAAAAAACCGGTTTGAAGTAGCAACGCGAAAATAATTTCCAAGCGTCGGAGGACGGTAGCGCACAGTGGTTGTCGCGGTCGTCGTCGTCGTCACCAAGGCATGGCCATCGCTTGACTTTACCAGCCCAGCTACTCATCTTTATGCTGCCAGTCCTTTAATGCTTCCGCATCTTAGCATCCGTTTTCCTGTAGATTATTTATTTTCTCATTTTCTTGTTACTCTTTTTTCCACTATCACCATCGCTTATAGTAAAGAGTAAGGCAGCCTTGCAGCCATCATAAAAAGCTGCCTGCCTAGCAACCGCAACCCTAACCGCAAAACTTCTACGCGTATTACGTAGACTCTTTAATCGCATCGCTAGCTCCTGCGGTGCGGCGCTCTAACACTTAGACACATACATATACATACATATGCGTACATGAGCACGCGCCGCGGGTACCACCTTAGCTTATGCACTCTTCTTCGCTGGGAATTCGCAGCTTTCGTCCACTTTTACTGGCTGTCGCTTGTAAATACTTCAATTTTGCCAGTGAAGCTAATAAATTCTGTAAAATATTTTT
>NW_023458561.1:46875133-46876280 GCF_013731165.1 Rhagoletis pomonella | reverse complement strand
GTTGAAAATTATTGAAATCGGACTAAAATAACTGCCGATTCTCATATAACGGTAAATTTAAGAAATGCTTGAAACTTCAATATTTCGAAATTGAAGGACGCTAATTTACTCAAAATTGATACACCTCGGCTTACCATCTAGCGGAAGGTTTCGGAAGGTTAAAAAACATATATTTAACACTTGCGCCGGGTATTTAATGTTCGGCTCCGCCCGAACTTAGACTTTCTTACTTGTTGTATACTAAAATTGTTTAAAATATCACACCCAAAATATAGAATGAAAACAATTTAATAGATTCAAATTTGCATGGGAAATTCCGTAGCCGACACGCGTAAGCTTAGAGCGCTACACAAACGCACCCAACACCTCCAATCTAAGCCAAGCCCTGACATTGCAGCCAAGGCAATGCGAAAGCGCTAGCCATTTACCAACCGCTGTGCACGTTCATGCCTACGCGTGTCCTCAATAAAATAAAATTAAAATGTTTAGTGGTCGCCAGCTTGGATTAAACAAAGCTTAGACCCCGTGAATGGGTGATGATGGGTGAAGGCGGGTGGCCAGCCTGCTAAAATTTATAAATTAAACAAAAAACCGGTTTGAAGTAGCAACGCGAAAATAATTTCCAAGCGTCGGAGGACGGTAGCGCACAGTGGTTGTCGCGGTCGTCGTCGTCGTCACAAAGGCATGGCCATCGCTTGACTTTACCAGCCCAGCTACTCATCTTTATGCTGCCAGTCCTTTAATGCTTCCGCATCTTAGCATCCGTTTTCCTGTAGATTATTTATTTTCTCATTTTCTTGTTACTCTTTTTTCCACTATCACCATCGCTTAGTAAAGAGTAAGGCAGCCTTGCAGCCATCATAAAAAGCTGCCTGCCTAGCAACCGCAACCCTAACCGCAAAACTTCTACGCGTATTACGTAGAGTCTTTAATCGCATCGCTAGCTCCTGCGGTGCGGCGCTCTAACACTTAGACACATACATATACATACATATGCGTACATGAGCACGCGCCGCGGGTACCACCTCAGCTTATGCACTCCTCTTCGCTGGGAATTCGCAGCTTTCGTCCACTTTTACTGGCTGTCGCTTGTAAATAGTTACTTCAATTTTGCCAGTGAAGCTAATAAATTCTGTAAAATATTTTT
>NW_023458561.1:46873560-46875033 GCF_013731165.1 Rhagoletis pomonella | reverse complement strand
TAAGTATTCTGTAAATAATGAGTGAAAGTGGTGCGAAATTTCATGTTCCTAGCTGCATAAATGGAGGAGTTATGATAAAAGACCTCATATCTGAACAATCAGTTGTATGGGGACTGCAGGTTATAGTGACCCGATCTTTGTTATTTTCGCTGTAAGTCTTCTGTTGATAATGAGTGAAAACAGCGCGAAATTTCATGGTCCTAGCTATATAAATGGAGGAGTTATAACGCAAAATTTTATATCCGATCAATCAGTTGTATGGGAGCTATAGGTTATAGTGACCCGATCTTTGTAATTTTCACTGTAAGTATTCTGTTGATAATGGGTGCAAGTATTGCAAAATTTCATGTTCGTAGCTGCATAAATGGAGAAGTTATAATGAAAAATCTCATATCTGAACAATCAGTTGTATGGGAGCTATATGTTATAGTGGTCCGATTCTTCCGGTTCCGACAAATGATTAATACATCATAAAAATACACCCACCTACCAAATTTGATCCGGATATCTCGAAAACTGAGAGACTAGATTGCATACAAACAGACAGACAGACAGACAGACGGACAGACGGACAGACGGACATGGCTAAATCAACTCAGCTCGACGTTCTGATCATATAAGTGTACATTTTCATGGGTCTATCTCTTTTTGTTCTGGTACTTACAAACATCGGACCAAAGTTATAATACCATTTCATGCTCATGAAAGGTATACAAATTGAGTGAGTAGAGAATATTATGAAACATTTTTTTTAAAGTTGGCAAAAAACAACGAAGTCTATTTAAAAGTCAGCGCCTCGCTCACTGGCCCCACTATTTAATATGTGCCTTAGCAAGCATTTATTTTATTCATGTTGCATGTAGTTAAACTGCCACCCAACTGCAACGGCAGGCAGGCGGCATCATATTTGCAAATGCTTACGTATTTACGTACATGCATGTGTACATGTGAAGGAGTTGAAGTGCAATTTCAACGCAAAAGTTGCCGACATCACAAGCTGTCTACACATGTTGCAAGTTGTTGGTGAAGAAGCTGTGCAACTTCTTACATTTGCGGCGGCAACTGTTGCTCTTAGACTTTGCTTGTATGATTTCTTAATGGAAATCGCATTGCTATGCAGTAAGTAAATAAATGGTTTGCCTTGGTAGCTGCCTCGCACATATGTACATATATATGCATGCACTGTTAACGTCAGCCTTTTAGTATGCAGATGGAATTTCTTTTCAACAAACAGACATTCGTGCAGTGCAGGCTTAAGGCAATATAAATGTGGCTGCTGTGGCTTTCCTTCAAAATTTGCTTTTCTCTTATTCTTACTTAATTTATATTTGTTTTAAAAATGTTTTGCTTACAACTCTGTTGTTTTTCTTACACGAACACATGCCTAATTGTAATTGTAATTACACAAAAGTCGGTACTTGTGCGTGTGTGTGTGTGTGTGTGTGTGGGTGGTACGAAATTCTTTTAATTTTT
>NW_023458561.1:46870128-46873460 GCF_013731165.1 Rhagoletis pomonella | reverse complement strand
GTGTGTGTGTGTGTGTGTGGGTGGTACGAAATTCTTTTAATTTTTCTTGAGTATTGTTGGCTGTTTGCTGCAGGCAAATACTACTTGTATATAGGTATGTATGTATGTACTTATGTATGTATATATGCTTGCTTGAGATTTCGGGGATAAGTAATTTACCCTAACTTTTTGCTACAAGTCGATTTATATGTAATTAGTGTAACATTTTAATTGTGCGTATGAAATTTGAAGTTGCAAGAAAGTTCAACAAAGTTGTCAAACAAGTGTTTGTATTTTGACTGAATGAAAAATTAATAAAAAAAAAAACTTATAAAGATTGTTGCACAAGATGTAACTGAACAAAAAATTATGAAGATGATTTTGATTTTAAGTCTAAATATCGGCTGCAGTTTAAGTAGATAA
The DNA here is from genome assembly GCF_013731165.1 of Rhagoletis pomonella. Taxonomy (NCBI): domain Eukaryota; kingdom Metazoa; phylum Arthropoda; class Insecta; order Diptera; family Tephritidae; genus Rhagoletis; species Rhagoletis pomonella. Next base: position 46,873,058 of record NW_023458561.1, on the reverse strand, counting down.
ATATCGAAATGTTAAATATTTCGAACTCAACATCGCCCAACCGGAAAGCTATGCCCTGACATTCTAAAGTGGTGTCCCTGAGACTTCTTCGATGACACGATACTGCACAGTATGAATAGGCTTCATCCTTTGCATCCCTCGCGATCTCTACGGAGGACAATGAATCTGTCGTAATTGAATAGAGTCGAGTAACTGTATAACTACGTTTCTTTAACCGCATCTTTGAGTAATATAATGCCCAACCATAAAGACGGTTATCCCTTCCATCTTGCTCTGGAGTCCGTTGTAGACTGAAGCTACGTTCCGGCATATCTTGTTCTGACACACGTGTGACTGTGTGTGTTAACAAAGAGGTGCTAGTTAACCCTCGTACGGGAATTGAGGCCCATTGCCTGTGTGACCTAAGACATGAGCAGTTCATTAGATTACTTCACCCCTTACAGGTGTTGCACCTAACCGAAGTGGAGTTCGAATGAAGTCGTCTCTAGAAATAGGTTTCAGGTCCGACTGCAAGGTACTGTACCATCGGCGCAAAACCAGACTAGGTTGTCGAAATTACAGCCTTTGGTCGGGAAAAACCTAAATCATTCCAATACGTAGAATCGGCTGACGTGGGAATGGAGTGCTGCCGTAACCTTCATTCCTTGCATCACCTTCACCACTGGTCATCCGTTCTTTTAATGTTTCGATGAATACACTAACTACCCGCTAATCAAGTTCTTAATGTTCTTTCGAACAAATCTCTTCTAGCTTGTCTAAGATATTTTTCTCCGATACATTTACTTTAGTAAAAAATTTAAATAAAATACCATAAACAACAAGAAATGGCGGGCAAATGATAAAACATTTTAGCAAAAAAACTTGTACCCTAAAACAAAATTTTTCTCATAAATTTTTTTTCTTTTCATGAATTTCGATTCAAACCCTTTTGTAAATGATGCATTTCGATAATATTTTTAATTATTTAAATTAATTTTAGCTAACTAATTTTTTGGTCTGCAAATTTTTTTTTGTATTTTTTGGCTTTTTTTAATTCACTTCACTTTGCGATATGATTACTTCGAAAGCTTTTACTCAAATGTCCTGTTCCGTGCAGCAGATTTAGCGCCAATAGCTTCGTTCAGTTTACGCAGCCTTTCAAAGGGGGGTTATTCGGGTTATTATTACAATATTATTTATTTAGAGTTATCGATATAAAAAAATTATAAATATTGGAATCGATGGAGAAAGAGTACGATGACTATAAGAAGGTCGATAACAATAAGAGTATAGACAAAAGTAATAAGGAAGTGTTAATACCGATAACAATTTCAAAGACGGTAACTTTCAAAAATACCATAACAGCGACAAAGTAGTCAATAATAACGATACGATAATGATAATCGTGAATAAAAAAAAAAATCGATAACTGCTTCAAGAACGATAACAAATTTAAAAGTCAATAAGTGTATAATAGTTCACGCCCGAATACTGGAATTTAAGTGTGCTCTTCCTAATCTACAAGAAAGACGACCCCGCGATTCGCGCCCACTATCGCGGGCTCAGCCTTCTAAGCATAGGGTACAAGGCCCTATCGAGGCTAGTGTGTGAAAGGCTAAAGCCCGCCGTCAACGAATTGATTAGGCCTCATCAGCGTAGCCTTAGACTTGGAAAATCCACAATAGAGCAGGTATTTACAATACTCCAAATCTTGGAAAAGACCATATATTTGTCAACGCCATAGCCGCTTTCGACAGCACTAAAAGGAGTTGCGTATACGCTGCGATGTCTGAATTTGATATCCCCGCGAAACACATACAGCAATGCAAAATGGTGTTGAGCAATAACACCAGCTCCATCAGAATTGAGAAAGACCTCTCCTGGCCATTTGCCACTAGACAGGGTTTTTCACAGGGTGACGGGCTCTCGTGTGATTTCTTTAATCTGATGTTTGAGAAGATAATATGAGTTGCAGCACTAAACGGCTCAAGAACAATTTACTACAAGAGCGCGCAATTGCTGGTTTATGACGTTGATCTCGCCATAATCGATAACAAAAACCGCGAAGTCGTCTCTTCTGCGGCAAATAAAAACGGAAGAGCGAAAATTTTTTTTTTTTTAGTTTAGAATTTTCTCACGCGGATATCTCTAGAACATAATATGTTTTAAATTTAAGTTTTACAAGTAATATCAAACTTATTTTATGGTACACCATTAGGCCAAATAATTCTTACATAATCGTAAATGCACGCATGTACATATGTACTGTCATTTTTGGTATTTAATGTACTGTGCTTAGACCGCATTGAATTGCAAAATAGAAGTAAATTATTTTTCCATTAATATTGCCACTGTCATTGTGGTGTTGTTGTTGCTTCTATTGTACTGATAATTTGTGTACTTCTTGCTTATCTACATACAACGCGAGTGATTTCATAACGCTATTGTTTGGTCAACACCATATGAATTTAGGCATTCTCTTCTATGTATATGTGTATTTATGTATGCGCATTCATTTATACTCGCACACATTGAATATTTCCGTTTGAGTAATTCGCAATGGTTTATTAGTGTGGCAAATTAAAAAAGTACGCGAAATAAGCGGAGAAATCTGCAAACGAATTGCATGAATAATATAGCGATTTATGCAGCTGCATGCCTCGTCCAATCGTATGTCCATATGTATGTATACATATAAATATATGTACATAAATATGGACACTGTGCAATTTGCCTGAATGAATTGGAAAATTATTTTCAATTTGTCCACATGAATGTACTTGCACACACACACACACACACGCACGCATACATAACAGACTTATGTTCACATCTATTGGCTGGCATTTGAATAAAGCAAAACAATTTTGCGGATGCTCTATTGCCTATTTGACCAAATGCGAACAATACTAGCATAATAAGCGAATAGCCGGGGGCGTATGAGTAATCTT
>NW_023458561.1:46866971-46870028 GCF_013731165.1 Rhagoletis pomonella | reverse complement strand
AGCTCACATTTATTTATGGATACGTTCACCAGCATATGTTTGTTTGTATGCACGAGTATGTTTAGTATGTGTGTAGTGTATGTGTACATTAGCAATTACCAAGTGAGAAGCGAAAGCTACAATTTCCCAGCACATTTGTACAAAGCTAACTGAAGCGAAGTGAAGAGAAATCTTTGGCAATGTTTATTTTAATACAAAGTAAACAGAATGGGAAAGAATTGGATATGTATACAGTATAAGTTTGTATATACATGTGTATGTACGCTAGCATAGCCATACGAATATGTATAAGCATCGAGGAGAAAAGCGTGTGGCCAACTTAAAGCGAACTTATTGAACAAACACCCACCAAAGCAATGTGAACGGACTGAACGGCAAAATCAACATTTATGGTTGACATAAAATGTTTGCCCGTTCAAACGAATAGTTGCTTTGGTTGTTTGTTGTAGAGAAATGCTTTTAGCCAACTCACTTGCAACACTTACATACCAACGTATGTATGTATGTATGTATGTATGTATGTACATACATTTACTTTCGCAAATAGAATTGGTAAATATTAGCAGGAAAAAAATGTCAGCTCAGGCGGTAAATAAAACTAGCAAAAGAAAGGATAAGTAAATGCTCAGGAATAAAAGAAAAACTTAAATACGAAGTGACGTCCATAAAAAGAAAAAATAAAGCTGATACCTAGCAAAATGTAAAAGAGCGTTGGCCTAAAAATTAAATAACCTGAAGCGCACTGTAGCAGAGGTAATAGTAAAATAGTGTCAAATAAAAAAAGAAATTCTATTTATTAGGGAAAGATTTTGACATGAACCAGTGACCGATTGTTGAAAATGTGACCTCGGCTTTGATAACGATTTATGCAGGGATGTTTAAATAAAATAAAATATGCACCTTTTTTGCTGGCAGTGGGTTTAACATGTCGAATACATCATCAAAGCTGTCATCACAGCATTGGTATATCCGGAGACATAAACTCTACACATCCCTTCCAAGCTACGAATCGTTGCCCACCATAGGACAACTAAACGTATAACTTCAGGTTGACGTTGGACATTACTCTTTAGCTAAGTTTCAACCGATGCATCTGCGTCCAGACCTGGCTTTTTAACTCGGAGTATTCTGTTTCCATAGCTGCTTATTACTTGCCAGTCTTCTTCACTGGTCAATGTATTCTCTGTGCTGTTGTCAGCGCTAACTAGAACTACTCCCGAGCATTCAAAGAAAATGTGCTCTGCGTCGTTTGACCAAGAAAAAGACAAAAACGCTTACGAAGAGGAATAGGAAACCGAAGAGGAATGCGAAGACAAAGACTAAAATGAGTACGAAAACCAATATGAGGACGAATACTAAGGTACATACAAATACGAAGACGAACACGAACACGAGCACGAAGACGAGAACGAAGACATACGCGGAGACGACGATGAAGACGAAACCTAATGGGAAAACAAACACGAACATGAATACGAAGACGTAGGAGCGAATGAACACGAAGACAAAGATGATTACCAAAGCGAAGACGAATATGAACACCAAGGCGATCCCGAGGACAAATGCGGAGACGAAGACTTAGGCGGAACAAGAATACGAATACGTATGTAGATAAAGATGAAGTTACCATCATCATCGGTATTATCTTTACAATTACCATTACCATTGCCAGCTGTATTACTCATACCTATACAATTATCATTACCGCTACCATTACATTGCATTACCATTATTATTACGTATGATAAAAAAACGTAAATACTAAAATGGGGACTTAAAATATGCGTAATAAAAATTTGTGCTATATGAAACAACCTAAAAATGTACCGAAGTAACTTGGCCCAGACGCACTACTTTTTCGACTATTGAACGACAGATGGCGCTGGTCAAATACTAATTCACAGAGGATACATAACAAGTATTTATTAGCTAATGGTTAATGTGGGTCTGCAGGAAACTGAACCACTAAAGTTAAGTAGAGTTGAGTAAAGGCGAGTTGAGCTGAGTTGAATTATGGTGTAGTGAATTGAGGTACACTGAGAGGAGTTGATGTGAGGTTAATTCCGGGGAGTTGAGAAGGGTTGAGGTGACTTAAAGTGTGAAAACATAACACAACATAACATAACTTAGCGTAATATAGCATAACATGACATATCATATTATGACATAGCATAAAACAATATAACATAACATAACTTTTCTTAACATCTATCTTGTCTCTATCGTTTTATTTTCTCTCTTTTGTATCTGTGTTTAAATTTAGCTTCATATTTATCTTTTTTTAACGTTTTTATGATTATCTTTTCATTTACCTTTGTCCAGATCGTTATCTTCATCTGCATATTCACGCCCACATTTGTCATTATGTTAAATGTTTAAATTTAGCTCTCCTCTCTGTCGTTATCTTTAGGTTCATTTACTTTTATTTTAATCTTTGCCTTTTTCCCTTTGTTCTTCCACTCAATATTAAAGCATATATTTAGGAGTAATCTCCTCCTCATGTACATGTACGGCATTTGTGTTAGTGTCAATTTTGAATTAATTTTTTACTTTGATTTAAAGTAATTTGCTGCACATCAACATCCAAATACGTTTCTAATAATATTTAATTCTCTATACCTTATCTTATAGAGTTTAGCCGTAAAAGGGATGTAAAGAACCTTAACAAAACTAATTGCTGAAGCCTACTTGCATCAAACAATAACAACACATATTTTCCAATCAAGCGGCCTGGCATTTCATATTAATTTGCATTTAATGCTCTTTCTCGGTAGACCACACACACAGCTGTCTAAATATTTTGCTTTGAAACACAAATACCTTCGAATAATAATGGCAAATTAACACGAAATTTCCACTTCAAGCTGCATAGTACGCCATATGCGCTACATTCTACTAACAACAACACCATCGTAGCGTCACCATTGAATGTATCTACCAAAAACCGATTTCAATAGAAAATATGTACATAGATACATATGTATGTATGGACATACATACATATATACCAAAGATTACTCATACGCCCCCGGCTATTCGCTTATTATGCTAGTATTG
>NW_023458561.1:46863408-46866871 GCF_013731165.1 Rhagoletis pomonella | reverse complement strand
AGCATCTGCGAAGCACAGAATAGAAGCGTATTTGAACGAAAAAGCCGCCGAACACGTATCTATGTAAAGTAAACAATGCATCCCTTATTCGATAGTTCCGAAATAGTTCTAAATTCGACAAATAGGATCTAGTTCGTTCTGCATCCCTTTTTCTATAGTTCTGAACCATTTCTAAATTCGTCACTTTAGATATAGATTTGTAGTGAAAAAAACTGAAAAAAATTAGTTTCTTAAAAGTACCACTTTTCGCCGATTTTGGAATGGTGGGGATCTAGTTCCTATCGGACTAGTTCCTTTTTGGCGATAAAGACCCAGTACGGAACTAGAAATTTGATTCACTAGTCCGCGGTTTCCCTGCAGGGTACATATGTACACACATACATATGTATCTATGTATTTTCTATTGAAATCGGTTTTTGGTAGATACATTCAATGGTGACGCTACGGTGGTGTTGTTGTTAGTAGAATGTAGCGCATATGGCGTACTATGCAGCTTGAAGTGGAAATTTCGTGTTAATTTGCCATTCTTATTCGAAGGTATTTGTGTTTCAAAGCAAAATATTTAGACAGCTGTGTGTGTGGTCTATCGAGAAAGAGCATTAAATGCAAATTTGTACGAAATGCTAGGCCGCTTGATTGGAAAATGTGTGTTGTTATTGTTTGATGCAGGCAGGCTTCAGCAATTAGTTTTGTTAAGGTTCTTTACATCCCTTTTACGACTAAACTCTATAAGATAAGGTATAGAGAATTAAATATTATTAGAAACGTATTTGGATGTTGATGTGCAGCAAATTACTTTAAATCAAAGTAAAAAATCAATTCAAAATTGACACTAATACAAATGCCGTACGTGTACATGAGGAGGAGATTGCTCCTAAATATATGCTTTAATATTGAGTGGAAGAACAAAGGGAAAAAGGCAAAGATTAAAATAAAAGTAAATGAACCTAAAGATAAGGACAGAGAGGAGAGCTAAATTTAAATACTTAACATAATGACAAATGTGGGCGTGAATATGCAGATGAAGATAACGATCTGGACAAAGGTAAATGAAAAGATAATCATAAAAACGTTAAAAAAAGATATATATAAATCTAAATTTAAACACAGATACAAAAGAGAGAAAATAAAACGATAGAGACAAGATAGGGATAGAGAAAGTGAAGGAGATAAAGAGACTAATAAATAGATAATAGTGAGAAATGAGATATCTTAAGTTATTTTATGCTACGTTATGTTATCTTATGCTTTGCCATGTTATGCTATGTTAAGAAAAGTTTTGTTATGTTATATTGTTTTATGCTATGTCATAATATGATATGTCATATTATGCTATGTTACGCTAAGTTATGTTATGTTGTATTACGTTTTCACACTTCAAGTCACCTCAACCTTTCTCAACTCCCCGGAATTAACCTCACATCAACTCCTCTCAGTGTACCTCAATTCACTACACCATAATTCAACTCAGCTCAACTCGCCTTTACTCAACTCTACTTAACTTTAGTGGTTCAATTTCCAGCAGGCCCACATTAACCATTAGCTAATAAATACTTGTTATGTATCCTCTGTGAATTCGTATTTGACCAGCGCCATCTGTCGTTCAATAGTCGAAAAAGAAGTGCGTCTGGGCCAAGTTACTTCGGTACATTTTTAGGTTGTTTCATAAAGCACAAATTTGTATTACGCATATTTTAAGTACCCATTTTAGTATTTACGTTTTTTTTATCGTACGTAATAATAATGGTAATGCAATGTAATGGTAGCGGTAATGGTAATTGTATAGGTATTAGTAATACAGCTGGCAATGGTAATGGTAATTGTAAAGATAATACCGATGATGATGGTAACTTCATCTTTATCTACATACGTATTCGTATTCTTGTTCCGCCTAAGTCTTCGTCTCCGCATTTGTCCTCGGGATCGCCTTGGTATTCATATTCGTCTTCGCTTTGGTAATCATCTTTGTCTTCGTGTTCATTCGCTCCTACGTCTTCGTATTCATGTTCGTGTTTGTTTTCGCATTAGGTTTCGTCTTCATCGTCGTCTCCGCGTATGTCTTCGTTCTCGTCTTCGTGCTCGTGTTCGTCTTCGTATTTGTATGTACCTTAGTATTCGTCCTCATATTGGTTTTCGTACTCATTTTAGTCTTTGTCTTCGCATTCCTCTTCGTAAGCGTTTTTGTCTTTTTCTTGGTCAAACGACGCAGAGCACATTTTCTTTGAATGCTCGGGAGTAGTTCTAATTAGCGCTGACAACAGCACAGAGAATACATTCACCAGTGAAGAAGACTGGCAAGTAATAAGCAGCTATGGAAAAAGAATACTCCGAGTTAAAAAGCCAGGTCTGGACGCAGATGCATCGGTTGAAACTTAGCTAAAGAGTAATGTCCAACGTCATCCTGAAGTTATACGTTTAGTTGTCCTATGGTGGGCAAGGCTTCGTAGCTTGGAAGGCGTGTGTAGAGTTTATGTCTCCGGATATACCAGTGCTGTGATGATGACAGCTTTGATGATGTATTCGACATGTTAAACCCACTGCCAGCAAAAAAGGTGCATATTTTATCTCATTTAAACATCCCTGCATAAATCGTTATCAAAGCCGAGGTCACATTTTCAACAATCGGTCACTGGTTCATGTCAAAATCTTTCCCTAATAAACAGAATTTCTTTTTATTTCACACTATTTTACTATTACCTCTGCTACAGTGCGCTTCAGGTTATTTAATTTTTAGGCCAACGCTCTTTTACATTTTGCTAGGTATCAGCTTTATTTTTTCTTTATATGGACGTCACTTCGTATTTAAGTTTTTCTTTTATTCCTGAGCATTTACTTATCCTTTCTTTTGCTAGTTTTATTTACCGCTTGAGCTGACATTTTTTTCCTGATAATATTTCCCAATTCTATTTGCGAAAGTAAATGTATGTACATACATACATACATACATACATACGTTGGTATGTAAGTGTTGCAAGTGAGTTGGCTAAAAGCATTTCTCTACAACAAACAACCAAAGCAACTATTCGTTTGAAGGGCAAACATTTTATGTCAACCATAAATGTTGATTTTGCCGTTCAGTCCGTTCACATTGCTTTGGTGGGTGTTTGTTCAATAAGTTCGCTTTAAGTTGGCCACACGCTTTTCTCCTCGATGCTTATACATATTCGTATGGTCGGTCTTGTAAGCGTACATACACATGTATATACAAACTTATACTGTATACATACCCAATTCTTTGCCATTCTGTTTACTTTGTATTAAAATAAACATTGCCAAAGATTTCTCGTTCACCACTGTGCTTCACTTCGCTTCAGTTAGCTTTGTACAAATGTGCTGGGAAATTGTAGCTTTCGCTTCTCACTTGGTAATTGCTAATGTACACATACACTACACACATACTAAACATACTCGTACACACAAACAAACATATGCTGGTGAACGTATCCATAAATAAATGTGAGCT
>NW_023458561.1:46818031-46863308 GCF_013731165.1 Rhagoletis pomonella | reverse complement strand
TTTTTGCAATCAATCAACATATCAAACACATGAAAGCATACGAGAATAATAACAACAACACTAAAGCATCCATCAGCAACCATTCAATACTTGTGTACATCAACGCACAAATCATTCAAGCCAGCAAACAAGCAGTCACATTTAATGCCATAGGATATTTTCAAAGCTCACACAAAGCTATGCTTGTACATATACATATATATTTAATGTGAAATCTTATGGTGTTGCAAATGGTGATACCAATGGCTTTCTTGAGTTGAGTATAAAAATATCTACATATATATATTTGTGTGCTTTATTTGGTATGGGTATGCTATCAATGTACATTCCAATGAGTCAGCATGGGACCAGGATATCAGTTCGTTGTAGAGACTTTTTTTAAAATTTTTTTTTCAGCATTTAGTTATTATGTATGTATGTATATACAGATATGAGCAAATTTTGCGACCTGTTTTTTTATTGTCACTCCCGGCAGAAAAAAATGCTAAAACATTTTTCTTGCATTTATTCCAATCAATGGAGTTTCAGAAACAGGGAGATAAAACAAACAATAATTCAAGTATTTGATAAATTTTAGCCTTAAAACGTTTATTTAGGCGAAAAAGTACTTAAATTACTAGTTTTTTTTACATTGTCACTCAAAAAAATCATAATTTTTTTTTTCTAATAACTTTGGGAAGTTTTCAAGTAGAATGTTCATATTAGAGGCACTGAACGTTGGCATCATATGCAACGTATCTATGAACTTTCAAGAGTGTGCCACCAAATTAGATAAAATGGCAACATGTAGAAAATTTGTTGCAGCTATGTATTTTTTGCGGGTAAACGTGTTAGGCGACTGCGTACGGTGTTACGGGGCGTTCACATTGTAGAAGTTTTCATTTAAATACAGTTTGTAAATGGAATCTTGTTCTTGAAACAAAACTGGAGATAACGCATTTTCAGAAATAGGTGTACCACCATTTTCGACCAAAAATACGTTTATGTCGAGAAATGTAACAACTCGAGAGATTTTCTCATATCCACCTTTTTGAATATATACCCGTACATATGCGTACTGTGTAGCATTTATTCAGGAACCGGGCGTTTAAATTCACCTGAACGCTCAATTTTCCTAGTTCAACATCTTCTCAATAAAAATTTACAAAATTAATTGGACATATTATCCGGTGCGCTACACGAGAAAAGTTCGATATAGATTTGGTTTATATTAGCCACGCACCTTTTCTTCCGTCCTGTAGTTTCCCCCTGTCAGCAATTGTAAACAATTTTACGAGGCTTTTTTCTGCTCTAGAAGTAAGTACCGTGATATCCGTTTCTGATCACTAAGAGTATGCTTAGCAGCCTGGAAAAAGAGTGTCTAATAGAAGTCTGCAAGTCTACTTTGGTTGATAAGTATATCTATCTTTTTAGACAGCCAACCAGGTTTTTGTAATCTCTCGTTAGAGCCTTTTTAAGAGTGCCGGTTTTGAAAAGCTTCTAGTTCCTTCAAGTTACCGCCACCTTTGTACTTTTAATCTCTTTTGAAACAAGTTCTGTTCAAAAACCTTACTCTTCTGCCTCTTGTAAAAAACCTTTCGAGTGTGAAACTTTGGTCAAAATCCGCAAACTAAATTGCCATAATAAACTGTAAATAAGAGAGAAAAGAACTAAGGCTAATCACATAATTTAAATGCATTTACGATGGAATGGTGAAAATGCAGTCGGACGCATTTGAGATGCCTCTAATTGCCGGAAGTTTTTGGAGCGGTGATACAGCGGCTTCAAACAGCTTCTGTTGGCTCGAGTTACTGCTTGGCAAACACTCTATTCTCCTCGACGTCCAGGCTTTTGACAGGTAGCCCTTCAGAATCATTCAACACGATGGACGATTTTTTTCGAACTTTTGTGCCACCGCACAAATAGAGTATCTAGCCGGTATAAAATTATTTTAATAGATTGGCGTTGATGGATTTGTACACCAATTCATGTCTACTATCCAATATGGCGGTCAAATTTAAAAAAAAAATTATTGAACTTCTTACTCAGGGTTATTTGGAGTCGCTGATCATGAATCTGACCATAAATTTTTAAAACTAAAAATGGCGGATCCAATATGGCGGAATAATTGGAAAAACTTTATTGAATTCGCTCGAAACTTGTTACTCTGGAGCTTCTGAAAAGTGAAGATAATTGTATGGGTGTAGCAATAGCGCGTAAAAAGATTATATTTTACCTTAAAGCCAACACTTCGCAGAATAAGATGTTGTGAATTTCGAGTCGAAACTCAGCGGAACTATTTAGTTTTTTTCTATTTCAATATTAAAATAAAATAATTTATAGTCCAACTTTTCACGTTGAACTTTTAGAAATTATGAAATAATATTTTAATTACCAGAAATAACTTCTCTTCAGAAAAAAAAATTTGCAATAGACCCACCGTTACACTTCTAATAGCTAATCGAAATCGCACAACAAAAAAACAAAAACTGCTATGAAGTTATACCCAGGCTTAAACATGTTTGTCAGCGGTACAAAAATCGCGCTTGTCGGGCGTATGCTGAGGCACGATTAAACCATCAATGCTTTTCTGAATTAGCGCTGCAAAGAGGCCAGCTTGCAGCTTTTAATAGCTGAAATCACTCTACCTCGTATCATACCCTGTACCTGTCAAAGGTGCAGCTAGAGATGCATATATCCATACATACATTTGCATTTGTAAATACATATTTTATCCTATGCAACCACATCTTTAAAGGAGCAACACTCTTCAAGTTAATGTTGAGAAATTTATGAGTGTTTTATGTTTAGCCATAAAGCATATGCCAAATGCACACATTGACACGCAAACCTCTCATGTATAATAAATAAATTTGTGTGTGTTTGAAGTTGTCAAACACCATAAAAGTGTGAGCTCTCATATTACAAGTACTCGTATGTATGTATGTAGGTATGTACACATGTGCTTATGTTTGCATGCCATAGGCACATTTCCGCTATGCATTGCTTTTTCCGGCAAATGGAAATGCTTTGCTGACAAGTCATTTGTGCACAAGCATATACTCTATGTATGTATGTGTGTAATAAATATTACAACAACAATAACTGTGGTCCCATAGCGGTAGCAATAATAAATAGCAATAACAATCAAAACAGCAATAATAAATAACGACAAACTGCTGAGTGCATTTCAAGCTGTCAAACCCTACGCTGAAGGAGCTGGGTGAGAATTTTTATGTTGCGATGTTAAGTTCAGTGCTGGCTCGCAGCGTTGATGAAGCTGGCATTAACCGGAAAAATATGACGGTATTACATTAAGGGATTTCGGCGTGCAGAGCCCGTAAGGGATATCCATTTTATAAAAAAAAAACTAAGATGGAGTTTTTATATTTCAAGCGAAGTAATTGATTATTTTCGTTGTTTTTTTTTTTTACTTTTCCTTAAAAACGAACTAACTAGTACATCACAATTTTGCTAATAATACAGACATAAGGGTTTCAAAGCAACGCGATCAACAGTTGACTTGGGCATTCATATGTTCTATGAGCCGTTTTCGTTATGCATACGCCTGAAGGTCACTAAAGTGATTCACCTAACCTAACCTCTGAGCAATGCTCTTCGGATATATTGATCTTTGGCGTCATCCTAAGCCAGAGGGTGGCATTTGTTCTTTTCCAAAAGACGTCTACCTTAGACACCTTTACAGGGAAATTCTACCTAAGATATTGCAAGTCTTTTGTAAGACAATTGAAAGACAGTGGAAAAGATTTAGTTTATTCTGGCACGAAAGTCTATTGTCAACTTTCTTGGTGAAAGGCTATTTTGTCAGAAAGCACTGCTATAAAATTGTGCTCGCGCTGCTCCGAGTGAGCAATACACTGGCAAGTTATTGTTGAGAATCGCGATCGAGTTCTCGGGCAAAGGAATTTCTTCCGTTTTATTGAATTTTTTTCCCTTTTTTGATTTAAATTTCATTTACATTTTAGATTCTATTGTTTTAAAAAGAAAAATATAGAAGCTTTATTTATTTTATTATTTTTTAAATTTAATTTTTAGATTTTGTTTTAAAAATAATATTTGTTTAAATTTAATTTAATTTTTAGAAACTTATTTTTAATTCTTATTGCTTTAAAAAGACAAATTATTTTTTTAATTCATTTAATTTTTACGAACTTATACATATATTCTTTTTTTTTGTAAATTTAATTTTCTCTCAGCATTTTAATAAGAAAAATACTTTTTAAATTTCACCGAATAATACAGGAATTGTTACGAAAAAAAACCCCAAAAACCCCGTCGTCCTACTAAAAGGTGACATGATTCTGAAAGTAGGTAACACCAGGGTACTTTGTTGCACTATTGAGGCTTTTTTAAAAAGCTGATTTGAGCGGATCAGTGGAGTTATTCATTCACACATTAACCACTTTTTTTTTAAATAATGCACTAAAATGCATCTGGAAGAATGTGATTATCTATAAACGTTTCTGCACCGGATGCTTGTGAGTATAGTGAAAAATCAACGCGGCATAATGAACGTTCCTAAACAAACTGCGATGCAAGGAAGTAAGTTTATTACCCCCTGTCGACGAAGCTTGAAAAAAACGGATGCATTTTTGAATTGTGTACCTCGACCTAAAATATATTGTATGCTTTAGTCTTCAGCTCTTCTCAGTCTAAGGACGAATGTGCTGAATCTGTGGCCTTATTCGGTAGATGCGATGCCGTATCCCCAAAAAGATCATGCCCTTTTAGTTAGCAATTTCCTCTGTTGATACTCGTTAGGATGGTGACAGGTAATAAGATCAACGGATATAAGGTCAATTGACTTTATTTCCCACCCTGCTGCGAAATAAAGTCAATTGACATTATTACCTTTTTAAAAACGAAATAAAATCAATTGACATTATTTCTCTTTCAAACATTAAATTTGCTTAGCTTCGCGGCGGCCCGCGTCAGCGCGTACCCCGTGCGATCGGCGCGCACACCACGTCACGCTACGCCGCGGCCCCCGCGGCCCCCCAGGCCCCCCTCCCCGTCTCACCACGTGCTGTAGCGCAGGTAGATTTATTTTTTGTATACGTTGAAATAAAATTTTTATATATTTTAAACATCGAGGGCTTATATTCAATAATACCCCCTATCTGCACACTTTTCACAAAGATGAGATTCTGATATAAAAATTCACCTAAGCCTTAACTGTCATCAGTGATATTAATGCTACCTTATATAACGACAGGTAATAAGTCCCAGATGGTTTCTAAAATCACAAATTAGTTTTTGTGCAAATTGCAGATAGAGGGTATTAATGAATTCAAGCCCTCGATATTTCACATTTTTATATTTGTAAGTTATTGGAAGCAGGGATGCCAACTAGGCTCAAACCGTGCCATTTGTTCCTATTTTACTTCAAATGGCACTTAATTTTTCAATTTGGCACTAAATGCCAAAATGGCACTTTTGTAAAAAAAATTACATTTCAATACATTTTTGTGAAATCCTTCGCGTGCACTTCTTTTTCTCAACTAAAATTTTCTAATTTATAAAGGCTATTCAACTGATTTATCTTATTTTATCATTGCACTTTTGTTTTGAAAATGTGGCTTTATTTTATTGCTAAATGTGAATGATTAAAAGGAATTACAACTTTTTTGGCACTTTTATTTTTCTATTTGGCACTTTTTTATCCTCAATATGGCACCTCATAACTAAGGAGAGTTGGTAGCCCTGATTGGAAGATTTCTGCTGTGTTTTGAGGCAACAACTTGTCTGCAGTAAAAAAGCATATAATTTGTGTTTCAAAAGTGCGTGAAAACCAATCAATTAACTTATATGATCTCGGTTCCGATATTAAATAATCAATAATTGTTTATACCCGCATTTTGGCACATTGGCTCGTTGAATGTGCCATCTAATAAATAGTGGCGTCGTTCTCCTTAGCTGCTTTTAAATGACTGCTGGCGGAGACATAAATACAGTGTAAGAAAATTCTTTTTCTGTAATTGTTTCCTTATAGAAAGGTTGGGTTCTTTTCCACCTTAGACATTCCGAATTCGTAAAAATATACTAATTTAAAACACAGAATTCTTTCAGTGCTCCTCCGGGGTTTTTGGACATGTACTGTTTCTTCAATTTAATAGTGTTCGCTTTATTTTTGTAGAAACGAAAAATGTTTTGTAAGTTATGGATCATTTCTCCACTCTTTCTTCAAATATTTCTCGTATTCCAGCTGTGCGCAGGCGTTTAGTTTTTCGCATCGTGTTTTTACATATTCGTAATTTAAATTCTTTTTTTAATAGAATCAATTGGAGGTAGTTCATGATTGAGTGTGGATTAATATCACAACACTGAGGATTTGGCAAAAGCCTTTTTCATCTATTAAAAAACAACACTTACGGGGCAATGTTTATTGTAAGAAAAACATTTTTTTCTTTGAATCGACATACTTTAAGCATTGTTGACGCTATTTCCATTTGAATGAGGAAATAGCGTCAATGACTTTATTTCCAAATTTTTGTTGACTTTATTTCGCTTTTGAAAAGGTAATAATGTCAATTGACTTTATTTCGCACCAAGGTGGGAAATAAAGCCAATTGACCTTATTTCCATTGACCTTATTACCTGTCACCGTTAGGATGCTAAATTTCTCTATCGGGGAGCTGATTAACAGTTGTAATCGCCAGTTATGTACACTCAATGTGATCATTTCCTTCCTGACCTCTTCCTAACTGGAGGTGGTGCTCGGCGCCGGTTGCACTCAATGACTTAGGAGAATTTCATTTCGCACGACAAAAGAGCTTTGAGTGCGGTAACGTAAATTAGGTATGCTTCGCAAGCAGATCGATGACGTGGACCTTCTTTACCAATAAAAGTATAGCATAACAGGCTCGAGAGGTTCGATAATTATTTCGAGCCGTGTCGTCGGAAATGTGCTTATTGGCCTCTTTATCCGTACACATGCTAGTCGCTATAGCTTATCGGGTGATTTTCTCACCGTGCCTAGAATAATTCTTGAGACTGAGCTGGTACCCCGTACTAACATATCTAAAAGCTATTTAAGAATCTTATGGCCGTAGCCCTAGTGAATCCTCTGCTTTTACTATTAAAAGGACAATTGGGGAAGTGCTCAGTAAAGTAAATATCAAACGGAGGTAACTACATTGCCGAAACATCACGGGTCTTCGTCAAGCTTAGAGCTCATCAGCGAAGGAACAACCTAAAGATATACAGATTACCCATAAACTTTTCCAAGGGAAGGCTAAGATTTATAGCAGGCTTTTCGACGGGTCATTTTAGGCTAAGAGGCCACTAGAAAAATCTGGGATTTGAACAAGCGATGCTTATTGCTTTTGTGACTCCGCCAAAGGGACATCTTTGCACATCCTCCTGGAATGTAAGGCCGTTTCACTGAGAAGGAAGAGGTACACAGAGCATCACTCTCTACCCTCGGGATTTATTCTGAAATTTATAGAGTTTTTAAGGCCACGAGCTGAGGGCACAGTAGACATACAGGTTGCAGTGCATACTTTATATTTTTCTATCTATCTATACATCTGCCTAAAACGCCTGGAACTGGTAATGAACGAAGAAAAAATGAAGTACCGCCTGTTATAAAACAAAGAGTACTGGCTGCTATAAATTTGAAGTTGTTGAAAAATTCGTATACGCGAAACCAGCACTAACACAAATAAAAACTGCTACTTTTCAATACTCGTTTTTGCCAACAAGGCAACTAAAAAGTAAACTCGTCTCTCGGCGTAGAGAAACCCGCACTCTTTAAACCATTTATTACTCGCGTGTGCCGTGGACGGTGACATCATCAGATGGGCGGGTCCTTGGAGTATATCTCAGCGAATCAAAATACACCCGGCGCTGTCCAGACCATCTGCAGCTCCAGTCCTGAAAGTACTCAATGCGGTACCTGACGGTGGTGGCAGTGAAAGAGGAAGTACTTCTAGCTATGGATATATGAGGTGGAGGGGGACTTAGCTTCACTAAGTGTTTCCAGCTGGCATCAGCTGGCGATTAGGAGGAACGACTCTAGAACTCGACTACATAAGAGATTTTATTTATTTTCACGATGTCAATCATTTTTATAGTTGACTTAAAACAATTTCAACTTTATGCAAGCTTTCAATGGCTACTTTGGCGTACTTTTGGACATATTCCATCGTTTCCGTATTATGAAATGCCTTACAATTATCCATCGAAATTTATGCAGGATACAGTCCATGTATTATAAATCATTTAAGCTTGTAGTTGCGACGCCTGATTGCATTGGACAAAATTGCGTTATAGTCATGAACAGGGAACGGATTTTTAGGACCTTAAAACCTATAAAAAAGGCAAAATAAAATAGCGAAAAAGGCAGGAAAAGGCAAAAAAAAAGATATTGCAAACAAAGCAAAATAAGGCACTAAAAAAGACAGAAAATACGAAGAACAATCAAAAAATATATTTTTTTTAGAAATGTTTATATTACAAGTAAAAAGAGAAAAACTATGAACTAGTTTCATTATATGAAAAATTTGTACTTTGAATCTTTGACTATTTTATCCTTTCGAGTTTCTAACTCATAAAACTTTAATCTGTATAGTTGTAGTAACATTGAACCACAATATGCATTTTGTAGTTTTCTGGCAGCATTTTCATTCGATTTTCGCGAAGAAAAGCCTTGAATGTACTAAATGTGCGCTCGACGTAAATTGATACAAGTGGAGCCCAATTTAAATATGGAACGTTTCCTCGCCCTTCACAATTTTATCCACATCCCTTATTGTCTCCAAGCCTACGTTAGCTGAGAAAACGGCTTTGAATTTTTCCAACACCAATTTGGCAAGAGGTCCCTGCGCTTCTATAAGCTGCATGGGCATGTGTATATTTTTTAATCTTAAAAAAAAAATTGTAAATGCTATAATCACTTTTTTAAAGGTAGAAAAGGCAAAAAAAGGCAAATATCTTAAAAAAGGCAAAAAAAGGCAACATCAAATGTGTATACATGGAATCAGGGAAAGCTAAATCGTGGACATTCTTAATCGAATATACTCTATCTCTTTAGCAGAAAGAAGGCAATTTCCATAAAATCCGTTCCCTGGTCATGAATTATACCAAAGAAACCGAATTAATAAATTTACGAAAAAATAAATATACCATCCTTATATGTATACAGGAATGTATTTGACCCAATCATTCATTCCTTTAAATTGTTCACCGAAACCCCAAATTGGATCGCAACCATCTTCTTCTCGTATTTTGCTAAATATTTAAAGTGTCAGCGGTTGACCGCAAAGATTTGTTCAGCACTTCAATCGTTGTCCATTTTTCCACAAACCCAGCTATTGGCATTTACCGCTGACCAGCGCCCGCAGGCAAGTGAAAACAATTCCGAGTTAGTAAATAGTTTGCAAAGCTTTCGCTCGCTGGCGGCGCGCTGCCGGCGACAAAAGGACTGTGTGCGGCGGCGGCATTCACACAGCAAATAAATCAATCAAATAGCAAATGGGCGCCCAACAATTGTCAACCGAATGACGATCAAACGTTGCAGGCGACTGGCGGCTGGCCCACATTACAACAGCACAGTCACAATAACAACACACAACACCCACTTACATAACAATGCGCCCGCGCGCCTACCCGCGCTATCGACTATGAATTGTCATTTCGTGCGCGCATTGCATCCAAATACTTCGCTTAACTGCTGTGAATTATATTCATACATCTATCCTGCTTAAGTCGTCTGGTTGCTGCCGATGCGCGGGCGATGCGAGTTATGTGAGTGCCAGCACATTTTTGTTGTCATTGCAATAAACTTTCCCTTTTCACACATTTACAGCTCAAGTCTTGTCTGGGCAGTTTTCTGCGTACCGAGCGGATCAATCGTTGCTGGAATGGGCACCCTTGCTTCTTCGTTTTTTTTTTTGCTCTCGGACAAGTCGGTGATTGCGGTTGCAGGCCGTATTGATTGCGAACAGATGGTGGACATTTTTCTCAAGTTGAAGTCGAAATTCCTTTGCAGTGCGAAAGATAAAGGGCTGGTTGCTATACTGTGAGCTTGCTTGTTGGTTTATGAGTGTGTTCTCGGTTGGGTGTTTGTGGGTGTATGTGTGTGTGGCGCGTGTCTAAGTAAGTTTTCTTTAGACATGTCCTTTTTTCTCTATATTTGTTTTTTTTTTGGGTGATTTAGGCATTGCAGCTATAATTTATGACCACAAATGATTGCTCACTCGTTCACTCACTAAATCATGAGCTCGGTTAAGTGAATAAATAAATTTTTGTCACAGAAAATTTATGGATTGCCTGGAATGTTATGTTGTTTTTATAATTGATCAATCCGGTTTTTTTTGGTTGACGGGTTGAATATAATTAAAAATGTTGACGAGAATAATTTTTCGGAATATTATCCTTCTTCATATACGTAACAATTTTGTGGCGCTGTCAGAAGAAAATTTAAATTGATTGCTGCCTTAATCATTCTTGTGAAAATTGAAAATTTTTTAATATTAACTTAAACTGCATTGAACTTAAGAGACTATAAGTCGAAGAATTATTGAGCCTGATATATCGCCATAGAAAGTTACGAATAGATAGCTCCTATTTTTCTTGTGTACTACTTCTGCATCTCGACTAGTTCTTTTGGAAAGTATCGGCAAGTGAAGCCAAGTCGCAGTGGGAGCTTCCATCTTCCTCTGCTGCCACCAGCGGTTTCCGAGTTAAATACTTTCAGAGCTGGAGCGTCGGAGGCCATTCGATCGACATGGCCAAGCCTGCGGAGCCGCTGTATTTTAACTCGCTGCACCCATTCCATGACGTTGTAAAGCTCATACAGCTCATCGTTAAACCATCTGCAGTATTTGCCATCGGCAACGCGTAACTACCTGTAAATCTTTCGCAGAATATTTTTATCGCATACTCCAAGTTCAGCCTCATCGGAGGTTGTTATTGTGCGTCGATAGAGGACTTTAGTTCTGAATTGCCTACTAATTCCAAAGTAGCACTTGTTGGCAAGAGTGATTCTGTGTTGGATTTCGATGGTGTTAATGCTGGTTCCCAAGTAAACGAAATTCTTTTCTTTCTCGAAATTATAACTGTCAACAGTGACGTGGATGCCAAGGCTCGAATGTGCTGACTGTTTGTTTGATGACAGGAGATACTTCGTCTTGTCCTCGTTTACCACCAGGCCCATTTGCTTTGCTTCCCTATCCAACTTGGAAAAGGCAGAACAGACTTTGTGGTTTCTTATGTACGAATAAGGCTGTCTTATCTGTGGTAAAGGTCTATTTTTGCAAGACAGACGATATGATTGCCTGACCATAATTTAGCCATTGCTGTAAATGGTGATGCGATCCTTTTTCCGTCGATATGCCACCGTTTTCAGGTTCTTCTCAGACACCTTTTCACTTATAACTTTTAAACTAAAATAAGTAAGAAAATGGATTCAGCGGAGAACTTCGGCTCTCTCCGCTTAACGAAAAATACCTGTTGAAATAACAGATAAGGCTGCCGCATTTCGCTCCACTTACAGGCTAAAGAGCTCTGGTTTTTCGTTATCCTGGCAAACGAGCACTCGGCAATCCTTGGAAATTAGCCTGCCTGCAAATTTATTAGGGGTTACACACTTTTACTCGGATTTTTTCAAAACGAGCAACTCTCAGGAGTGAACATAAACTGCCTGTGGAACTATATCTTCAGCACCCAGCGCCGTTCTTAATTTCACAGCGTTTAAGTTCAGTTACCGTTCGAGCCTACTTAATTGTAATACAATGGACGACATTATAAATGCCTAAGTGGTCCCTAGTAAGACTGACACGTTACCTAATCTAATCTAACTTAGCCTAACTTTTCCCATTTACGGCTCCGCTCGGGAGCAAAGGGCCCCTATAAAGAAACTGTACCGAACTCGTTTTAATACAGTGTTTTTGTAAGTTCGCAGGTTTGAAGTTTGCGATCACTTTCAGGGTTTCTTGAAACACTCTTGACTCTGACGACCTTCTGAGTTCCATATGCCATCTTAAGCTCACTCTTTAGGATCAGCTACATACTCAAATTAGAAAATTTAATAAATTTCTAAATATTCTGAAAATCTCCAGTGGAATTTGTATGAATAAAACTATGCGCAGAATAAAATATTTCGCAATTTAGAAAAAAAAGTCGCACAATCAACTCAGTTTTAAATTTAATGAACCATCTGAATTTTAATTATTTGCATATAGTCTTCCATTAAAAATGTAATAAGTATTTTTTTGATTAAATAAAATGAAAATACTGAAAACATTTTGTCAATAAGCACACGAAAGAACACTATAAATTTATTGCAGAAAAACTGCAAAAATTTTCGTTAAATTCTTATCAAAATAATATCAATTCCAAGCTTTGCATAGTTAATTGTTAGCAATTCAGCAGCTTGTTTGTGAGCTTTCGCTTTTTTTATTTTATCTTTTTTTTTTTTTAAGTTATGTAGTTTTAGCGCGACGACATGCATAAATCATGCAAATTCCCCAAATGCCATCAGCAGCTGACGCTCACGTACTTACGCATACATACATACATACATATACCACAATCAAAAGCGTAAAAATAAGATAAATGGATTTTTAGTGGCAATTTTTTCCAAGATATCTACTGCAGTGCTTTTTTTGTTTAACTCTCATAGGATATACTCTGCGCGTAAATTATAAATTTGGAATAGTGTTGAGGTTGGTAATTACAAGCCACAAAGTAAGCGATACATGAGGCGCATAACTGTTGAATTTTTAAATATGCACTTTAACTCGATAGTGCAATTTTCTCTATTTTTTTACGGATATGCAAAATAGAAAATTTCCATATTCCCATTGTGAGTTAGGTTTTCTTTGGTTTCTTCTGAAATTCAAATACATGAAAATTTAACAATACATTTTCCTAAAATTATTCGTACCTAGCCCACGGTAGGCGCATCAAAATTTGAAATTTGGTCTAAGTGATACCAAGCATGATAAAAGCATAGCAAGGTAGAACCGTTCTCTCAATTTGTCGGCCATGATTTTTTTTTTTGAAGTTTGCCAACATTTTAAAATCATATAAAAGTGAAAATAAAAAATTGAAATTGTTCGAAATTGTTGTTGCTTGAGATTGAAAATGAAAATGTGTGTGTGAGTTTGTGAGTAAATTTAAAAATTAAATTGTTTGGAAACGTCAAGAATTTTAAAAAGTGACTCTCAGCGGTTCTACCTTACTATATTTTTATCATGATACCATGTACATTCGGGTGGTCCAAAAATGCATCTGAAAAAATAAGTCGGAATTTTAATGTTTCACCCCCTAGGATTTTTCTATACAGAAAAAAATTACACCCCTGTTTTTTTATTTTGAAATTAAAAAATAGTTAGAGGGCTCCCAGAGCGCTCAAAATTTTCCCTGTATTTGATATGGGGAAAAACAAGTTTTCGTAGAAAGTGTTTAGAATTCCTGAAAATCAATATTTTTCAGTCGGCAAACTTTGCTTCTCTGCAGGAGACCATTTTTCGATACTAGCGATTTTTATGGGTCCCCCATTGCATGTATTGAGGTTTTTAGGGGTCCTATGTTAATAGAAAAATTTTTTACATATTCAAGATTATCTTATGGTTTTCTCGGGAATCATCGATGGCTTTACTGAGACTTTCTGTAATTTTGTTTTCTTTCTTCGGACCCGTCATTGAGCTTTTTCGCAAGTTTATCTACTAGTTTTCGTATTTTATTTTTTCGATGTGTTTTTTTACTTCCCGGGTTGCTCGACACTTTTTCAGTATTTAAGGCATTGTCTTGGTATTTTTTTCGGAGCTCTTGTGATGCTTTTCACAATTATTTTTTGGAGCTTGTTTACAATTGTTCAGAATTTTTTCACAACATTTCGTGATTTTTTGATATTTTGAGAGACTTATCGGGATTTTTGTTTGGAAATTTATCTGACACATTTGTTTTTTTCTCGGACCTTTCGTATATCGCATTTCTTCTAAAACTTTCCAGGTTTTTTTTGGATCGTTCAAGATATTTACGGTATTGTAAGGCATTGTTTATGTACATATGTATAATTTAGGGCTGCTGGGATATTTGTCAGAGTTTTTTTTTAATTTAATTTTGTTTTACAAAATTTTAGTATTTTTAGAACAGTTTGAGATTTTTCGATGTTTTACGATTTCTCAGTTCGAGATTTTTTCGGTATTGTAAGGCATGGTTTTCGCCTTTTTTCATGGCTGTTGAGATTTTTTTTAGAGTTTCTTTTTTTCATTTCACAATGATTCAGAATTTTTTGGGACAGTTTGCGAATTTTCTGCGACGACCAATCAATTTTTTTTGAGACTATTTTGGCTCTATTTTGGGATTTTTGTTTGGAAATTTATCTGGGACTTTTGTTTTTTCTCGGACCTTTCGTATATCGCATTTCTTCTAAAACTTTCCAGGTTTTCTTGGATCGTTCAAGATATTTACGGTATTGTAAGGCATTGTTTATGTACATATGTATAATTTAGGGCTGCTGCGATATTTGTCAGAATTTTTTTAAATTTAATTTTGTTTTACAAAATTTTAGTATTTTTTTGACAGTTTGAGATTTTTCGATGTTTTACGATTTCTCAGTTCGAGATTTTTTCGGTATTGTAAGGCATGGTTTTTGCCTTTTTTCATGGCTGTTGAGATTTTTTTTAGAGTTTCTTTTTTTCATTTCACAATGATTCAGAATTTTTTGGGACAGTTCGCGAATTTTCTGCGACGTCCAATTAATTTTTTTGAGACTATTTTGGGAACTTATGTGCTCTTCATGGGTTTCTAGGACTTTTCTCATAATTTTTTAGGATGTTTTCACAGTTTTTGGGAACAGTTCGGAATTTATCGTTATCGATTTTTTCAGGGACTGTCCACAATTTTTTCAGAACGTTTCGGAATGTTTGGGGTACTATTCGGGACATTCTCGAAGATTCTTCAAGCGTTTTTTTTAGAGATTTCGATATTTTTCGGGAGCGTTAGAGCATTGGATGTCATCGGAAAAGTTTGGGTTTTTTGGGATTTTTGAGAAGATTATCAGTATTCTTTCAGGATCTGTGAATTTTTCCGAAATTTTTTCAGTATTTTGTATGTTTCCCTTTTTGAAAATTTTCAGGATCTTTTGGGAGCTATTCAAAAATGGCCTGAGCTTTGTGACTTTTTTTGAGACCATTAGGGATTTCCTGGTACCATTCACAGTTTTCCAATTTTATTTCGGTAGGCGCTTCTTTCGCTCTCTTACGGAGTTATCCGGTGTAAGTATAAAGCCAATCATACGCTATATATGAGCTTCAAAATCGTTCGATTGTATATAGTCAGTGAGTATGCTCGAGGCGCGTGAAAACTACCCTTACATAGTAAGCGGAATGGTTAAGTTAATCTGCTAAACTTTTGTTAATTTTATAGTAGTAGACTTTATCCTGCTCCGCAGGACCTACAGTGGCAGCAAAAATAATAGACTTGCCTTACTTTGAAGAGTTTTGGCTATTATTCCATGGTATATTTTATGTTAATATTTTTTTTTTTATAAAACCCTGGCTAGCTATACGACAAAAGCCATATAAATCCCATTTTAAACCTTTATACAAAAATTATAAAAATTCGAAAAATTTTTATCAAATTTTTAAACTTTTTATTCAGAATTATTAGAAAATTTTTTTAAAAACCAAAGGTATTTTGTAGCCAATTGAAACTTGCACTTTATTATGCAAAAATAGAATGGGCTACAAAACTGCATACCAAAAAAAATTCTGAATAAAAAGTTTGAAAATTTGTCGAATCTTTATAATTTTTGTTCAAAGTTTGAAAAACGGATTTATATGGTGTTTGCTGCACAACTACCTAGGCTTTTATAAAAAAATATTGAACATAAAATAAACTAAATAAATATAGCCAAAATTCTTGAAAGTACGGCGAGTCTATTATTTCTGCCGCCAGTGTATTTCGCCAGTAACCCATTTTCATAGAATTAATTTATTGGATGCAAAAATGTATTAGTTTGATATTTAGCGATTTCGAATTCGAAGTTGACGCAAGACTTTGTTAAAACCTTATAAGTACTGACATTTTGTGTTTGCTCAAATTTTGGTCATCGACCTTTCCATCAAACTTTAGTTCCTTAAATGCTCTCTTTGCTTTTGCTTGTGCTTTAGTTTGTCGCTGTGGCCTAGTGAACTTTTATATTTCATTCATTGCTAGTTTTTATAGCTTGAATGTGTGCATAAGACACGGCGAATTGATTGCGATTGGTAGTGGCAATGTAAATGAATATCCGAATGCACTACAATTTTGGCCCGATTTTCTTTCTCGTTGAAACCACAAAACTTTCTTTTGTAAGATTCTAAATTAATTCCATGTTATCTTTGTCTTTTCATTTCGGAGTTTTCAACCCGACCACAACAACAACAACACACAGTATTACATGTTTTGTTTTTTCTCCGTCAATTCCAATCCGCAAGGATGTACGCTTTTGCATTTACCTGACTTTTCTGGAGCTAGCTGTCATGCGGTCGTGTGCATATGTACGAGTATATGTACGAGTATACATACATATGTGTTTGTATGCATGTTTTTATGCACATCTGTGCCATCGATTACTTATGCATCGAAGCCAATATCCACTTCCGATTGCAATTCACTTTAATACTTTCAAATTATTTTGTGGTAGGATTTGTTTCGACAAGCGCAAGTGCCACAACACACACGCATACAAATATGCACAGATTTGCTTGAGGAAATAACCTCCTTTCAAAATTGGCTATAAGAAGAAACAAAGAAGGCAAACAACTATACTCATTTGATATTTTCATTGCACTTGCGTAGTTAGCAGTGTACGTGGCTGTCTACGACACTGTTGATGCTATTTATCACCACCACCCCACCACCCCACCCCTACCACTACCACTATCAGCAGCACAAATACAGCTGCTAAGGTCGATTTGAGTACTTGTTTTGTGGAAATTGAAACTTGCTGGCAAAAAAGAAAACCGCAAAATAAATCAATTATAAATCTCAACCGAAAGAGCTGTAGAAAAGAGTGAAGCGGTAGGGGTTGGCAGGTGGCGCAGGCAGAATGGCAAAAGACAATAAATGCTGAGCATTTGAAGGCAAGAAAAATCACTGCAATGAGAAATACAATTCAATATTCTAGGCAGTGTGCGGAAAAACCTCACAAAAGCATTATTGCTGATAGAGTGGCATTAGTACGGTAAAATGGGAGTAATTGCCGCCGCAACTGTTAGCTGCAGAAAAAGAGCACGAGCTGTCTGCTAATGGCTGCAGTGATTGCAAAAGAAGTAAATTTCGTATGCAAACCCGAAATCTGAGCCAATTTTGGCAGGCGAACAAAAAATGAGAATTGCTTAGCAAAGAAATTGTGCCACAAAGGCAACTTAAAATGTAGGAAAAAAAGCCACTTAAGTGCGTATGGTGGTAAGTAACAGCAATTTAAATACATACATATACAGACCATAGTAAAGTTGAGCTGAGTAATGCGAGTAATCACAATTACAATAGTCAAAGTACATATTGAGTTAGCGGTAAAAAAGTGTATACTGATATGTGCCTACTAACTAACTAAAAGCAAGCAATGAAAGACATTTAGCTTTAGTGAAGTTACGCCTGCCGGGCATTTGCTCCTACACTTGGCCACGTACTATATTTACAATCAAGTGTTGTGTGCACATACCTACATACGTGATGACAATGCAAACGTTTCCTTAACCACATATGTATGTACGTATGTAAGTCGAGTCGCATAAAGGTTTCTACATATTGTAACGGGTGATTTTTTTGAGGTTAGGATTTTCATGCATTAGTATTTGACAGATCACGTGGGATTTCAGACATGGTGTCAAAGAGAAAGATGCTCAGTATGCTTTGACATTTCATCATGAATAGACTTACTAACGAGCAACGCTTGCAAATCATTGAATTTTATTACCAAAATCAGTGTTCGGTTCGAAATGTGTTTCGCGCTTTAAATTTTGTTCAGCGATGAGGCTCATTTCTGGTTGAATGGCTTCGTAAATAAGCAAAATTGCCGCATTTGGAGTGAAGAGCAACCAGAAGCCGTTCAAGAACTGCCCATGCATCCCGAAAAATGCACTGTTTGGTGTGGTTTGTACGCTGGTGGAATCATTGGACCGTATTTTTTCAAAGATGCTGTTGGACGCAACGTTACGGTGAATGGCGATCGCTATCGTTCGATGCTAACAAACTTTTTGTTGCCAAAAATGGAAGAACTGAACTTGGTTGACATGTGGTTTCAACAAGATGGCGCTACATGCCACACAGCTCGCGATTCTATGGCCATTTTGAGGGAAAACTTCGGAGAACAATTCATCTCAAGAAATGGACCGGTAAGTTGGCCACCAAGATCATGCGATTTGACGCCTTTAGACTATTTTTTGTGGGGCTACGTCAAGTCTAAAGTCTACAGAAATAAGCCAGCAACTATTCCAGCTTTGGAAGACAACATTTCCGAAGAAATTCGGGCTATTCCGGCCGAAATGCTCGAAAAAGTTGCCCAAAATTGGACTTTCCGAATGGACCACCTAAGACGCAGCCGCGGTCAACATTTAAATGAAATTATCTTCAAAAAGTAAATGTCATGGACCAATCTAACGTTTCAAATAAAGAACCGATGAGATTTTGCAAATTTTATGCGTTTTTTTTAAAAAAAAAGGTATCAAGCTCTTAAAAAATCACCCGTTATGTATTTGAGTAGTTACCCCCGCATAAAGTTATTTATCCAGCTTGTTTGGCCACTCCTGCGATTTGTTTGGCTTGCGTTGAGTGATTGATTGAAATATTGATGAATAGTTGCCCATCAGACTACAACAATGCTAACAGCATCAATAACCACAGCGCTTGATGAACAATTTACGTACATATCTGTCGAACAAGCATACACTCGTATGGTATGGTATTTTCTGATTCTGTAGATAATTGTAAGAGGAAGTGTAGAAGAAAATTGTGCTGTTCCACTAAAACCCTTAGTGATAGTGCAATTTTGTTTCACTAGAACTAAATTTAGTGGTAGTGAATAGATTCCCATTAAACTCAGTTAGTGAAATATTAAAACAGTCACTAAATATAAGCTGCAAATAAAAATATTTTCTTTAAACTTTCAGAAATTAATGCTAATAAAATTTTTCGAGCCGAAATTTCATATACTGCATGTATGTACAAATGTAACATCATCACTTCAGATCGACTTAACCGGCCTGGTTAATCCTTTTCCTGACGGGCAAACCTTTTACCAAAGTTTGTTGAATTTTATTTATACGATTTTTGTTAAAGAGTAAACAATATCTTTCCAAACAAGTAATTTTTAGCAAAAAAAACCGACTTCAACTCTCGTATAAAAAAAAATATATATATATATATCTCATGATCCGCTGATCGGATCTTAACCAGATTAGTATGGGACCACCTCTGAGACACTACCTTTCCGATGCAAAAAGAATTATCGCTGGACGTGGTCCAAAGTTATGCGGTAACATACATAAAAAAAAAAAAAATAAATATTCTGACGAACTGATAACCTCCTCCTTTTTTGGAAGTCGGTTAAAAATGAACTAAAAGTAAATAACAAAAAAAATAAATTTTTAAAACTTTTGAATATGTGGTGCGTTTATAATTTTGACACGGGGCGTATTTTTACATGGTTAATATAAATCAATTAAAAATGTTATCAACTAAAATACAGCCATTTTGCTGTAACAAAAGGTGTACACTTTGCAAAACTAGCATAGAACGGAAAAATAAAATTTTTGTGAAAATGTAAATTTTTCTTTCCAAAATGCGCAGGCTAGAAAATCATTTCCGACTTATTGTTTCTTCTACATTTTCTTTTAGAAATATCTATAGAAACCTAAAATACTATGCGATTTATCGCAAAACTTTCGTCCAAACCATTTGACCCACCTTAATGCTCACATACTGACTGAATCAACGAAAATTGGTTCCATTTGATTAAATGTGTTAGTAGCAAGTGGTGTATGGCAGACAAGGGTACACATGGACCTTCTTTTATGTATTTCCTTTAAACACGGTATCTGCTTTTTTTATTTGTAAGGAAATTTGAAATCTTAAAGAAATGACTGGGTAGTAAATGGCGTATGAGTAACCTGCGAACATTAGTATCTGTTTTCAAATTATTAAATTACTTTTAAGCACTGGTGGCTTTGTGCACTAGAAAATGTACATACATACATTTGATTGTCAGTGCCTTGTTACTCCATGTTCAATGCGCTCCGCAGTTGCTGCCTGTTGAAATTAATGTAGCAATGCTTTGTTGAATGTAAAACTTTAAAAAATTTTCCATGCAAAAATCCAATTTATTTATTAGTAGATCGCTGGAAATAAGTGCTTTGTCTTAGAAGAATAAATAGTACAGATTTTTGATTAATAAAATTTATTTGTTGAATTGGTACACTGTTACCGTTTTGATATATTCTGCTTTCACCATTTTCTTATTACTTTTACACTATTTTTGGGTTTAAGTTCCTGTACTTCTTCGAGCTATGAAATATTAGTTGGTCACATTAGGTATACATGATTTCGGATAAGGAGTGAAGAGGAAAATATACAACAAAAAAATCAAAGAAATTCCATACGAGAAGTTGTGTGCATGTTATATGACAAGCGAAATTGCCAGATGAAGTACAAAGGATATTTATTGTTTTGTGCAATTGTGAAAGTATGCAATGCTATGCAGCTGTTTAAATTGGTCGAATTTCTCTTACGATAGCTTCTGTTTCTGTTTCTTCTTCGATATGCTTAGTGAAATTTGCTGTTGCCACTTTTGCGCACACAAGGGGTTTAAGCCATCAAGTAGTTGCTGGTGCACCACAAATGTCCAACAATTTTTATGCCATTTTCACATATCGCACTCTAAATCAAAAAAAGTGACAACTCAAAATTTTTCCAAATTTATTTTTTTCCTATAACACAGATCACTTACGCAGCATCTCCTGAACATTTTTGATTTTTTGAGTTGTGACTATTTGTAATTTAAGGTGCGATGTATAAGTGCATACATATATATTTGTATATATATGTAGACATACGGATGCACTTACGCTCAACGTGAAATTTTAGTGAACTTTCAAAGTGAATAAAGAATGCTTAAAACAGTTACCTGCCCGAAATACCCCAGCATTTTCTGGTCTTACGCAAAGTAATGTAGCACGACTTGTATATTTTGCTGCTACTTTTAACGTTGCTATTGCGTTGGTAAGGGATTTTTATTTTTGGGTTTTTTGCCGCTTGCAGCGCTGATACATCAGCAAAGGTAATTGGCAACCGAGCGGCCGTAGTGCACCCAAAGTGACATTATGCTGTTGACTATGCAAATTATTTTGTATGTTTTTACTTATAACACATGAAGCTTCAGCAGAAACATAAACATATGTATTTACATGTGAGGGTGGTCCTTTTAATACTTATATCAACACCCACGAAAATTAAAAAAATTAAAAACAAAATTTGGCGTCGAATTTTAGAGACAAGAAATTAAGTTTTCCAAGCACAAATATAAATGTAAAGTTAATTTTGGGAAGGAAGATATTTTCGGACTGTATAAATTAAGCTCATTTTAATTAAGATTAATGTTAAGGTTATGGTTAAAATTAAGATGAAGATTAAGGGTAAGATTGAAATTAAGATTAAGATTAGGATAGGGATTAAGATTAAGGTTAAGAATAGGATTAAGAGTAAGATTAAGGTTAAGGTTAAGAAAAGTTCTTGTCCTAAGTCTTTCCTTGTCTTAGCTTCTATTATTATCTTTCAAACTAATGGAACGGTATGAGAAGAAAAAATTGTTATTTCTTCCATCCTTCGCGAAAGTTCCTCAGATTTTAGTTCCCAAATGGTTCTTCGAGAGAAAGTTCCTTAGACTTTTGTTCACGTTTTGTTGTTTGCCAGAACGTTCCGGAGGCTTCTGTTCCCATTTTGTTCTCTTAAAACTGTTTCCGAAATTATGGTTAACATTTTGTTCTTTTCTTATATAATTTCCGCTGAGAACGTTCTCGAACTTTAATAAAATTTGAGAGTGATGACAAAAATCTAAATTTTCTATTCCAAGAATTATCAATGTTTATTTAATATTGACAAGTAATGATATCGTATATCAATATAGACTTTCTAATCCTAAGAGTCTCAAAAAACTCTGAAAATACCAATACTCCCTGACGAAATCTATAGAAGATGCTGAAAAATGTACACTGAGGAAAAAAAATATTAAAATCAAATAGAAACGTAATTGATCTTACTATAAACATCAACGAAAATACTGTATATTGGCAAATATTTAATTCAATTACGCGCATATTAAAATGGCCGCGTTCGTTCTGAAAAAGCATCCGTGAAGTCAATAATTAAGACAAAAGCTAAAAAAAAAAAAAATATTTAACTTGCATGTTGCCTGCAGTGGAATTCGAACCCTGACCATCTCTGGATATCAACAAATTGTGGCACGCATTTTTGCGCAATCAGCTACACCCAGGCATACGAATTTGCTTTCAAATGTTGAATATCCATCAACACCACAGCAAGCGATTTGTAAGGATAAACACGTACTATGTATAAATGTGTGTGTTGTCTCTGCATGCTTGGGGTGCGTATGTACACTCATATATATACTCAGATGTGAACAGTCGAATACGTGCGTAACAAATTTTGTATGAAAATATTATTTTTAAATTCGAACATTTTTAAACGATAATCAAATATAAAGTATTCAATTTTACTATGCATTATTTCTCTCAGTGTAGAATGCATGAAAAATTACAATAGATATATTCACTTAAATTTGAAAAAAGGACTGAGAATTATGTATCAAGTAAAGGTTAAGGTTTTAGGTTAGTTTAAGTGGCAGCTCTGAAAAGAGTTAACTCGGAAGTCACAAATGCAACGGTGCCAAGGGGTTATCTCCATGTCTATTCGTAAATGCATTTGAACCATTTTGATTTTCTAGCGTATCCTAGCTGTAATTTCCCTGGAGCTTTCTCTATAATATCTAGGCTCTCCAAGAAGTGGTCCATAAGAAATTTGAAGCGTTTTCCTCGGAATGCTGGGTGCACGCAGATGAAGTGCTAGCCTGATTCTATCTCCTCCTCATATATGCAACTAATGCATAAATCGCTTTACGGGGCTTCACACCTGGCGGCCATGTGTTTCATAGTCCCGTTAGTATTCCTCTTTTTGAGTAGCCAATACTATCTTCTTTTAATTTAAAAGAAGAAATTAAATGATTTATTAAAAGTACCAACTTAAACCATAGGCAGTTAATTATACCCATAAAATGTGCCCGATGTCCTTTGACTTTGCGGTCTTAGTGACTGTAAAATTTTGCCTTTGTTTGTAAATATTCGGTCGGGAGCAATCATAAAATTGCAATTGTTGGGAGAACCAGCATGTTAGTATGTTTTTAAGAGCAGTTCTCATATTTTACTTCAGAAAAGAGCATAAATATCCTATAAAGTGACGAGGTGTCACACGATAAAGTGTCGACACCAAGCCACAAAGGGACAGGCAAAGCGAAAACAAATATACATTTGTATGCACTTGTGGCTAGTAGACGAGTAATACGAAATCACATACATAAATATGAGTATTGCAACGTAAAAACAGATGTACATAAATATGTATGTGCGAATGTAAATGAATATTTTAAGCTATAGCAGTTTCGTGTTCGTTGTTTGCTTCATCGCACTTTATATGCATTTATGACATATATACAAATATTGTATGTTGTGTAAACATATACATACGTATGTATATTATGTATGCAGTTATGCGCATATACATAAATGTGTATACGACATCTATGCAAATATCATTGGCTTCACTGTCAGCGTCATCAATTCGAGCTGGCTAAATGGACGACTGATTGCCGCTTGACCGGAGCGCAATGTCCTGCAACTACATACAAACATACAACTGCAGCATCTCGCACTCGTCAAATATGTATTTTTCATATTGCATTCATATTGCATGTAAATAGACATATGTTTGCATTTGTGATATGTTCATTTGCATGCATTTCCTGGTGTACAGTTCTGTAGCTCAGTAAGTGTCATTTGGCCTTATGTTCCATTACTTATTTGATAGGTTGGAACTCAGATTTGATTCGTTGATAAGGTGACTGGTTCAGTGATGTAATTGTTTGAGAAAAATACTTATAAAATGACTCGTTTTTATGGTTACAGAAGTCCAGTCAATAGTAAAGAAAAATATTTCAAAACCAAAAATATTCAAACTTAACACTGTCCTCCCAGAAACTCTTAACCGTATTTGGTACCAATAAACCTTACGCAGTAATTACTGTAATGAGCGCATTCTAACCCTTGATGAGCATTAATATTCGGCGTCTCTCATATCATTTGGGCTTAAAAATTTTACAAAGTACTATAACCGCTTCGCTGATTGTATGAAATATTTGCGTGTTGCATTAGAAGTAATTTATTTCAAGCAAAGTCAACGCATTTAATCTCTGCCAAACAGATAGGAGCTGTACACATTGTTCTCTTTTTAACCCCCCTAAAAATATTTTCAAACCAAAACCTTCTTGAAGCTCTTTCCTGTGATACCCATATAGGTTGGATTATACGTTTTAAGTAGGTGGCAACCTTTTTTCCAATAATTTAGAAATAAAGACTTTTTAAAAACGATTTAGTTTACCCATATTTTAATAAACCATTTAATATAATAAATAATTTGAATTTAATTTAATTTTAGAATAGGTGGCAACTCTTAGAAACCTATAAATACATTTATTGTTCAAACAAAGTATTTATTATTACATATTCCTTTCACACCCATACTTTAATAAACATTTCTTTTAACTTGTGTATGAATAAAATAAGTTCGACCTTTCAAACGGGTGGCACCACTCATTAAAATATTTTTAAACTGCAAAATTCTTAAACCTCATTCAATTATCTAATTCAACTTCAATTTCACTTTTTTTAAAAAGTGGAAACCCTTACATATGCAGTTCAGAAACTAAACCTTTTCAAAAGCATTTCAATTGAGACGGGGGAACAGATTTCTTTGGCCCATACATGCGAATATTCGCTCGTTTTCTATCTATCAATGTTAGTACATACATAGTTTAAAAAAAATTGCATACACTTCAGAGCAGGGACCGTAACAGTTACAGCTTTTATTAACAAAATCGCTATTTAACAGTTATTTTTGAGTTTTTTTTTAATTACTCATCAAATAACAGTTCTTTCTGATTTTTTATTTCATAAATGCAAATAACAATTAATTTTGATTTTTATCTAAATAATCTGCAAACAACAGTTATTTTTGATTTTTAAATAATATTTCTTAGATAAGAGTTATCGAAGAATTTTATTTATAAAAGTCATAAATAAAAATCAGTTACTTTTAAAAGTCATCAATATAAAGCAGTCACTGACTTTTGTTTTTTAAGTCATACTTATAAAAGTCATTTGTATAAGTCGTAGTAAACTTTTGTTCTCCAACACCTTCTTAACTGCGAAAAATGATACCTGACTTAAAAAATAAAAGTCGGCGACTGATTTAAACTGCTGACTTTTAAAAGTAAAATTCACTGACTGATCTTTATTGATGACTTAGTATTCGATAACTGTTATATAAGATATATAATATAAAAATCAAAAATTACTGTTATTTGCAGACTGTTTAGGTAAAACTCAAAAATAAGTGTTGGATTTATAAAATAAAAATCAAAAATAATTTTTTATTTTTTTTTTAAGTTTGCATAAAAATTGCAAATAAAAATTAATCTCAAAATTTGATTCTCGGTTAAAAAAGAAATCGAATGGTATGTATCACTTTGTTGTAGAACATTTCCTTCATAGTGAATGTTTCAATGACAGTTTTCATAAATAACTGTTATTTATGTTCGTTCCCTACACCAAAGTCCCGTTGACAGACTCTGCGTCATACCGAAATCTGTTTCCATTGCCAGAAAGCTGTTAAGCTTTGGAGGCAATTTGTTCAACGTAAGACTTCCCCAAAAGTTGACCATCACTTCAGAAGCAATCAGTGCGGTGGCTCCTTGTAGGGCAGGGGGAATAATTTCAAACCTCTGCGCGAGCATTAAC
This sequence comes from Rhagoletis pomonella, assembly GCF_013731165.1. NCBI lineage: Eukaryota > Metazoa > Arthropoda > Insecta > Diptera > Tephritidae > Rhagoletis > Rhagoletis pomonella. Next base: position 46,837,230 of record NW_023458561.1, on the reverse strand, counting down.
TTAATCAAATTTACCAGCACAAAATTTATTCCATGGCAAGTAACGCATGCTATCGAGAGTGACATCGCCCAAATCGCCTTCAATGTCTATAAAAGTGGCTATAGCTAATTATTAAATACTTAGCGATAGACCTGTCTTCCCAGTGTCAACATGCCCTTAGGTAGCAAATTTTTTCAGGAAGAAAGAAGTATGGCTTATCGGTCGAAAATGGTTTGGCTTTACATAGCAAGGACTTCCTTATTTTAAGGAAAAAACAAAACTTTTAGATATTTCTATTAATAAGCGATAGATATTTATTTTAATAAGCGATAGACATCCAACCGTCTCTCTATTGGCTTGATTCTTAGAACTATAAAGCTTTATTATTCAAATTTCTTAAATGTATCGTACAAACTAAATTTATCTCGAATACCACATTTTTCCATTCAAGTTTATCTGTAGTGGAGCTAATGGTACGAAAAGTATTTTTTTTAGACATCTTTTTTTGTATTTGTTCAAAACATTTTTCAAAAGCTGATACAAAATTACAAGCATACATATTCTAGTACGTGACGGCATTGCTATGATTTCATAGTACACACATAGGTATCCTCTCATATTTCTAATTGGTTTGTTACGCATACGCCCTGTCAACTTAGACTCCACTTCAAAAGAAGGGCAACTTTTCATTGCTAAGCCTCTTTTACCTGCTAAATGTCCTCTCACTTCCATCCATTCTATTCATTGCTGCTTACCGCACAATAGCAATAAATAAATAAACAAAAGCATGCCAAAACAACATCATTGCTTGCCTTTCATTTCTACGAACGAAGAACTTCATCACAGCTGAAATTGAATGTTACTCATACGCCCCATCAACTCCGATTGTACTTCTACTAGTTATGTTGTAATACTTGAAGCCTTATTGCTTAGGTGCTTAGGTAGGACTGACTATTTATTATGTATTGTACAGAAATATATGAACTAAGTTGAAGATATTAGTTAAGCCTGTCGCAGTCAATGCGACAGCTCATTTCCGCAACACATGCAAGCAAAAACACTAGAGATAATACAGTAAATATAGACGCATATGAACTTAGATGTACTTATGTACATATGTACATTTACAACAATAGAGATTTTTGTGGTTGAGACTTTGAAAAATGACTGCAGTCTTACGAATTTTATTGCTTTTGATATTTTGTAGTTGTTATTGTTGCTGCACTACTCAGTGGTTGGTCGGCAATGAAGTGCATTGTTGCAGAATTTCCTTTGCCAATAAAGCGTTGCGCTTGACTTTCTATTTGGCCCTATTGTATGGAGTATGTGATTTAAATAAGTAGGTGTGGGGAAATCTGTTATTTATGGTATACAAAAGAGAAGTTTCGAGAAAGATAATAAATTGCAATTATCGTTAGTTTACCTGTCAGCTTCCGATGGAAGGGAATTCAAGAGAAAGTAAGTCGATATGCAACAACAAGTGTATGAATGTCGAAGAATATTTGTGGAGTATGCACTTTAAAGAAGCAATTAAAAAACTAAGTTGCATATAAATATGTTTCTATGTTTGCGTGTGTACCAAGGTGGTCCTTAAAAATAACAAAATCTATATGTTTTATGGGGCACCGCACGCTTTACTAAAATTTTAAAATTTTAACAGCTTTCTAGGGCTCTCTACCAAAGTTTGATAAAATTTTAATAAAAAAAAAGAAAATTGCAAGAGTTTGAAAAATTTGACTTGAAATCTGATAAATTTGACATATTATTGAAACTTACAGCCGGCTTCACAAGCAATTTTAGTTGAAAATTATTTTTATTTTCTGTCAATTTCCATATAAACTTCAAAAAATTAAAAATTGGCTGTTATACAAACAAATTACCAAGTCACTTTTGGCTGGTCAAACTCAAAACGTTTTCGAATTTTTGCGATGTAAAAAAAATTAAATTTTTTTAAACCACGGTAGCGGCCCCTAAAAAACGTACTCAACATTCTAAAATTGTGTAATCTATGTTTTTGTTTTACTACTAGAACAAAATTACATATGTAGTACCCCATGATGTTGATATTTTGATAGAACCACCCTAATTTGTACTATACAGCTAGGCTTTCTGATGAAAAATTTGCTACAAAACTGCTTGTTGAGCAATTGAGTTCATGTAAATTTAAGTCAGCCTATTTGAAAACGTTATGCAACCCAAAATGTATTACACTAAGTAATTATTTTATATACGCATTTTGTTTCTGAGCATTTTTGTTTTACTTAAACTAACTAAAAATATCATGGTTTGTGCACTTTTGATAGTATACTCTGCTTGAGTCAAGAGACTTTGCGACAGTTGGGTAAAAATACTTAGAAAATTCCGCAGTCTTGGCAATCGTAGACTATGTAGATTAAGACCGACCGGCGTTTTATAGCTAATAATCCTGACTGTGTCATCTGTGAGTGTAGATTGTAAGCAATAGTTTTTCTGATTAATATAAGTACAAGCAGACACACCCTTATCCTGTTTTTTTACAACTCAGGGCTTTTGCAAAAAGATAAGCTCCCCCCTTTATTGCTGTGCTGCAGAAGCAGAGCTGAAGAAGTTTATAGAACCTTCATCTATATCATTGCTTTCCCATTCCGATGCCAGAAGAAGGAAGGAATACGAGTTAAATACAGACCCGCCATCAGAAATGGCTTGCGTATCGGCTTCCCTTATAAGCCATCTTACTGAGTACGAGGTATATTTGTAAGACCTAAACATGTAGGTCCTGCTCTTACCTCACCACCTTTTCTACCTTCATTGCCTTGGTTTCAACTTTAGCTGCTTCTTTCGCTATCTTTTATGGACCAAGAACTTCCATTAGGTCCATACCATTACTCAATGTGCTTAATTTGTCACAGAATGGACCTTGTCAAGCAATTTCTTCTGGAGGTTAACTGGAACCAGATTTGACTCATGTTTAGTTGCGGTGACCATCCGTACTTTATTTTAAATAACATTCCTCTATTTTACCCTTCGTAGTTTATATATTTTTAATACATAAATAGAGGACACCTATCGCTTTATTTGCTACACTGTCCTTCAAAGAGCTCTGGATATATGTTATCCTAAAAATGATGACAAATCTTTAAAGATTTAGTTTAGCACACGCAAAAAAACGTGCAATAGAGAAAAAAATTGAGAGCGGAAAGTAGTATTCGTTTTGAGCGGAAGTTGAAAATAAGCAGCAATTTGCCAGCAAGAAAAATAGTTGAACGGAGTCAAATGGTCCACGAGTCTTAGTGAGTGCTTAAAAACAGTCAGCAAAGCAGCAACAGCACTACTATTTTTGCTTTTGCCTCGCGTTGAAATTTTTGATTTTCATTCGCACTCCTTTGCTTTTGATGTTACTATGAAAATTGTATTTTGCATCAACTTTTTTGAATTATTTTAATTTGACTTTCAACCCCCTTAAAACATTACAAATGTTCAAACTAAATGTTTCTTAACATTCTTTCGTTTGACTACGATATTTTTATATTTCATATACTTTTTGTATTAGTTAATTGAATTAGACCTTTAAAACAGGTGGATGCATATTTTAATTTACTTATGAATTAAGTGGAATTTAATTTTTCAAACATGTGGTAACCCCGCTAAATGCAGTTCAGAAAAAAAAATTTCAAACCGCTTCAATTGAAACATATAGTTTGATATTAAGTAATTTGAATTAAATTTTTTAAACAGATGGCAACACTCTTCCAACACCTTAAAAATATTCTTAGCGTTCAAACCAAAGATATCTTAACATTCCTTCGTTTGTCATCCATGTTTTTATATTTCATATAATTTGTGTATAAGTAAACTAAATTCGACACTTTAAGCAGGTGGCAACCCTGTTAAAAATATTTTCAAACTACTGCTTTCAGAGTCCCCTTTCCTTGGGCACCCATGTGGTAATATATACTTCTCTTACTTTTTATGATTTTTTAAACAGGTGGCAACCCTCCATATCGATTGATACCAATTTTTTTATAACTGATAGGTGGCAACTCTTTTCGAAAAACTAAGACCAGTTTGCACATCTAAAAACCAGGCGCTTTAATTTGCCATCTCATTTTTTAAAATCGGGCGCACGGTACACATCTTTTGTACTGGGCAAAAAATCCCTTCACTACTATGTAGTACCTTCTTGTCAGCGTGCCTTTGCATTACTTATTGGTACAAATTTTATCGTACTTTGTTTACGTAAATACTTGCTGCCATAAAAAGCAATCAAGAGAATGCCGGAAAGTATGCTTAAATGAAATTCTGTAATGCTACAATGAGCACAAAGGAAAAAGTAACCCCTGGAAATAGCAAAAATCAGAAACAGATGAAAGAGAAGGTGGCAGCAGCAGCAGCAGCAGCTAGCAAATGTGTTGCATTATGCGCAAATTAATTGTACAACTATGTGCCGTAAAGCAAATACGCCAAATACACTTGCAAGTTGCAACATTGTTGCATTGTTGCGAGCGTATCGTAAAAACTCCTGCATACAAAATGTGTTCAGGTTTTTTTTGCCACACTTTGCCACATTACTAAGAGTACAATAAAAGCGAAACATTATGCAAAGGAGTTCAACTGGTAACTGCCAACACATAAGTACCGTAAGGGGCATAAAACTGTGCATTTGCTTGCATGTATGAGTCGAATGCATTGCTTTGAGTTGCGACATTAAAAGTGGCATGCAACTATGAGACGTGCCACGCTCTCCATGACGCGAATGCAAGGTAGTATTTGCCACCTGGAAGCTAAAAATACACAACCTATACACGCATATGATATGGATGCACACGCACGCACACACATGCACGCACATGATGCTGTCAAAGCTTTTGCATAGTTTTTTTTTATATTCATTTTGTACTTGTTTTTATTTTTTTCATTGCGATTTTTTTATTTACCCGCTCTCTGTGCCTGCTACGCTTAACCCCATTGTTGTTGTTGGCTCTGTTGTTATGTCAGTTTAACAACATTTTATGCTACCGCTTTTGTTGCAAGCAACGCAACATGCCCACAAGGACCTCGCAATGGGCGTGTTAGCTGTCTGTGCTGATGGCATTTGCGTCGTTAGCATTTCCGCACCGCACTTTCTGCCTTCAACTTACTTGCATGCCACAAGCACCTGCGCGCAGTTCCCTACTGTGCAACATACTAAGTGCCACACATTGCACAAGTTATTGCTTGCCAATGCCAGCTTGCTTCTTTGTATCTAATCCGCTTCTCTGTGTGTGCGTGAACGTTCTTTTTTTGTTTGCCTTGCTATCTTTTAGCTGGTGCTCTTCCAACTTTGACTCTTGACTGCTAGCTGCCGGCTGCTGGCTGCTGACTCTAGGCGCTGGCTTGCAACAAAATTCACAACTATGCAAAGTTGTGATTACAAAGTAGGCGAAAATTAAAACACAACAAACTATTTGCGCTGCAACATTGTTCGCAACAACCTAAATACCACAAATGGGTTGTGTCGCTCGCCTAGCGCGCCTTACCCGTCAACCGCCTTAGCCGCCATCACCGTATCTGGCTCTGCTCTTTAATTTGCGCGCTGCCCAACACTCCACCGCCGCACTCACTCAGTCCTAGGCTTAACTCACTTAGCACTCGCTCTAAGTGCTTTTGCGTGCTGCCTCTCTTCTTCTTCTTTGCTTCCGTGCCATTACAGCTGCCACCTTCGTTCTTGCCACATTGCTTCATACTACATAGTAGCATTGCTGGTCTGCTGGGCAGTCACGCTGCCGCTTGCTTGCGTGCTTCGTTGCACCGTAATTTTTGGCAACACCACACATACGCACGCGCATAGCAGTGTGGCAGTGTAGCAGTGCGGCAGTGCAACCAGTGGCACCGTCTTTGCCTTGTTGCAGTTACAATTTTTGCAACTTCTTCTACTTGCTACTAGCCGAATTGCAACATAATCTGCTGCCAATTAGTTTGTCGTAAATGAAAATAAACGCTTCTGCGAGCGCGTATTTCTGTGCATTGCTAACGGCTGGTCGGTGCCAAAAATTGGCGTTCACTTTTGTAGCAGTGTCGGCCACGAGCCGTAAAATTGACTTAAGAAGCTGCAAATTGGCTTCGTGTGCTCGGTTTTATGTTTTTATTTTGGTTTCCGTGTTAGCTTTTTAACAAAGTTTCATATTTTGTATGACACTCGAATTTATTGGTGGAAAAAGTTGATAATGTAGCAGGTGGAGCTTAATATTTGGAAGCCTGTAATTAAACATTACTTATGAAAATAAAAGCGTCCAATTCACAATGCTTGTGTTTTTATAGAACAATGCTATCAGCGATTAAAGTTACCAAGTGGTAGTAGGGTAAAAGCTGCAAGCTTTACTTGTGAACTCCTTTTTCATAAAAATTATGTCATACCTTCGTTTATTTAATTGGAAACAATTTGTTTTTATGGGTGCTATGTTTTAAAGGTAATCGAAAAATGCCTCAATATTGTCGTTACTAAATTTCCGATATAGTTATCGATATCATCGGTGGAGTATTTATCGAACCTATTTATTATATTTGTTCGATATCATTGGTGGTATATTTATCGATTTTTTTTTCGATATCTATATATATAATAGGCGAAGGCATTTTCTGTTCTGGATAAAAGATCTGCAACGTTCGCTCGATTTTAAAAAAAATTAGGTGTCAAATTAAAACGCTTGGCCCTTGCATGTGCAAACTGGTTTTACTTTTTGGAAAAGTGTTGCCACTTGCTGAAAAATTAAATTCGAATTATTTAAAAATCAATGCCATCATATACGCACCGTTCGTTCGATTTTCAAAAATGAGGTGTCAAATTAAAAGGCTTGGACTGTATGTGCAATAAGGTTTTACTTTTTTGAAAATAGTTGCCACCTTTAAAAACTTATACTCAAATTATAAAAAAAAATAAGTCAATTATTACAGAATGGGTATCAACCGAAATGGGTTTGAAAAGCTTTGTTTCTTAGCTGAACTATAGGAGGGTTGCCACCTGTTAAAATAATCATATTAGGTCACAAAAATATGTATCACCATGTGGGCGCCAAACGGAAGGGTTTCAGAAAATAGTGGTTTGAAAATATTTTGCAGAGGGTTGCCACTTGCTTGAAATGTCGAATTCTGTTTACTTATACACAAGTTATGTGAAACATGAAAATATGGATGTCAAACGCCATAATATGTTTGAGGTGTTGAAAGAGGGTTGCCACCTTATTAAAAAGTTAAATTGAAATTATTTAATAAGTTTAATGAACTACAAAAATATGGGTATCAGTCGAGGGGGGTTGAAAAACCTTTATTTCTGAACTGTAATTAACGGGGTTGCCACATGTTTAAAAAATCAAATTCCACTTAATTCATCAGTTAAAACATCTGGAATTTTTTTAAGTTTTGAAATTAAGTTTTGGGCGTTTTAACGTCATACGGGTTCACTATGTAGTATATTACTGTTTTCCTTTGTCCATAGATAACTTTGTCGATTATTTATCGAAATCATATTTTTCAAAACTAATCCAATATACGATGCTGACATGTTTATTGGCCGTGACTGTTAAGGTAATCAAAATTGAACTCAAGAATGATTCCTTACTCCAATATTGCAGTATTTACACTAGTTGCACACGGGAGTGATAAATGTGTGGTGAAATTCATGGGGTTTTTGGGCACATTATTGAATTAATATTATTATTTTTTTTTTGAGAATTGGCAATTACCCGGCGTGCTTTACTGCGCCTTAAACGTATTTTTGTGCAGTTTGATACCCGTGTAGTAATATTTCATTTATTTTATCAATTTAATTAAATAAAATTTTTAAATTAATTTTTTTTCCGTAGTAAACTTTCCTTAACCTCTTCAGTTTGATACCCTTATTGCAGTATTTAATTTTTCTCATCAATTAAATTAAGCTAAAATTTTAAAACATGTGGCAACTTCAACAAAAATATTTTCGGCTGTAAGCCTTCTCAAATCTCTTTCGTTTTACAGCAACAGTGCAATTTTTACTTTTTAACCGACTTCCAAAAAAGGAGGAGGTTATCAGTTCGTCGGAATATTTTTTATTTTTTTTTGTTTTTTTTTTGTTATATATGTGACCGCATAACTTTGGACCACGTCAACCGATTTCGATAATTCTTTTTGCATCGGAAAGGTAGTGTCTCAGAGGTGGTCCCATACTAATCTGGTTGAGATCCGATCAGTGGATCATGAGATATATATATATATATATTTTTTTTTTATATGGGAGTTGAAGTCGGTTTTTTTTGCTAAAAATTACTTGTTCTAATCAATTTACTTAAACTGTAATTTTGAAAAACCTGGCAACTCTCTAATTTTTTTCTTTCAATATTTTATGTTAGACCTCTAGCAATACTCTAATTTCATGCATTAGTTTACGAGTGATGCGCGTTCAAACGCACATACTGACAGACAGGCAGACCGACAGACAGACAGACCGACAGACAGACAGAGTTACAGACAGTCAACCAAAAATTAAAAAATTATTGATTTGGCTTCTATTGCTCCAATAAAGACCCCCATATGAATTTTTCTTAAATATCTATAATGTATAGGCATCGGCCTGCCACAATTTTATTATATGTACAGATCAAAATATTTTCAGCGGCTCTTCTGCATGATGAAATTCAACTCCTTTGCCGTTGGGCTATTCGGGTGGCGCTTTCTTGTCCGCTTCCTTCAAACGGTCGAGTTATGCGCAGTAGAGGACCGAATTGATAATTTCGACTCATGACACCGTGGTGTTTCAACGGAAAAATATGTATAAAAATTTCTGAATATTAAATTTTTATATTCGAATAGTTTAGCATAACAAAGTGATATTTGAATAAGAAAAATTCTTAATGACTTTGTACGAAATTGGCAGTTTCATAAAAACTAAGAGCAACAAAAGTTAGAAGAATTGTATTCAACTATTTTTTGTTTTTATTGTTTGTGATGTAGGCTCATATGAAAGTATAGCACTTGTTAGATAAACTAGAGAAAAAGACAGGGCAATCGACTAAATATTTTAATAAATATACATAATTTTTGGATATATTTTTGCAAAGTTTTGTATATATTTTTGCAAAGTTTTTACGTAGTAAAACTGCAACACCCAGCGTATTTCTTCAGATATCACATTCATTTTCAAATTAGTACAAGTTTTTGAACGAGGGACGAAATACAGAATTTCTTTCACCAAAAATATAGCTAAAAATGTCACTTTTAAAAAGCACGTCAGTTTGACGCAATTGGATTAGCGTTGCCAGATGTACGGGAATCAACATCACATAGTGACAGAAACCCGGTGAGACTGCATCGTTGCTACATAAATTTTTTTTTGTAAGAGTACGAAATTAGCCTCTGTCAAAAGCTGTTTTTGTAAACTTTTAACTTTAAATTAATAAATTGAAGTCAAAAAAGCGCACACTCTCACAAAATTACTACCATCATCACCATCATCATACTCACAAAATGCTTTTTAACGCTTCACTTCTTAAGCCTTTGGCAGATATGTATGTATGTTTCTTCTGCCCCTTATCTCATGAAACGTCGTCACGCCGACAGCACGGGCAATTTGTCTTTTGTTGTAGCTTCAATGCCTAGACACAAAGAAATAAATAATTTTATGTTGCGGTTATGATAGTTGTTTTTCATTTTCATTTGCCCCTCCTGCCGAAGTGCTTTAAAAATACAAGTTTACAAAGAGTGTATACATGTGTACATATGTATGTATGTACGTAGAAAAAATGTGAAACATATAAAATGACAAAAAAAAAAACACGTTCACGCGCAAACCATGAAGTCATTGAAGTGTATAAAAGACAGTGTGTGTGTGTGTGTGAGTAAATGAAAGATTACACAATATAAAATTTAACAAAGCGCATAAATCACGCATTTTCCTGCGAAGAGTAAACCGCAAGGAAGGAGGAGTAAGCCAAGCACCAACGAGCAGCTAACTCCTTCCCTTTAAATTAAAACCGAAAAACCACAAGCAGTAAAGAAACAAATTCCCGCCATTGTCTACAGTTGTCGATTTTTGTTGTTACCCTTTTCTTTCTTGTGTACTCTCTGTTCTTATTTATTTTACGCCCCTGCCATTCGCTTGGTCACAAATACAAGGACTTAGGTACTTATTGAAATCTTACTCAGCTAGGCATAGGCAACTGGGCGAAGAAGCGGATAAAGTTTTGCCAGCCCACTCCACTGCTGGCATTAACTTCTTCACGAAATTAACACATTTTTGTAATTTTTTTTTTTAAATATTATTTTTCCATGCCATTTTCATGCTGTTTTTCTTTGTTTTTTTGTTTATTGACCCACAAAGATAAGGGGCTCCGCGTGCTCTCTCTACAGACTGAGCAACCATAGTCAAACCGAGCGAACATGGCGTATACGTAAACGCGCGAAACTTTTTCCATAAATTCATGACGTAAATAATTGACTAAAATTTTCAATTACTCCAATGAAAAATGACAGCTACTTTACATAATAAAAGGGGTATGAAAATAATTGTGCGACGGGAGGCGAAAAGTGGCGAAATGAGTTTTTTGTGCATCAAAAAATTCAAATTGAATGAGCGATGAAAACTTTATAAACAGTAGCCAAATTGATGTATTAGTAACTGGAGAGAAAACACCAAAAAGTTTGAAGAAACAGGGAAGAACTTCATGAATTTGTGTGTGCGTTTGATTGCTTGAGTCTTTTTAAGTTTCTAAAACTTAAGTTGTTATGCCACAATGTTGGCAGCAAGACGCAACCAGCAGTCGCAAGCTTAGAAAACAATCAAATAATCAGTTACACAGATGTAAGAAAGCAAGGAGAAGACAATAAGTCAATTGTTGAATATAAAGACAAAAGCAAAAAGATTTATATATGTAATCATGTGCTGCTGTCATTTATTCTGATTGAAACTTAACAACTAAACAGGTCTACATAAATAGTAAACAAAATAGCTGGAAATTTGCCTTGAGTTAGCAGCTGGTGAGAGGAAAGTTGTGTTTACTCAAATAAGATTATGAAGAATAATTTTTTGAATGAAAAGTAAAAAAAAAATATTTGTACTAAGAGTGCCAATCCTAGTCGTGCGTTTTTCTATTTTTAAGAGCCTGGGAGAGTTTTTCAAGCTTAGCACGTCGTTTAACGTATAAGGTACAAAATTACTCACCGGAAAATCTTTTGTTTTGTAAAGACAAGGTGATTACCAGTTTCTATACCTTAGTAAGATAAATTTCCATAATTTGATATACATCGATAACTCGACACTAAAATTCGATAGCACAATAAAACTCGATAACTCGCCAAATTTCGATAACTATCGATAACTGTGAGTTTCGAAGATTAGATAAATCTCGCTAACTCAGAAATTTACACATATCGTTATAAATAGGTATACCGATAACTCGATAAACTTTGAATAATTTTCGATAACTCGTTCAATAGCTGCATAAATTTCGATAGCTATCTACAAATTTCGGTAACTCATTACACTTGTAACTCGATAGTATTAGATAAAGCCTCGATAAACTTATATAACCATAGAAATTTCGATAACTCGATATATTTCGAAAATTGCAAAAAGTTCTATGCGATAATCCGTCAAATGTCGGTACATCGATCAATATCGACAGCTCGATAAGTTGAAAGAACATTATGTATTACGATAACTCGTTAAATTTCTTTAACTCCATAAATTATGTTAAAATAATAAAAAACCGATAAAGTGATAAATTTCGATAACTCAACAAATTTTAAAAATCCAATAAATTTGTACAACTTGATAACTATCGGCAAATTTCGACAGTTAAAATTCTGTGTCTCCATAAATTTCATCGATAAATCGATAAACATCTCAGTTTGAATAATTCGATAGATTTCGATAACTATAATCTTCGATAAATTTCGATAACTCTAAAGTTCGAAGGCTGTGCTTACTGGAAGTTCCTTTATAGTGCACTTTTGCTTAGAATGAACAAATTTGGCCTTTTTTTCTGATTTCAATAAAATTCAACTAAAATTTTGGTTTTAACCAAAAAAAAACACATAAACCTGAAGGACGACTAAAATTGGTCTTGCATTCTGCATTTTGGTATACTGGGCATGAAACTTTGCCAATTCATGCCATTTTTCAAATTTCTTTTTCTTCGAAAAATACTAGATATGGCAAATTCCAGCAAAATCAGACACAAATATTGGTCATGAATGGCATGGAATTTAGTTATCTTATCTGCCACTAAACAACGTAGAGCTTCTCTCAAAAATTGTTTTATCTGAGTATTGGCGCCAGCAGGGGATATTCTCGAGATCCTCAGCATCACTCCACTCCTCCACTCCACTCCACTTTTCCCGAAGCTTTTATTCTTTTAGATTTTAAATTTGTGCTAAGTACGCTTCTGATATTTTGATCGTAGCTGTGTATGGAATATATCTCAATAACAAACAGCAGATTCTAATTACTTTCTGCATTCCTCACTCACTTAATTTCGCAGCTAAATAAAGAAACAAAATGTTGAACGACCTTTTGCGTCCGGTAAACAATTTTTTTTTTATAAACTTGAAAGTTTAGTAATTTTTAACATCTTTTGTGTATTTTCGTATTTCAACTACCCTCGTTATAAATACTTACAAATTTCTTCTTGCTTCATTGTTTGTATTTACTTTCCTGTTTGGATTCTCCCTTGATGGCTATGTGCTTGGAATATTTAATTTGATAACTTATTTTCGGTCACTACCATGAGTCACGGCCGAAGGGGACACTGCCACAATAATTGTAACTACATGTGTATAAATGTACATACATGTACATATACGAAAAAGCAACAGCTAGCACTTGCAAGCCAACAGCATCAATAGAGAGTTGTTTTGATAGCAAGCGACAGTGTGAAGTGTTGTTAAGAGCGGATGAAGCAGACCGCAACGGCTAACAGCACGAAAATTGACTTAATTTCCGCTATGGCCACAATGCGCGGTCTGTCGAATTTCGCACAGTACGCGCGTAGTTGGCAACGCAAGTACCCGATGCTGCTTTTAGCTGCTCTTGCACTCCTCTACAAAAAAAAAAAAAGAAGTCAAGTGACTGCCTGTAGGCGAGTATAAGCACTGGCGGAGGAGTAGTCAAAGTTAAGCGAGCCAGTCAACTGGGCAGTTGATTTCAGTTCAGTTGAGTTTTAAAAAGTTGAATTCAGCGACTGATTTGTAAACGGCATGGCACGTAAGGATGCTGAAGGGTTTGTCAGCAGCTAAACTTTCGACAAGGAAAACAACGTAGAAAATGGAAGTACAAAAAATAAAAAATAAAAAGAATTTATAAATAAAAGTAAGAAAACATAAAATTGAAGGTGGGAAAATGTAAAAGAAAAAATGTCTGACAAACTAAGGCAAAAGCAGCGTGCATTCTAATCCACTTACAAAGCTTTTTGTTGGTAAATAGTTTTCTGTAATTGTGTACACTCGCCTGTACAAATTTGTGAAGATAGTTGAAGCCTCACAATAATTCTAATCTCTGGTGTAGCTTGACATTTTCAGGAAAAGAAGAAGAATGTGAAAGTGCCTTACCTTTTGCCCAATGTCACAATAGCCGCAGGAATCACCTAATCTAATTTCCAGTATGCTCATGTGGCTTCGTGCCTGAAACTATAAATACAAAATTGGAGGATGATATGCTCTGTCAATCTCTTAGGGTTGTTGCTTGGTGAGTAAATGTTCCTTCTCTTAAGAAAAAAAAGAAAAAAATCCCTTAGTTTCTTCCTTGTGCGAGAATATATAACAAGGGCGAGTTCTCATATTATTGGGAATATTGAAAAAATGCTTTTATTTATGTGTAAGAAAAAGCCGTTCAGGTAGGTCCGATCAATTGCGATGAAAACTGGATTATATGCTGCTTTTTATAAAGCGTTAGATAAAAAAAAAACCAGTTAGGGAAATTCTGGCAACTGTCTTTCAACTCACCAAAGTCTTTTGTAAAGCAATTGGCAATTCTGGCAGTTACTTTGAAAGCTCTTTTCTGCCTTTCGAAAGGCCTGACAATGAGGTTGTTGGAGTTATTCTGCAAATTTTTTTTTCCTCTTAAAATAACAAAAACTCAATATTAAAAGAAAATTAAATTGAAAAGGGAAAATATTAAATAAAAAACAAAAAATAAAAAAATAAAAGAAAAGTTATAAATAAATAATAATAAATATATTCTAAATGTTAAATGAAAATTAATAAATAAAAAACCAACAATGTAAAAAAGAAAAAAATATAATCAATTTCTAAAAAGTTAATGAAAAGAACATCTTTTTAAAACAAAAACTAATAGAAAAATTAATTATAAAAATAAAAAAATTATTGAAATAATTTTCTGAAATTAAAATAACGCTGAAAGTACCTAATAGATACATATACAGTTTTCTTTTTAAAAGAATAAAATCTATAAATTAAAATAAAATTAAAAAGAAGGGCTTTTAAAATTTAATGTAATGAAAAAATATTTTTCACTTTTAAAACAATAAAATCTAAAAATTTTTAGAAAATTAAATTGAAAAATTTAAATAAAGTACAAGAAATATATATGTATATATTTCCTTTTAGAAAAATAATTTATAAAATCTTAAAGAGAATTATATAATAATAAACTCAAGAAAAATTAATAATTAAAATAGATTACACTCTCTTTCGGCCTCAAAAAACTGTGCCAGTTTATAAAAAATACTACTTGCATTTTTGGAAAATTAATTTACGTATTCATTTCGCGCAACCAAACTGTGTAAATATAAAATATGCTGATAATAAATTCGTTTTCAGTCATTTAATTTAGAATTTTTTTGCTTACCTTTTTCCGAAACTTTTTCCCTGCCTATTCACTTCATTTTCAATGTATTGGCTGCTTTGTATGTATGTATGTGTACATGTGCATCACTCCCAAAGGCGCTATTTCATATTCTGTGTTAACAGCGCGTAATAGAAAAATATTTTATTGATATCTGTTGTTGAAAGTATTTATTGATTGGCATCGTAAATTGAATTGGCTAAAGTTAGTGTGTAGTTAAAAAAATTGATTAACAAATAACTGGCTGTTTTACTTGATGTATTTTTTAATACATTATATACAAACAAACGTGTTTTTATTTATATGTGGAGCCTTATGATTTCGCTAAATTTTTTCAATACTGCTATTGTTTTAGAAAAATCTCATTTAAAATTGTCACAAATTGAAAAATATGGCATCTGAGTAAATTGAGTTTAACTTAGATTAGGTTTTGCTGCGATATATATGTAAAGCGATGAGATTTATAATAATTTGCTCAACGAGCAGCGAGAGCCACACAAAATTTCAGTACCTCCAGCTGACCACAGGAAGTTCACCCAGAATTTTTGCGACCTAATTGAGGTACTGGCTACGTGGTCAGAAAAGTGTCGTTTCTCTTTATTAGATGGAATAGAAGTTGGCAAGGGATACAAAGTAGCGTGGGCTTGTCTATAGACGCTGTCTGTTGCTCTACGTTCACTTAGGTCCTAGATATATTATTGAATCTAACTCAACATGATATAATCGCTCGAGAATAAATCCTAAAGAATTCGATTCGTGGATAGAATGCCGAATGTGCTGGCTTGTCGAGGACCACCTCAATACCGATCAGTACCGACCTACTTATATACCCACCCTTATTTTCATTTTCTTTTTCTCAGTTGCAGGAGGAGTTTTCTCACCTGAACTGAGACTAGCGACAATCTTTTTAACACCTTTTTATATGAATCTCGGAAAAACTCTTTAATCTTATTATCGAGGGCCTAAGTACATTTAGAGGCTACCTGGCAGAAATTTTGCAGGTTCTGTGATCCGGCGGATGTGACCTCAGAGCACATAAATATTATGCTACTGACTACATATTAAAGGTCAAAGAATCTTACACGGACAGCGGTTATCAGCTGTTATGTTTGGTCTTAAATATCTGGCAGAAAAATTTCCTCTTAGCTGTAGTATCTAAAGTTCGTTGTCTCTTCCGTGAGTAAATTTGCTGCACATGCGTTTCTGTTTATACACTTGTCCTTACATACTTTTGACGTGTAGAAAAAAAGTATCCCCTTCACTGAGAAAAAAGTCAGTCGAAGGCCGGTCGACACTGATCTCTGCCATCTGTGAAAAATTCGCAATTTTGCGAAATTTATTCCTTAGTTAAAAATTGATATACATACTTATGCTGCTCGAACGCAGTTAAAATTAATTGTTATTACCTTAAGCAGTCTGATTGCATTCCTTCACTGTCTACAAGGCATTTGAGTTTAAAAAAAAAATATCCTAATGCTCAGTGCAAATTCTATCAATGTTACGACTAAACAGTAAGTCCATTAAATGTCATTAATGCAATAAAATCCTAAAGAACACATGCAGCATTCCTACACACATTTCCATTCACAGGCAGCTGCCACCATAACCACTTCTACTTATGCACATTAAAACTATTCTGCTTCTTAAGTATTTAACATTATACCATTATGTTTTACCATTTCCATTACTAACCATTCTTAGTCTAGTATGCGATACTATTGTGCTATTTTTGTTGTAGCAAATAAAAATCCGCTAAAGTCCATTAAAATTTCTATGTTGCCACCATCATATACGCTTCGCTTGTCTACAATGTTGACAACGCTTTTATTTGATTTCATAGAACTCATAAGCGGCTGGGATACAAGACATAAATGTGTTTTGCTACAAATACTTACACAAACGTATATATGGGGCGTTCCATACCAAAATGGACGGGGTTCACACTTCGTGTATTTGATTTGTTTCAAACTTTAAGGGTTAATGGATAAACATAAATAATAAATAAATATGAAATTTAAGCTTGATTAATACATTTTAAAAACTTTACGGCGCAAAAACAAAAACAAATCGACTTAATAGTTTTCCAAATATCCCGAGAACGGGGCAAGGAAAAAATTTGAAAAAAAATCACACATACACACATCAAAACTCTCTATGAAAAGAAATATTTTGAAATTGTTTTTTTTCTTGAAAAATTTTTCACATACAAATTTTTTGATAAAAAAAAATAGTTTTTGAAAATATGCCATCTCAAAAAAAAAAAATTTAAAAAAGTCACAATGGTAGCTCTCCGTATTGCGCAATATTTAAGTGCACATTTTTGTAGAGTGCACCCCAAAATACTATACTTAAATATTGCGAAATACTCAGAGCTACTATTGTGATTTTTTTTTTATTTTTTTTTGAGATGGCGTATTTTCAAAACCTATTTTTTTTATAAAAAAAATTGTACGTGAAAAATTTTTCAAGAAAAAAAATTTATAAAATATTTATTTTTATAGAGAATTTTGATATGTGCATGTATGATTTTTTTTTAATTTTTTCCTCGCCCCGTTCCCGAGATATTTGGAAAACTACTAAATCGATTTGTTTTTGTTTTTGTTCTGTAAAGCTTTTGAAAATTTATTAATCAAGCTCAAATTTCATATTTATTTATTATTTATATTTGCCCATCAACTCTAAAAATTTGAAACAAATCAAACATATGAAGTGTGAACCCCGTCCATTTTGGTATGGAACGCCCCATATCTATGTTTACTCATACTCATATGAGTATGTATCTAAGTTCATACATGTGTATGTACATTAGACCGTACCAGAAAAATGTTCACCGCACACCCAGAGTCTAAAGTTTTCTTTGCAAGGTAATTTGGGAAAACATTTTCAGCCTTTTTACATTTTTCGTCATATATTCGGAATTCACATTCGGATCTTATAGTATGATACATCGTGGTGCTCGTCTTGAGGAAGAAATTTCTTTTTTCCAAAGTTCATTGACTTCAAGTACTACGTTCTGTTACTTACTCTAATGTCAGTAAATTAAACCTCCCTAAAACTCATTAGACTTTACTATTTCCCGCATGTAGACCACCCTAATGTACATCCCGCTAATTTTTATGCTGACAATGGAGCATGGCAAACCTTCACGGCAACGCATTGAGGCATGTATTTTGTTGTTGTTGTTGTTGTTGTTGTTGTTATTGCAGTTGCTGTGTGCTTAATTTGACCAACTATTTCATAACGCATAGACGTACAGGACCTGAAAAACAAAAATTTTTAATATTAAAGAAATAAGAAAGAAGCAGAATATATAAAAACGCTGACAGTGCACCAATTCAACAAATAAATTTTATGGATCAGAAATTAATCTTTTTTTCAATAATAATACAGTACGACATTTTAAGGTTTTTTCTGTGGAATTGATAAAACCAAGTTTTTCTTAAAGGCTGGATTCTATGTAGAAAAGTAATTTCTCAGTTTTCCTAGGTTGGCGTTATTTTTTTTTTTTGAATTTGAAGTTGGTGGTCGCAGAGCAGCATTTAAAACAATTAAAACAAACATTTATACATTAAAAAGGCCTTCTACCATAGTTGTAAAAATAGAACAACAGTGTGAAAAATGATATTTTGTATCCGTAAATTGCATATGGCTGAGATAATTTTTGTATAAAAAAGAATTATAATTTCCAACTGTCCATGTTTTATATGCTAAAGAAAATGCACGCTCAACTGAAGCTGAAGCGCTTAGAAAGCAAACAGCATATTCTTTAAATTGAGCAAATTTAAGGCACGAAATTTCTTGACTATATGTGCTTGAAAATTTCCAATCAACGATCTTCTGCTGACGAGACCCTTTCTTCCCTCCCTTTGATGTTCATTAAAGAAAACTTAACTTAAAAAGCAGTACAAAATATTGTAAGGACATTTGACTGTACTGCGAATTACGAAGTAGAAAGAACGACGAAAAATAAGAAATACTGTAGTCACGAAGGAAGTACGGTTGGTCAAATTATCTAAACTGGCTTTCAATGTATCTCCATCTAAAAACTAAGACTAGCATCATGTCAGTTGGTTCGCTACATCTCTGTGTGGCTGACGTTTCAACAGCTTGATTTATATGAATACGCTTAACTGTTATTTGACGAAATTTTCTTATAGTTGAAATTTCACATTTCTTGTTTTATTCGTGCGAACACTATGTCAAATTTTGTGCCTACAAAACTCCATTCGCGGAAGCATTGGTGTTTTGCTTTCATCAGAACAAAAGTGAATCTAAACTCTTTTCTCAGTGTACTTTTTACCAGTCACAAAGGCCTGCCACATCAGCCACAACTTAAAATTTTTTTCGGGGACCGAAAATAACAGTTATTTTTTTTACAGGTAAACTTGGCCAAATATTTTTTAAGTCTGTAATAAAAGTCCTTTCCTGCACC
>NW_023458561.1:46816282-46817931 GCF_013731165.1 Rhagoletis pomonella | reverse complement strand
CACCAAGAAAAAAGTCAGCTAAATATATTTCTCCCAACACATGATTTGGTTCTAGTTACTTTATTTGGTTATAGTCACCAAATCTTGTGATGGGAGAAATATTTTAAGCTGACTTTTTTCTGGGTGCAGGAAAGGACTTTTATTTCAGGCTTAAAAAATATTTGGCCAAGTTTAACTGTTAAAAAATAACCGTTATTTTCGGTCCTCGAAAAAAATTTTAAGTTGTGGCTGATGTGGCAGGCCTTTGTGACTGGTGAAAAGTACACTGAGAAAAGAGTTTAGTTTCACTTTTGTTCAGATGAAAGCAAAATACCAATGCTTCCCGCGAATGAAATTTTGTAGGCACAAAATTTGGCGTAGTGTTCGCACGAATAAAACAAGAAATGTGAAATTTCAACTATAAGAAAATTTCGTCAAATAACAGTTAAGCGTATTCATATAAATCAAGCTGTTGAAACGTCAGCCACACAGAGATGTAGCGAACCAACTGACATGATGCTAGTCTTAGTTTTTAGACGGAGATAAATTGAAAGCCAGTTTAGATAATTTGACCAACCGTACTTCCTTCGTGACTACAGTATTTCTTATTTTTCGTCGTTCTTTCTACTTCGTAATTCGCAGTACAGTCAAATGTCCTTACAATATTTTGTACTGCTTTTTAAGTTAAGTTTTCTTTAATGAACATCAAAGGGAGGGAAGAAAGGGTCTGGTCAGCAGAATATCGATGTTTGGAAATTTTCCAGCACATATAGTCAAGAAATTTCGTGCCTTAAATTTCCTCAATTTTAAGAATAAGCTGTTTGCTTTCCAAGCGCTTCAGCTTCAGTTGAGCGTGCATTTTCTTTAGCATATAAAACATGGACAGTTGGAAATTATAATTCTTTTTTATGCAAAAATTATCTCAGCCATATGCAATTTACGGAAACAAAATATCATTTTTCACACTGTTGTTCTATTTTTACAATTACGGTAGTAATTAATGTATAAATGATTAATTGTTTTAAATACTGCTCTGCGACCATCAACTCCAAATTCAAAAAAAAAAAAACACAACGCCAACCTAGGAAATCTGAGAAATTACTTTTCTACATAGAATCCAGCCTTTCAGAAAAACTTGTTTTTATCAATTCCACAGAAAAAAGCTTAAAATGTCGTACTGTATTATTATTGAAAAAAAGTTTAATTTCTGATCCATAAAATTGGTTTGTTGAATTGGTGCACTGTCAGCGTTTTTATATATTCTGCTTCTTTCTTATTTCTTTAATATTAAAAATTTTTGTTTTTCAGGTCCTGTACTACGTCTATGCGTTATGAAATAGTTGGTCAAATTAAGCACACAGCAACTGCAATAACAACAACAACAACAAAATACATGCCTCAATGCGTTGCCGTGAAGGTTTGCCATGCTCCATTGGCAGCATAAAAATTAGCGGGATGTACATTAGGGTGGTCTACATGCGGGAAATAGTAAAGTCTAATGAGTTTTAGGGAGGCTTAATTTACTGACATTAGAGTAAGTAACAGAACGTAGTACTTGAAGTCAATGAACTTTGGAACAAAGAAATTTCTTCCTCAAGACGAGCACCACGATGTATCATACTTTAAGATCCGAATGTGAATTCCGAATATATGACGAAAAATGTAAAAAG
>NW_023458561.1:46813350-46816182 GCF_013731165.1 Rhagoletis pomonella | reverse complement strand
AAATATTAAAAATAAAATGTTAACAAGCCACAATAACATTGACAAATTTTACCATTATGTTTTACTATTTCCATTACATAACCATTCTTAGCCTAGTATGCGATACTATTGTGCTATTTTTGTTGTAGCAAATAAAAATCCGCTAAAGTCTATTAAAATTTCTATGTTGCCACCATCATAGAGGCTTCGCTTGTCTACAATGTTGACAACGCTTTTATTTGATTTCAGAGAACTCATAAGCGGCTGGGATACAAGACATAAATGTGTTTTGCTACTAATACTTACACATACGTATATATGAGGCGTTCCATACCAAAATGGACGGGGTTCACACTTCGTGTATTTGATTTGTTTCAAACTTTAAGGGTTAATGGATAAACATAAATAATAAATAAATAAGAAATTTGAGCTTGATTAATACATTTTAAAAACTTTACGGCGCAAAAACAAAAACAAATCGACTTAATAGTTTTCCAAATATCCCGAGAACAGGGCAAGGAAAAAATTTGAAAAAAAAATCACACATACACACATCAAAACTCTCTATGAAAAGAAATATTTTGAAATTGTTTTTTTTTCTTGAAAAATTTTTCACATACAAATTTTTTGATAAAAAAAAATAGTTTTTGAAAATATGCCATCTCAAAAAAAAAAAATTGAAAAAAGTCACAATGGTAGCTCTCCGTATTGCGCAATATTTAAGTGCACATTTTTGTAGAGTGCACCCCATAATACTATACTTAAATATTGCGAAATACTCAGAGCTACTATTGTGATTTTTTTTTAATTTTTTTTTGAGATGGCGTATTTTCAAAACCTATTTTTTTTATAAAAAAAAATTGTACGTGAAAAATTTTTCAAGAAAAAAAATTTTTAAAATATTTATTTTTATAGAGAATTTTTTTTTTAATTTTTTCCTCGCCCCATTCTCGAGATATTTGGAAAACTACTAAATCGATTTGTCTTTGTTTTTGTTCTGTAAGGCTTTTAAAAATTTATTAATCAAGCTCAAATTTCATATTTATTTATTATTTATATTTGCACATCAACTCTAAAAATTTGAAACAAATCAAACATATGAAGTGTGAACCCCGTCCATTTTGGTATGGAACGCCCCATATCTATGTTTACTCATACTCATATGAGTATGTATCTAAGTTCATACATGTGTATGTACATTAGACCGTACCAGAAAAATGTTCACCGCACACCCAGAGTCTAAAGTTTTCTTTGCAAGGTAATTTGGGAAAACATTTTCAGCCTTTTTACATTTTTCGTCATATATTCGGAATTCACATTCGGATCTTAAAGTATGATACATCGTGGTGCTCGTCTTGAGGAAGAAATTTCTTTGTTCCAAAGTTCATTGACTTCAAGTACTACGTTCTGTTACTTACTCTAATGTCAGTAAATTAAGCCTCCCTAAAACTCATTAGACTTTACTATTTCCCGCATGTAGACCACCCTAATGTACATCCCGCTAATTTTTATGCTGCCAATGGAGCATGGCAAACCTTCACGGCAACGCATTGAGGCATGTATTTTGTTGTTGTTGTTGTTATTGCAGTTGCTGTGTGCTTAATTTGACCAACTATTTCATAACGCATAGACGTAGTACAGGACCTGAAAAACAAAAATTTTTAATATTAAAGAAATAAGAAAGAAGCAGAATATATAAAAACGCTGACAGTGCACCAATTCAACAAACCAATTTTATGGATCAGAAATTAAACTTTTTTTCAATAATAATACAGTACGACATTTTAAGCTTTTTTCTGTGGAATTGATAAAAACAAGTTTTTCTGAAAGGCTGGATTCTATGTAGAAAAGTAATTTCTCAGATTTCCTAGGTTGGCGTTGTGTTTTTTTTTTTTTGAATTTGGAGTTGATGGTCGCAGAGCAGTATTTAAAACAATTAATCATTTATACATTAATTACTACCGTAATTGTAAAAATAGAACAACAGTGTGAAAAATGATATTTTGTTTCCGTAAATTGCATATGGCTGAGATAATTTTTGCATAAAAAAGAATTATAATTTCCAACTGTCCATGTTTTATATGCTAAAGAAAATGCACGCTCAACTGAAGCTGAAGCGCTTGGAAAGCAAACAGCTTATTCTTAAAATTGAGGAAATTTAAGGCACGAAATTTCTTGACTATATGTGCTGGAAAATTTCCAAACATCGATATTCTGCTGACCAGACCCTTTCTTCCCTCCCTTTGATGTTCATTAAAGAAAACTTAACTTAAAAAGCAGTACAAAATATTGTAAGGACATTTGACTGTACTGCGAATTACGAAGTAGAAAGAACGACGAAAAATAAGAAATACTGTAGTCACGAAGGAAGTACGGTTGGTCAAATTATCTAAACTGGCTTTCAATTTATCTCCGTCTAAAAACTAAGACTAGCATCATGTCAGTTGGTTCGCTACATCTCTGTGTGGCTGACGTTTCAACAGCTTGATTTATATGAATACGCTTAACTGTTATTTGACGAAATTTTCTTATAGTTGAAATTTCACATTTCTTGTTTTATTCGTGCGAACACTACGCCAAATTTTGTGCCTACAAAATTTCATTCGCGGGAAGCATTGGTATTTTGCTTTCATCTGAACAAAAGTGAAACTAAACTCTTTTCTCAGTGTACTTTTCACCAGTCACAAAGGCCTGCCACATCAGCCACAACTTAAAATTTTTTTCGGGGACCGAAAATAACAGTTATTTTTTTTACAGGTAAACTTGGCCAAATATTTTTTAAGTCTGTAATAAAAGTCCTTTCCTGCACCAAGAAAAAAGTCAGCTAAATATATTTCTCCCAACACATGATTT
>NW_023458561.1:46806344-46813250 GCF_013731165.1 Rhagoletis pomonella | reverse complement strand
TTGACTGAGACAGCGCTCGTAAGTGCTTTTACAAAAAGAATTTGATCCGCGCGCCTGTTCTGTTCCGACTGGGGTTGAGGAGGTTTTGATGCGGATTGTGGTCGGAGACTCGTTCACTGGGGTAGCTGTCACTACTCAGCGACGAAGTCTCTTTCCCACCACAAATCCGACAACGAATCTGCGCTCCTTTATATAGCAGCCATAGTGGACGTCGCATGGTCCTACGGGTTTTCTACCTTTCCCCGTCCAGCGCATTGCTTGGATGGCGATGATGTCAACCTTAGGCTTCTTAGGAGCAGCTACCAACCGGGCACAGCCAAGGTCCTCATTAAAACTCCCAACATTCCAGGTGCATTTCCTCCAATTATATTTTATTAAACACTCAAAAAGGTTGTCAATAAAACGAGGAGATCACAGCCTAAACTTATTGAAATTTCTCCTTGGAATTAATAACTGCTACTAGAAATTAAGAGAATAAGCTTTCTATGACCTGGAAACCGCGCCACGTATAATATTTCTCAGAGAACGTTTTATTTAATACCTTTTTTTTAGTAGAAAACAACTTAATTGCTTAATAAATTGCCTAAAAAAAAGTACGTAATTAAGTAATTTAGCAACGCGGCTTACGAAATCATGTCATCCGCAATTTGTATATCAGCAATCTGCGCTTAATCACAGAAATCCCAACCAAAAAATCACCGCCAATTGTCGTAAATCAGGCGAACCGCCTGGCAGCCGGCTACTCTGCGTAGCCGTGTGTTCAGCTGGACAACAAAGCCACCGTTAACTGCCTAACTGGCTTAACGCGCGCCAAAAAAATTTATTGCAATTATCATATAGCAAAAGCCAAAGTGGCGTGTAACAAAAAATTACGAGAACACACGAAACTATGTGGAAGCAAATAATGCAATTTCGCTACGAAACATGGACAATGGCATTTAATGGCCAATATGGCGTACATATGCGGGTGCTTATGCGGCTTAGCTTAATGGCTGGCTGACTGGTTGACTAAAGACTGCAATGGCAGAATGGTAAAAAGGCTGGCTGGTTAGTTGGTTGGTTGGTTAGGTGGTTGCTTGGTTGGCAGATCGGCGAGCGTTTGTTGGCAAATGCAGAAACCTCTAAAATAACTGTAACAACAACTACAAAGGCAGCAGCATGGAGATAAACACCAATTCCGGCCCACCGACGACAACAAAAATACAGCAGCCCAAAACAAATAAGCAAAATTGCAAGTGAGAAACCGTACGCAGCTGCATTCGCCAATATGTACACAAGAAGTGCAATACGGCGGCTGGGGGAAGCCAATGTTTTGAAATTTCAATTGGGTCAGTATAGCAATTAACTCACAACAATGCTAACGTAGCAAACGCAACAACAACGGCTGACAGCATGCCAGCCAGCCCCGTGCCATTGTTGACTTGCTACGATGAAATGTCAGCAACAGTTGCAAGACATGCGAGCATCACCGACTGTGGGCACTGGCCAGGCAATAGCAACAAGCAGTCTACCTACATATATACATATATGGTGGTAAGGCAGTTCGATGTAACATTTTGCATATGTGATTGGCTAGCATGCATGCGTGTCCATCATCATCGTCCATACATACCACCACTAGTGATGTCATTGTCATTGTCAACAGCACCACCGCTGGCAACAAGAAGAAGAAATAGTATGCCAGCAACGAGACACGAGCAAGCAAATGTATTCATATGGAGCAGCTGTCCAGCTGCAAGGAACCTCCTATGTGTAGCCCCATTCATGATAGCCGATATGCTAATGGAGTCTGTTTGCGTGCATGTGTATGTTTGTATGTATGTGCGTATTTGTGTGACCCAAGTAGCTGTTCGTCACTCACGACCATTGGCCATTGACGTTGTCTTGTCTTCCGCTCTCGTTTGGATAGAGGAACCATTGTTGACACTTACATGAGTTTCTGCGAGCTTTAAAACTTTCCTTTTAGAAATTGGAGGAATAATATTCACGTGTCACTGAGAAAAGGAAGCAAGGACATTTTTGTATGCATACATACCTTAATATAGGGAGGCCCTGTCAAAAATTTTTATTTTTTACATATAATATGGTTATAAAACTTTATAAAAACCAGGGAGTTTTAGTTGTGAATTTTTTCAAGCCCATGTTTTTTAACAAAAACTGAAACTGATTTATTGATGTAGTACTTTTTTTTTGGAGTTATTTTTGGTCTTTTGTGAGTAATCTACTGACTTGTGCACAGAGCGAAATTTCGAAAGAAATGAGTTACGGCCTTTTGGTATTAAAGTAGCGATACATATATAAGTAAAATTAAATCAAATAAGAAATGTTCCCTTAGCAATATTTTTCACAAATAAACTAGGCTATCTTTCAATTGCTTTTTTACCAATAGAAATCTGAATACCTCTTCAGTAATTAGCATCTTGCGGATCAGCATCAGATAATATACGGAGAGCAAGGCGAAACGAGGTATTGCTGGGTCTGAAAGCACGCACTATGTAATATATTTCCCTTACTGCAGACCTTCGAGAAGCCTAGCGTTAGGCATAAAATGCTTCTGAAGCAGTCTCGCACTTTAAAGCCAAACTCGGAAGAGCATTCATGAAAGAGCGTGTCAGCATATTTACCTAAAATTCGGTTAAAGTAGGGATTGCTACCACCGGCAAGCACGTAGGGGGAACTTGATTCTCATTGGCTTGCGCAGCCAGCTGTCACACCTCTGCTATCTTGGTTGCAAGCGCTCGACACTGTTGTCCATTCAGATATAGACCTTATCAGCGTTCTCAGGCAAGAAGCTGGATATATTTTAATGGAGGAAGAAATCTTGAAGTCACATTCAGCTTCAAACTCGTTCACCGCTGCAGCACACAGCTCAGGCAAGGCAAGGCAAGGGTACCTGAAGTGGACTAATACAACAAAAGGGAAAGAATGAGACTAATTCTGTCACATTGATATTTGCACAACGACGCATCCTGCCTTCATCAACAGAATTGAGGAAACCTAAACCAAAGCGGCTGTGGGAAAGCAAAAGCAGCAGATGAAGAAAAAGTTTTTTTGCAAGCGATTGAAATAATAAGACCAAACGGTTACTCTACCAGAGGACCAGAAAAGCTGCGTTCGGAAAGTAACGATGACCAGTAAAGAAGTCAAGCTATAGCTGATCGAAGCAAATCGACGCGAAACCTTAGGAGACAATCGTTGCACTGGTTACGTACAAATCGTATAAACGAGATACACCACTGTCCTCTACTATTTAATAAAGCAGGGAGTCCATACCCTAAAAAGATAACCTTACTGAAAGTTGCTGAAAGGATACACATACGCCTGTGAGACGTATCATGGTAAGTTATCAAAGCTGGCTTAGTAAGGCTAAATGAGTTACGGCTGTAGCATTTGGAAAGTTAATGTTTCTCCAAGACACACAGGAACATTCTAGCCGAACATAAACTTAAATAACACGTGATGGCTTCTTCAAAGCAAAGCTGAATAATTAGATCAATCATCGATTTGAAAATGAGCTTTGGGTAATGCAGAAATATTTGCATGACTACAAATGAATGTTTCAGATTCAATACAGATATGTACTGTTACCCTTATGCGGATCTCGTTTCCTATTAAAAGTAATCTACCAATAATCGGACTATGGCTAGAAAGTCACGCTACATATACCTCAAAAGGACTCTAATTAGCACTGCAATTCACTATGCTGTGGTTGTCGCGTGTCGCAAATTGAATAGCCATCTACACGGCAGAAAGGCTTGCTCTAAATGTTTTCATATTTCGTTTGCTAATACCTAACTAGCGTTTAATTCTATTTACGTACACACAACTACATTCCCTGCAGGAAAATTGTCAACTAATGAAATATGTTTACTGGGCGCGCAAATTTCATATCGACGGCTGAGTGGACGGCCTATCCCAAAATTTGATTGAAGAACGCCCTTTCCTAAAATTTTGTACAAAAATACCCTATCTCAAGAGAAAATAGAATATGTTGATATAGAGCATGCTACCACCAGTGTGTTGTGATTTCTTTTTTCAGACAGAGGGCCAGCGGTCATTTAATTTGCTGCACTATGTCTATATCGTAACAAAACTCATACTGCTATTCATTCCATCGTCTTTAGTATTCGTCATTGCCAAAGCGTAAAAGCCCGTAAATCGTCCGCAGGGGTGGCTACGCCGGGTATCATCTAGTCTCGACAAATACCAAATTCGGTAATTTTGTCTTATTTGCAACGAGCATAAGGGTCATTTACTCCAGATTCGCAATATTAGACTTACTCATGGCCCTCCATAATTTCGCTTATAAGCTATGGAAATTGGCCCGATGAAAGTATGTCCGCATCGTCGGCATAGCATCAGCCCTCTCCTTGATTCCCTGGGAATCTCACTACCACTATACGGTTACAACTCGAGTAGTGGTAATGAAATGCTCAGTATATTAAAACTTTAGTGCAACGTGCCCAATCCTGTCTAAAATTCATACAAAGCCAAAAAAACTTATCAAAAAAATGTGAAATTTCCAAGTTACTGATATTAAACAAGATAGAATGCGGACTAGTCCAGAAAATCTCAGCGCTCCCGACAAGTCTCGATTTGCGAAGGGGTCACTTCGTGATCTTCCTTTGAAGCAAAGCTCCCGGTTACAGACATTTTTTCGCACTTTCACTTAATTCTTGCTCTATGCTGCTTTTTTCACTCTTTGCCCCCCTCTTTTTCGTCATTTTCCCATAAACTCAATCATATGACGAACAGTAGTATAAAGTCGCATGCAAATGTGTTGAACCGTTAATGCACTAAAACCAATAACGACTAGGGTCGCATTGACCAGCTATACTGATGGAGAAACTGATGCTGCTGTTTTGCGCATCGCTTCGGCTATAACTACATTTAAAACAACAACAACAACAACACCAGAAACATCTGTGGCATACCGCTGCTGACTTGCCCAGCAGCACTTTACATAGTTATGTATGTGCGCGCCTCATACTTACGAGTACGAGACTCACCTACACATACGTTCATGCAATTAAACAAACTCGACTGATTCACTCAACTTCATTGCGTTGCTGATGCGCCAGTTTTGCCGCTGATGCGTGTTGATGGCATCCGCCAAATGGCACTTCGTCATATTTACACAAACACACACACACACACACACACACAGATGAAACGCGATAGTAAGCCACTTACTGTTACTTAACCACCCACAAATGCTATGCTCAGCTTTTATATACCTACATACATATTCGAGTTTATATGTATACACATGTATAATATAAATTCATATGTATATGTAGGTATGTGTTTGAACTTACACACAAGTTGAGGTATAGCATTTGATGCAACGACGTGATAAGAATTCTCATTTGCAGACTTTGCATCTGCACGCACTTACAAAATTTGTGTGGGTATATATTCTCATACACACATATGTTTGTATATGTACAGCATGTACATACATACGTACTTTGCGTAGAAATTTTAGTTGAAATTCCCTCACATATTTCGGTTGCGAAAGTGACTCCTTGGTTTTTCGTCTAATTTATGTGCACACTTTTTCTCGCTCGCAGCTTCTTTGCTAATTTGTTTAACATTTCCTTTTTACACTTTCGCAATTTTCTAGCCATTCAACTAACCCACACACTTCAAGCATTTAAAATTATCTTCGTTTTTTTTTACATTAGAAACTTTCTTGCTAAAAATAGATTAAACATTGGGTTTGCCAACGAAATTATAGTCCGCTGCAAAGTATCTCTGCGCGCAAATTACACTCATCACGTCGTCCCGCCTGGCAAACAATTTTTAATCCTCTTAAACGAAAACGCTGAGTAGACATCAAGTGAAGCTTAATTTGATTCTTAAGACAATTACGCCATAAATTTACCAAAAAAAAAATTGAGGATAGTAGGAATTTTAAAGCTCTTGTGACTAGAGCTACTGCTCGGAAGGGGGAGCTAAGGAAGCATTTGAGAATAACTTTGCAACTGAATGCTGGTGCGTTGAGGCACGCACGCCAGCATATACTCAAAAGGGATTTTTTCGGCGTTGAACATTTCATTTTTAATTTGCCGATTCTCCATTGGGGAAAACAGAATTCTATAAAGAAAAGTATGCGTATGCTAGAAGAAATTAAATATCGCGAAATTAGTGTAATTTGGTTGACACCTTTTTTTTACTTGTTTCTTAAATCAAGTTTCTACTGTTTATTCGTTTGGGCCAGTGGGCCATTCCATTGTGAATGGTGGGATATTTAACTGCAGAATGTGAATTATAACTATGTCGTCGGAAACTCTTTCCATAAAAAATAACAAACGATTTCTAAGTTCTATTTAGCTATCCTTTGAATGAACTTGGCGACTGCTGGTACATTGAAAATCCCTCTATTTTACGTTTGTGCACTCAAAGACAAATTTTAGCCAAAACACTTAATTTTGAATGCTGCTCCTTTTGCTATGAAATATTTGTATATAAGTGCTTAACGCTTTAATTTTCATTAAAAATCAGGCTCATATAATCTTTATAGAAATATTAAAAAAAAAATCAGGGAACGAAAATAACAGTTATTATTTTATGTCAAACTTTGACAAATATTTCTTTAAATCCGAAATAAAAGTCATTTCCTCTTAATATACAACCCGCTGATCCAAACTAAATAAATTGGTTAAAAACGAAGGTTACCACCTCTGTTTATTTTTTTTTTTATAATTTCATACAAAATAAATTCATATACCCGACCCAAGGTTTTTTCTATGGTAATTAAATATTTTCCAATAGGTAGCTTTTCAGGTTTAGACATTTCAGTTTTAAAGCTATTTTAGTGCCCTTTCATTTGATACCAAACTTTTGGATAAGCAGTCACCAAGAAAAAAGTCAGCTAAATATATTTCTCCCAACACATGATTT
>NW_023458561.1:46796355-46806244 GCF_013731165.1 Rhagoletis pomonella | reverse complement strand
AAATCATGTGTTGGGAGAAATATATTTAGCTGACTTTTTTCTTGGTGACTGCTTATCCAAAATTAAACAAGCTTGGTATCAAATGAAAGGGCACTAAAATAGCTTTAAAACTGAAATGTCTAAACCTGAAAAGCTACCTATTGGAAAATATTTAATTACCATAGAAAAAGCCTTGGGTCAGGTATATGAATTTCTTTTGTATTAAATTAAAAAAAAAAATAAACAGAGGTGGTAACCTTCGTTGTTAACCAATTTATTTAGTTTGGATCAGCGGGTTGTATATTAAGAGGAAATGACTTTTATTTCGGATTTAAAGAAATATTTGGCAATGTTTGACATAAAATAATAACTGTTATTTTCGTTCCCTGATTTTTTTTTAAATATTTCTATAAAGATTATATGAGCCTGATTTTTAATGAAAATTAAAGCGTTAAGCACTTATATACAAATATTTCATAGCAAAAGGAGCAGCATTCAAAATTAAGTGTTTTGGCTAAAATTTGTCTTTGAGTGCACAAACGTAAAATAGAGGGATTTTCAATGTACCAGCAGTCGCCAAGTTCATTCAAAGGATAGCTAAAAAGAACTTAGAAATCGTTTGTTATTTTTTTGGAAAGAGTTTCCGACGACATAGTTATAATTCACATTTGATCACATTCTGCAGTTAAATATCCCACCAGTCACACTGGAATGGCCCACTGGCCCAAACGAATAAACAGTAGAAACTTGATTTAAGAAACAAGTGAAAAAAAGGTGTCAAACAAATTACACTAATTTCGCCATATTTAATTTCTTCTAGCATACGCATACTTTTCTTTATAGAATTCTGTTTTCCCCAATGGAGAATCGGCAAATTAAAAATGAAATGTTCAACGCCGAAAAAATACCTTTTGAGTATATGCTGGCGTGGGTGCCTCAACGCACCAGCATTCAGTTGCAAAGTTATTCTCAAATGCTTCCTTAGCTCCCCCTACCGAGCAGTAGCTCTAGTCACAAGAGCTTTAAAATTCCTACTATCCTCAATTTTTTTTTGGTAAATTTATGGCGTAATTGTCTTAAGAATCAAATTAAGCTTCACTTGATGTCCACTCAGCGTTTTCGTTTAAGAGGATTAAAAATTGTTTGCCAGGCGGGACGACGTGATGAGTGTAATTTGCGCGCAGAGATACTTTGCAGCGGACTATAATTTCGTTGGCAAACCCAATGTTTAATTTATTTTTAGCAAGAAAGTTTTTAATGTTAAAAAAAGCGAAGATAATTTTAAATGCTTGAAGTGTGTGGGTTAGTTGAATGGCTAGAAAATTGCGAAAGTGTAAAAAGGAAATGTTAAACAAATTAGCAAAGAAGCTGCGAGCGAGAAAAAGTGTGCACATAAATTAGACGAAAAACCAAGGAGTCACTTTCGCAACCGAAATATGTGAGGGAATTTCAACTAAATTTTCTACGCAATGTACGTATGTATGTACATGCTGTACATATACAAACATATGTGTGCATGAGAATATATACCCACACAAATTTTGTAAGTGCGTGCAGATGCAAAGTCTGCAAATGAGAATTCTTATCACGTCGTTGCATCAAATGCTATACCTCAACTTGTGTTTAGGTTCAAACACATACCTACATATACATACATATGAATGTATATTATACATGTGTATACATATAAACTCGAATATGTATGTAGGTATATAAAAGCTGAGCATAGCATTTGTGGGTGGTTAAGTAACAGTAAGTGGCTTACTATCACGTTTCATCTGTGTGTGTGTGTGTAAATATGACGAAGTGTCATTTGGCGGATGCCATCAACACGCATCAGCGGCAAAACTGGCGCATCAGCAACGCAATGAAGTTGAGTGAATCAGTCGAGTTTGTGTAATTGCATGAACGTATGTGTAGGTGAGTCTCGTACTCGTAAGTATGAGGCGCGCACATACATAACTATGTAAAGTGCTGCTGGGCAAGTCAGCAGCGATATGCCACAGATGTTTCTGGTGGTGTTGTTGTTGTTGTTTTAAATGTAGTTATAGCCGAAGCGATGCGCAAAACAGCAGCATCAGTTTCTCCATCAGTATAGCTGGTCAATGCGACCCTAGTCGTTATTGGTTTTAGTGCTTTAACGGTTCAACACATTTGCATGCGACTTTATACCAGATACGGTACGTCACATGATTGAGTTTATGGGAAAATGACGAAAAAGAGGGGGGCAAAGAGTGGAAGAATTAAGTGAAAGTGCGAAAAAATGTCTGTGTCATAGACTGAGCGCTTTGCTTCAAAGGAAGACCGCGAAGTGATCTCTTCGGAAATCGAGACTTATCGGGACCGCGGAGATATTCTTGAGTAGCCCGTATTCAATCTTGTTTAATATCAGTAACTTGGGAAACCAAAATTATTTGGTTAAGTTTTGTGACCTTGTATGTATTTTAGACAGGGTTGGGTACGTTCCACAAAATTTTTAATCAATTTTAATTTTTTTTTTATTACAACTCCTCGAGTTGTGGTAGTGAAATTTGAAATGTACTATCACTAGATATATATTTATGGTGAGATTCCCAGGGAATCAAGGAGAGGGCTGATGCTATGCCGACGATGCGGACACCCTTTCATCGGGCCAATTTCCAAAGATTATAAGCGAGATTATGGAGGGCCATGAGTAGGTCTAATATTGTGAGTCTGGAGTAAATGGTATTTGTCGAGACTAGATGACACCCGGCATAGCCACCTCTGCGGAAGATTTACGGGCTTTTTGCCCTTTGTCGATGGTGAATATCGAAGACAAATTAACGAATTGCTGTATGAGCTTTGTCACGATATAGACATAGTCCAGCAATGAACGCTGGCTCTCTGTCTAAAAAAAGAAATCACAACACACTGGTGGTAGCATGCTCTATATCAACATATTATATTTTCTCTTGAGATAGGGTATTTTTGTACAAAATTCTAGGAAAGGGCGTTCTTCAATCAAATTCTGAGATAGGGCATTTTTCAATCAAATTTTGGGATAGGCCGTCCACTCAGCCGTCGATATGAAATTTGCGCGCCCAGTAAACATATTTCATTAGTTGACAATTTTCCTGCAGGGAATGTAGTTGTGTGTACGTAAATAGAATTAAACGCTAGTTAGGTATTAGCAAACGAAATATGAAAACATTTAGAGAGAGCCTTTCTGCCGTGGAGATGGCTATTCAATTTGCGTGTCTCTATGACAACCCAAGCATAGTGAATTGCAGTGCTAATTAGAGTCTTTTTGTGGTATATGTAGCGTGACTTTCTAGCCATAGTCCGATTATTGGTAGATTACTTTTAATAGGAAACGAGATCCGCATAAGGGTAACTGTACATATCTGTATTGAATCTGAAACATTAATTTGTAGTCATGCAAATATTTCTGCATTACCCAAAGCTCATTTTCAAATCGATCATTGATCTAATTATTCAGCTTTGCTTTGAAGAAGTCATCACGTGTTATTTAAGTTTATGTTAGGCTAGAATGTTTCTGTGTGTCTTGGCGAAACATTAACT
The DNA here is from genome assembly GCF_013731165.1 of Rhagoletis pomonella. Lineage (NCBI taxonomy): Eukaryota > Metazoa > Arthropoda > Insecta > Diptera > Tephritidae > Rhagoletis > Rhagoletis pomonella. Next base: position 46,802,722 of record NW_023458561.1, on the reverse strand, counting down.
TTCCAAATGCTACAGCCGTAACTCATTTAGCCTTACTAAGCCTGCTTTGATAACTTACCATGATACGTCTCACAGGCGTATGTGTATCCTTTCAGCAACTTTCAGTAAGGTTATCTTTTTAGGGTATGGACTCCCTGCTCTATTAAATAGTAGAGGACAGTGGTTTATCTCGTTTATACGATTTGTACGTAACCAGTGCAATGATTGTCTCCTAAGGTTTCTCGTCGATTTGCTTCGATCAGCTATAGCTTGACTTCTTTACTGGTCATCGTTACTTTCCGAACGCAGCTTTTCTGGTCCTCTGGTAGAGTAACCGTTTGGTCTTATTATTTCAATCGCTTGCAAAAAAACTTTTTCTTCGTCTGCTGCTTTTGCTTTCCCACAGCCGCTTTGGTTTAGGTTTCCTCAATTCTGTTGATGAAGGCAGGATGCGTCGTTGTGCACATTTCAATGTTCCAGAATTAGTGCCTTTCTTTCCCTTTTGTTGTATTAGTCCACTTCAGGTACCCTTGCCTTGCCTTGCCTGAGCTGTATGCTGCAGTGGTGAACGAGTTTGAAGCTGAATGTGACTTCAAGATTTCTTGCTCCATTAAAATATATCCAGCTTCTTGCCTGAGAACGCTGATAAGGTCTATATCTGAATGGACAACAGTATCGAGCGCTTGCAACCAACATAGCAGAGGTGTGACAGCTGGCTGCGCAAGCCAATGAGAATCAAGTTCCCCCTACGTGCTTGCCGGTGGTAGCAATCCCTACTTTAACCGAATTTTGGGTAAATATGCTGACACGCTCTTTCATGAATGCTCTTCCGAGTTTGGCTTTAAAGTGCGAGATTGCTGCAGAAGCATTTTTTGCCTGACGCTAGGCTTCCCGAAGGTCCGCAGTAAGGGGAATATATTACATAGTGCGTGCTTTCAGACCCAGCAATACCTCGTTTCGCCTTGCTCTCCGTATATTATCTGATGCTGATCCGCAAGATGCTAATTATTGAAGAGGTATTCAGATTTCTATTGGTAAAAAAGCAATTGAAAGATAGCCTAGTTTATTTGTGAAAAATATTGCTAAGAGAACATTTCTTATTTGATTTAATTTTACTTATATATGTATCGCTACTTTAATACCAAAAGGCCGTAACTCATTTCTTTCGAAATTTCGCTCTGTGCACAAGTCAGTAGATTACTCACAAAAGACCAAAAATAACTCAAAAAAAAAAGTACTACATCAATAAATCAGTTTCAGTTTTTGTTAAAAAACATGGGCTTGATAAAATTCGCAACTAAAACTCCCTGGTTTTTATAAAGTTTTATAACCATATTATATGTAAAAAATAAAAATTTTTGACAGGGCCTCCCTATATTAAGGTATGTATGCATACAAAAATGTCCTTGCTTCCTTTTCTCAGTGACACGTGAATATTATTCCTCCAATTTCTAAAAGGAAAGCTCGCAGAAACTCATGTAAGTGTCAACAATGGTTCCTCTATCCAAACGAGAGCGGAAGACAAGACAACGTCAATGGCCAATGGTCGTGAGTGACCGACAGCTACAGACTCCATTAGCATATCGGCTATCATGAATGGCTACACATAGGAGGTTCCTTGCAGCTGGACAGCTGCTCCATATGAATACATTTGCTTGCTCGTGTCTCGTTGCTGGCATACTATTTCTTCTTCTTGTTGCCAGCGGTGCTGCTGTTGACAATGACAATGACAACACTAGTGGTGGTATGTATGGACGATGATGATGGACACATGTGTGTGTGTGAATATATGTCAAACACACGTACACATACGCATGCATGCTAGCCAATCACATATGCAAAATGTTACATCGAACTGCCTTACCACCAATATATGTATGTATGTAGGTAGACTGCTTGTTGCTATTGCCTGGCCAGTGCCCACAGTCGGTGATGCTCACATGTCTTGCAACTGTTGCTGACATTTCATCGTAGAAAGTCAACAATGGCACGGGGCTGGCTGGCATGCTGTCAGCTGTTGTTGTTGCGTTTGCTACGTTAGCATTGTTGTGAGTTAATTGCTATACTGACCCAATTGAAATTTCAAAACATTGGCTTCCCCCAGCCGCCGTATTGCACTTCTTGTGTACATATTGGCGAATGCAGCTGCGTACGGTTTCTCACTTGCAATTTTGCTTATTTGTTTTGGGCTGCTGTATTTTTGTTGTCGTCGGTGGTGGGTCGGAATTGGTGTTTATCTCCATGCTGCTGCCTTTGTAGTTGTTGTTACAGTTATTTTAGAGGTTTCTGCATTTGCCAACAAGCGCTCGCCGATCTGCCAACCAAGCAACCACCTAACCAACCAACCAACTAACCAGCCAGCCTTTTTACCATTCTGCCATTGCACTCTTTAGTCAACCAGTCAGCCAGCCATTAAGCTAAGCCGCATAAGCACCCGCATATGTACGCCATATTGGCCATTAAATGCCATTGTCCATGTTTCGTAGCGAAATTGCATTATTTGCTTGCTCCTACATAGTTTCGTGTGTTCTCGTAATTTTTTGTTACACGCCACTTTGGCTTTTGCTATATGATAATTGCAATAAATTTTTTTGGCGCGCGTTAAGCCAGTTAGGCAGTTAACGGTGGCTTTGTTGTCCAGCTGAACACACGGCTACGCAGAGTAGCCGGCTGCCAGGCGGTTCGCCTGATTTACGACAATTGGCGGTGATTTTTTGGTTGGGATTTCTGTGATTAAGCGCAGATTGCTGATATACAAATTGCGGATGACATGATTTCGTAAGCCGCGTTGCTAAATTACTTAATTACGTACTTTTTTTTAGGCAATTTATTAAGCAATTAAGTTGTTTTCTACTAAAAAAAGGTATTAAATAAAACGTTCTCTGAGAAATGTTATACGTGGCGCGGTTTCCAGGTCATAGAAAGCTTATTCTCTTAATTTCTAGTAGCAGTTATTAATTCCGAGGAGAAATTTCAATAAGTTTAGGCTGTGATCTCCTCGTTTTATTGACAACCTCTTTGAGTGTTTAATAAAATATAATTGGAGGAAATGCACCTGGAATGTTGGGAGTTTTAATGAGGACCTTGGCTGTGCCCGGTTGGTAGCTGCTCCTAAGAAGCCTAAGGTTGACATCATCGCCATCCAAGCAATGCGCTGGACGGGGAAAGGTAGAAAACCCGTAGGACCATGCGACGTCCACTATGGCTGCTATATAAAGGAGCGCAGATTCGTTGTCGGATTTGTGGTGGGAAAGAGACTTCGTCGCTGAGTAGTGACAGCTACCCCAGTGAACGAGTCTCCGACCACAATCCGCATCAAAACCTCCTCAACCCCAGTCGGAACAGAACAGGCGCGCGGATCAAATTCTTTTTGTAAAAGCACTTACGAGCGCTGTCTCAGTCAAGCGTAAAATTATACTTTGCGTACACGATAACATGTCGGGCAAGATAGGGATCTTTGGTTTGACTGTCGAAAAATTCAGCATCCACAACGAATCGTCGGCAGAGCCTACGAAGTAATGGGATAGCTAGCATCATAACCAGAGGTGGGCACTATCACAAATAAGCGTGAGCTAGAAGTGAGAGTCTGCTAGTGTATCCAATTCATTTTGCATGCTGTCGCGTTCTCATCATTACGCTCTTACTTGTATACGTACACGCGATGCTTACGCTCTTTTAGCACTTGCTAAGTCTCTGCCCATGCCTGATCATAACATACAGCACTTGGTTCTTATACCTACTCTCTGAGAGCGCTCTCCAATCTACCAATATGTGCAAGAAGTAGTACCGAATCACCCACTCCTTACGTATCGCAGCCGAAGTAGTAGTCAGATTACAGCGAGTGCGAAAGAACAACTGCCTAGCAGAAAAAATGACCAACATTTTACCAGAAAGTTAGGCGACTTGCGAGAGGTTAGTCTAAGAACAACCAACGAAGCTGAACCCGGAACGCCAGTCACAGACCAGGGCACCACCGATATGCTACCACCGGAAAATGAAAATATACGAATAGCAATTTGCGGCTGAAACACAATAAAGCTGCTGAAACTGACAACCCGCCAAATGAGCTTTTCAAGAGCGGTAGCGATTAGTTGATAAGGTGTATGCATACATAATATGGTCGGTTGAATACATGCACGATGACTGGAATTTACACGTACGCCATGCAATCCACAAGAAGGCTGACCCTGCCAACTACGGCGACATCAGCCTTTTAAATATCGAATATAGGGTCCCGAACGTGCTGTGTGCAGAACTGAATCGTCAATGAACTGCTTAGGGTCTAGCAGTGTGGCTTTAGAACTGGTATACCCACCTTTTGAAAAAGATTCCTGAGAGCAGGATCGACAAACACCAGATTTGTGTAGATTTTAAGGATATTTTTTTTTTTGTAAAATGACATTGGGCAATACCACCAACTCGCTTGAATTGAGAATTACTTCTCAGCACTTTTTAGATGTCGAAAAAAACTTAATTTTTTTTTATAAGAGTGTATAGTTACTGGCTCATCGGAGCAGACTTCTATCTCTGCAGAGCAGTCCTTATTTGACCATATAGCATTGAGAGTTATGATGCTGTTATCATCGGCCGACGTATACCAGTCGCCTTACTGCTCTGGTGGTTAGAAGTGCGTAGGTGAGTTGCTGATAAGGAAGCCGTTCGACTTAACACTAAAGGGTCCAATATGGACTGCTCAGTTGAAACAAGCTTCTTTTAAGGCATGCCTCATTTCTGGCGGCTGAAACACAAACCATGCCAACGTATGTATTTAACTTACATCAGAAACTTACTTTACGTTTTATCAACATATTATATTATGGTATCACTATTCCTTAGCTGCAAGAACAACTAAAATCCTATACACTCGATGTCCTAAGCCAACCAAATATTAATTAAATTTGCTAGCGGTTAGGCTGGTTGTTATTGTAAATAGTACTAAAAAAAAGATATATTTAAAACGAATGAGCAATGCCAATGTATAATCTCCCCTCTACTTCGGCTCCATAAGGTGTTTGTATTTTTCAAAAAATTTTATGTAAGCATCCGCATACAAAAAAAATTACCACCGAACAAGACTGCAAAGTCATAAAATAAGAAACCGAGGTATTTAAATGGGATAGTTAATCTAATAAGGCTTCCATGGCTTCGGGGTGTCGTTATGCCACTTCGCATAATTTGCCTGCCGAACAAAGGGAGAATCATGTTATGTGAAATGTGTTAAAGCAACAACTCAGTATGAAATTTTCGGCACATAACATGGCATGTCCGTTGTTGACGTGGGAAAAAGTTTTCAGTTGACACTTAGAGACTTGACTTTGAGTGTGCCATTTAAAAGAAAAAAAAAACTACGGCTAGGGGGAGTTGAAAGCTTGAAAAACTGGGTAGGGAAATGATTGAAAGCTTGGCGACAAGAGCACACAATGCAAACGAACGATAAGAGCAACGACTTTTCCACTTTGCATGACAATTACTTAAATACATACATATGTAATGTACATACATATATATGTAGGTATGTTTGGCTGTGTTATTTTTAACAAATGCTCGTACTCGTCCGCCTAAAGAAACCAACAGAAGACGTGTCGGAATGTACTATAGTTGTTGTTGTTGACGGAGGCCTCTTTGATGAATGAGGCGGACACAAAAGGCAAGAAGTTGGGTGGGGGTAAAGTTACTGATAAATGCACGATGTGCTTGTTAGGCTTTCCACGCGTATTAAGTAACATGCCAACATGAAACGAACAACATTTAGTTGTAGTTGTGTTGGTATGTGGGTGAGGAAACATCATGAAAAATGGGATAAAGTTTAGAAGTTAGAATTTTAACTTGAGTGCATAGCTATTTGCAAAGATACGCGCAAATATTTTTAATGCCTAAATAGAAGAAAATAAACGGGAACAAGGGAGAGGAGTTTGGACGGTGAAGATTGTTAAATGGCGGCGCGTTGACTTTGTGATGAAACGGAAAAACTTAACTTGCAGATAAAATTAAATAAATTAATGAAGGGAAAATTATACTCCTAGCCATTAGATTAGCAGTCGCTTGTGATCCTCAGTATGTACAGTTTTCCTTTTATTTGTTTGATATTCATTATTTTTTTTGTTTATTTATATTTGGCCGTTAATTGAAAATTCTGTTGATATTTTTTTGAGCTCAAGGCCGGGTTGAAATAAAACAATCTGTTTTTGTTGTTTTTAAATCGTCTACCAATCGTCAACCCGGCCTTGAGCTCAAAAAAAAAAAATATCAACATTATTTTTTTTTATAAAAATTTAGGATATTTTACGTGTAAATCCGATTTTAAAATCTTGTACGAATTTAAAAAATATGTCAACAAACGAATGTGCTATCCTAAGATAATATAAAATAAAATAAAATAAAATAAAAT
>NW_023458561.1:46794991-46796255 GCF_013731165.1 Rhagoletis pomonella | reverse complement strand
AATCGTCGGCAGAGCCTACGAAGTAATGGGATAGCTAGCATCATAACATACGGCACTTGGTTCTTATACCTACTCTCTGAGAGCGCTCTCCAATCTACCAATATGTGCAAGAAGTAGTACCGAATCACCCACTCCTTACGTATCGCAGCCGAAGTAGTAGTCAGATTACAGCGAGTGCGAAAGAACAACTGCCTAACAGAAAAAATGACCAACATTTTACCAGAAAGTTAGGCGACTTGCGAGAGGTTAGTCTAAGAACAACCAACGAAGCTGAACCCGGAACGCCAGTCACAGACCAGGGCACCACCGATATGCTACCACCGGAAAATGAAAATATACGAATAGCAATTTGCGGCTGAAACACAATAAAGCTGCTGAAACTGACAACCCGCCAAATGAGCTTTTCAAGAGCGGTAGCGATTAGTTGATAAGGTGTATGCATACATAATATGGTCGGTTGAAAACATGCACGATGACTGGAATTTACACGCACGCCATGCAATCCACAAGAAGGCTGACCCTGCCAACTACGGCGACATCAGCCTTTTAAATATCGAATATAGGGTCCCGAACGTGCTGTGTGCAGAACTGAATCGTCAATGAACTGCTTAGGGTCTAGCAGTGTGGCTTTAGAACTGGTATACCCACCTTTTGAAAAAGATTCCTGAGAGCAGGATCGACAAACACCAGATTTGTGTAGATTTTAAGGATATTTTTTTTTTGTAAAATGACATTGGGCAATACCACCAACTCGCTTGAATTGAGTGTATAGTTACTGGCTCATCGGAGCAGACTTCTATCTCTGCAGAGCAGTCCTGATTTGACCATATAGCATTGAGAGTTATGATGCTGTTATCATCGGCCGACGGATACCAGTCGCCTTACTGCTCTGGTGGTTAGAAGTGCGTAGGTGAGTTGCTGATACGGAAGCCGTTCGACTTAACACTAAAGGGTCCAATATGGACTGCTCAGTTGAAACAAGCTTCTTTTAAGGCATGCCTCATTTCTGGCGGCTGAAACACAAACCATGCCAACGTACCTATGTATTTAACTTACATCAGAAACTTACTTTACGTTTTATCAACATATTATATTATGGTATCACTATTCATTAGCTGCAGGAATAACTAAAATCCCATACACTTGATGTCCTAAGCCAACACAATATTAATTAAATTTGCTAGCGGTTAGGCTGGTTGTTATTCGAAATAGTACTAAAAAAAAAAGATATATTTAAAACGAATGAGCAATGCCAATGTATAAT
>NW_023458561.1:46791506-46794891 GCF_013731165.1 Rhagoletis pomonella | reverse complement strand
TTGGCGCTGTAACCGCCTAAGCGATTTTGGCCGAGTCCAAAACAGCACGCCAGTCATTTCTCTTCTGTGCTAACTGACGCCAATTGAAAATGCCAAGTGAAGCCAAGTCCTTCTCCACCTGGTCTTTCCAACGCAGAGGAGGCCTTCCTCTTCCTCTGTTACCAGCATCGCGGCCCGCGTTGAATATTTTCAGAGCAGGAGCGTTTCTGTCCATCCGAACGACATGGCCAAGCCAGCGGAGCCGCTGAATTTTAATTCGCTGCACTATGTCTATATCGTTGTAAAGCTCATACAGCTCATCGTTAATCGTCTGCGATATTCGCCATCACCAACGCGTAAAGGTCCGTAAATCTTTCGCAGAATCTTTCTCTCGAAAACTCCAAGAGCCGCCTCATCAGATGCTTTCATTGTCCATGCCTCCGCGCCATACACCAGCACAGGCATGATGAGTGACTTATAGAGTGTGATCTTTGTACGAAGAGAGAGGACTTTACTTCTCAATTGCCTACTCAGCCCAGAGTAGAACTTGTTGGCAAGAGTGATTCTCCGTTGGATTTCAAGGCTGACATTATTATTGGTGTTAATGCTGGTTCCCAAATAAACGAAGTCGTCTTTTTCAAACTTGTAACTGTCAACAGTGACGTGGGTGCCTAGACGCGTATGCTCTGACTGTTTGTGTGATGACAGGAGATACTTCGTTTTGTCCTCGTTCACCACCAGACCCATTCGCTTTGTTTCTCTATCCAATCCCGAGAAGGCAGAACAGACGTAGCCGTTGTTTTTACCGATAATATCGATGTCGTCGGCATACGCCAGCAATTGTACGCTCTTGTAAAGTATTGTGCCTGAGCGGTTCAGTTCTGCGGATCTTATTATCTTCTCCAACATCAAATTACAGAAATCACAAGAAAGGGAGTCCCCTTGTCTGAAACCTCGTTTGGTATCAAACAGCTCGGAGAGGTCCTTCCCTATTCTGACGGAGCTGGTGGTATTGCTCAACGTCATTTTACACAGCCGTATTAGTTTCGCGGGGATACCAAATTCAGACATCGCGGCATAAAGACAACTTCTCTTCGTGCTGTCGAAAGCGGCTTTGGAGTCGACCAATAGATGGTGTGTGTCGATCCTATTCTCGCGGGTCTTTTCCAAGATTTGGCGTATTGTGAATACCTGATCTATGGTGGATTTTCCAGGCCTAAAGCCACACTGATAAGGTCCAATCAGCTCGTTGACGGTGGGCTTCAGTCTTTCGCACAATACGCTCGATAAGACCTTGTAACCTATGCTTAGAAGGCGGATTCCGCGGTAGTTGGCGCGCAGAAAATTAGTGTGTTATAAATTTTTGGATAATGGGCGTAGAGCCGCCCCCTAAGATCCCAAATGTGTATCTCGGTAACCGATTCATCAATTTCTACCAAACTCGGTGCACTCAATAACCTTAGTACAAGAAAAAAATTCGTTGTAAATTATTCAAATCGGACTAAAATTAAACCCACTTCTCGTATAACGGTAAATTTCAGACATCCGAAAACTCCGATATTTCAATAACTGAGGACGCTAATTTACTCCAAGTTAATAGTTACAACTAGCTCTTAACAATAAATAAGACTGCTATAGACTTTTATAAATAGGGCGTGGCACCGCCCACTTTATGACTACAAGGTGTATCTCGGTAACCACTTTATAGATTTCCACCAAACTTGGTTCAATTATTTCATTAAGTCTAAGTCAGCATATTATCGAAAAAGTTTGAAATCGGGTAAACCCACCCTGCTTATCATGCAAATGTATTTTAGAGAAAGTTGAAACGATGATATTTGATACTTGCGCCGGGTATATAAAGTTCGGTTTCACCCGAACTTATACTTCTTTACTTGTTTTTTTTTCATTCAATAACCAAAATCGATATTACTGAAATCGCGGATATAACACAACGTCGTTTAAAGTACAAAACCATGTAACTGAAATTGAATTGAAAAATTGGACTAGCTTACTTACATAAGCTCTTGGCTCAAGCCTTATCCATTCCTCCTGAAATATACTTGCCAGAAATACGACTGTTTTATAAATAAGAGAACCATTTTGAAATATGAGTGTTTTTACTATCTAGAAAATAATTTATGCAACCTTATACATATATGCTTTTTTGCATCATCTTGATACACGGTTTTGCATTTTGTTGATCTTCAGAGGGAATCTGGGCTTTGACCCCTGTGCGACACGTCTTAGCCGGCCTCAATTGGGACAAAAATTTGTATGTGGTATCTTCGACTATGGTAGCATCGAGATAGTGATTTAAGGACCACCCTACTGTACGTATATACATACATATGTAAAAGTGTGAAATGTGGCTATGTGGTAGTAGGATTTTTGTCGTTGTCAACGTTTGTACGTGCTACAGGCGACGCATTGAAGTCAAAAGATAGTTTAATGTATGAAAGACAAAAATTTATAAATACTTATGCACATATGTATGTACGTATGAATGTGTACATATAAAATATTTGTGGATATTATAAATAATTCATGGACAAATACGCTTAACTAATAAAGACGTCTGTTTGCCTAATTATTGACATTTATCAGAAAGTGAAAATTAAACTATGTCATTTAATTTGACATCAGTAGGGATTAGATAGAAAAATATACTTGAGTAGTATGCGCTCACACATTTCAGCTACAGCGACTTGCTTTGTATGTAATAATGTTGGCACACACATGGAATAAGCTAAAGTTCTATGCCGCCTCCTAATGGAAAATGGTTTTTATGAAATTTTTTTTTTCAGGGCAGAAATAAACTCAGAAGTTCGCCATTGGCTGTTAAAATGGCGATCGAGTGTGGGTGTGCAACTCAAACCACTCGACTACGGCGGCCGTCTATTTCTTTAAGTTGCATACCTATGTACATATGTATGTATGTTTATGTTGGTTTCTCTCGATGTCTTCTGTCAATATTTTAGGAGCCCATTCACGAGACAATAGACTTTGTGGATTTATGATATTTACTCATACGAAAATAAAGATGCACTCAAACTGTAAGAGGATATGTATCTTTCTTTCTCTCTTTACTCTTTCTTGTGCATTATACTCCTCTTCTTCAGCTAATATTGGCTAACAGCTACAATCTTCAATATTTAAGCCTTCTTTTGCATTTTGCCAGGATTTTGCCAAGGCTTTGACTTGGGCTATTCTAAAATAAATACCTACTCACTTGTTACGTAAGCCCATTGAGTGCAATATCGAAAGCTTTATAATGCATGCGTACATAAATGTCCATGGTCGTAGGGAAGACCTTTAACTCTGACCTGGTGTGCCTTAAATGATTTTTCATTTCTCTTTTTTTCATAATTTTCCGAGTTTTTGTATAGAAAAGTAGTATTTATGC
>NW_023458561.1:46787128-46791406 GCF_013731165.1 Rhagoletis pomonella | reverse complement strand
GCATAAATACTACTTTTCTATACAAAAACTCGGAAAATTATGAAAAAGATGAGAAATGAAAAATCATTTAAGGCACACCAGGTCAGAGTTAAAGGTCTTCCCTACGACCATGGACATTTATGTACGCATGCATTATAAAGCTTTCGATATTGCACTCAATGGGCTTTATAATTGTAACTTCTACGTAACAAGTGAGTATTTATTTTAGAAAAGCCCAAGTCAAAGCCTTGGCAATATCTTGGTAAAATGCAAAAGAAGGCTTAAATATTGAAGATTGTAGCTGTTAGCCAATATTAGCTGAAGAAAAGGAGTATAATGTGCAAGAAAGAGTAAAGAGAGAAAGAAAGATACATATCCTCTTACTGTTTGAGTGCATCTGTATTTTCGTATGTCTATTGCCTCGTAAATGGGCTCCTAAAATATTGACAGAAGACATAGAGAGAACCCAACATATACATACATACATATGTACATAGGTATGCAACTTAAAGAAATAGACGGCCGCCGTAGTCGAGTGGTTTGAGTTGCACACCCACACTCGATCGCCATTTTAACAGCCAATGGCGAACTTCTGAGTTTATTTCTGCCCTGACAAAAAAAACTTTCATAAAAACCATTTTTCATTAGGAGGCGGCATAGAACTTTAGCTTTATTCCATGTGTGTGCCAACATTATTACATACAAAGCAAGTCGCTGTAGCTGAAATGTGTGAGCGCATACTACTCAAGTATATTTTTCTATCTAATCCCTACTGATGTCAAATTAAATGACATAGTTTAATTTTCACTTTCTGATAAATGTCAATAATTAGGCAAACAGACGTCCTTATTAGTTAAGCGTATTTGTCCATGAATTATTAATAATGTCCACAAATATTTTATATGTACACATTCATACGTACATACATAAGTGCATAAGTATTTATAAATTTTTGTCTTTCATACATTAAACTATCTTTTGACTTCAATGCGTCGCCTGTCTGACGTTCTGGCGCCTGTCGTCATACGCACATAGCACGCACAAACGTTGACAACGACAAAAATCCTACTACCACATAGCCACATTTCACACTATTACATATGTATGTATGTATATACCTACAGTAGGGTGGTCTTTCAATGTAGGAAGCAAATTTTTACATCAGATTTCCTAAGCCTCAACCCCAACTATAGTCGAAGATATCACATACAAATTTGTGTCCCAATTGAGGCCGGCTAAGACGAGTCGCACAGGGGTCAAAGCCCAGATCCCCTCTGAAGATCAACAAAATGCAAAACCGTGTATCAAGATGATGCAAAAAAGCATATATGTATAAGGTTGCATAAATTATTTTCTAGATAGTAAAAACACTCATATTTCAAAATGGTTCTCTTATTTATAAAACAGTCGTATTTCTGGCAAGTATATTTCAAGAGGAATGGATAAGGCTTGAGCCAAGAGCTTATGTAAGCTAGTCCAATTATCCAATTCAATTTCAGTTACGTGGTTTTGTACTTTAAACGACGTTGTGTGATATCCGCGATTTCAGTAATATCGATTTTGGTTATTGAATGAAAAAAAAAAACAAGTAAAGAAGTATAAGTTCGAACTTTATATACCCGGCGCAAGTATCAAATATCGTCGTTTCAACTTTCACTAAAATACATTTGCATGATAAGCAGGGTGGGTTTACCCGATTTCAAACTTTTTCGATAATATGCTGACTTGGACTTAATGAAATAATTGAACCAAGTTTGGTGGAAATCTATAAAGTGGTTACCGAGATACACCTTGTAGTCATAAAGTGGGCGGTGCCACGCCCTATTTATAAAAGTCTATAGCAGTCTTATTTATTGTTAAGAGCTAGTTGTAACTATTAACTTGTAGTAAATTAGCGTCCTCAGTTATTGAAATATCGGAGTTTTCTGATGTCTGAAATTTACCGTTATACGAGAAGTGGGTTTAATTTTAGTCCGATTTGAATAATTTTCAACGAATTTTTTTCTTGTACTAAGGTTATTGAGTGCACCGAGTTTGGTAGCAATTGATGAATCGGTTACCGAGATACACATTTGGGCTCTACGCCCATTATCCAAAAATTTATAACAAACTAATTTTCTGCTAAGTGGTTATTGTAATTATCGATTTTGAGTCAATTATTTAGCTTGAGTAGTTACTGATTCATCGCAGTTTTCGTGTTTCTGTAAATTACCGTTATATGGGAGGTGGGCGGGGTTATTGGCCGATTTCAAAAACTTTAAACAGATTTCTTAGCTAGGCCCTACGCATGGCTCGTACCAAGTTTGGTACGGATTGGTGAAGCGGCTACTAAGATACAGCATTTCAACATAAGTGGGCGGGGTCACGCCCATTTTCCAAAAATTTCATGATAATACTATTTTTTGCCAAAAATTCTGCTTCACATACTAATTTTCAACAATTTGGATCCAATAATTATCAAATATATATCGTAGTTTTTGCATTCTTCGAAAATACCGTTACATGGGAAGTGGGCGTGGTTACAGCCCGATATCGCCCATTTTCAATACCAACCTACCCTGGTCAAAGGGAAGCCTACGTACCGAATTTCGTTGAGATATCTCAATTTTTACTCGAGTTATCGTGTACACGGGCGGACGGACATACGGACAGACGGACAGACGGACGGACAGACAGACATGGCTTAATCGACTTCTCTATTCATTCTGAGCATTTATGTTTACATTTGTCTATATCTATCTCGATTTGTTTTGGCTGTTACAAACAACCGTTATGTGAACAAAGTTAATATACTCTTGTGCACAAGTGCGCTCGGGTATAAAATTTTAATTTTTGAGTCCATACATGCATCTGGCCTTTGACCCCTTTGCGACACGCCTTAGCCTTAGCCTTATGCTATATCTTCGACTTCGGTAGTAACGATTTTGAGTATGAGTTGGCAACAAAATTAATTTGAATTTTTTGAGTCTCTACATATAGAGGAATCTGAACTTTGCCCCCTGTGCAACATGCTTTAACCGTCTCCAATCGGGACCAAAATTGATATGTGATATATGGGATCGTAGTGTTACCGATTGATGGGGTGAAAGTGGAAAAAATCGTTCATTTGATTTTTTTAAGGACCACCCTAATATACATATGTACACATTTAAGAGGAAAAGTGCAAATAAAATGAAGGAATATACATACATATATACGTGCATACATTCAGAGAGAGATCAGTAACCGCAGTGAAGTGTGAAATGGTAAATATGTGTATGGATGTTAGTATGCCGACATGGTGTGGATCTGTCTCTTGCTCCATTTGAATATGTATGTACATATGAGTGTATGTACATAAGTATGCAGCAATGCCGCGACATACACACATACATACATATACACACTCAAGCATGTGAAAAATTGTAGTTGCAAAACAGCTGTCGCCATATTTGTTTTTGCTTTAATCGTTCCACTGACTGTCTGTGAGCCTTTTAACCTACCAGCGCTTTATGTATTTGTCTTACTATGACATTGTCTAGTCTAAATTTTTTTGACTTTCCTTTTCAGCGTCTTTTATGCTAAGTATGAATGTACGAATATACACACATGTACACATACAAACTTACAAACTGCTTAAAACAGTATGTATGGGTGTGTCGCTTTTTCTTTTAAAATTTTGCTGCATATTATAAGATTTTTATTTTTTTAATTCAGTTTCCATAACTAAATCATCCCCTCAGAGTTCCGTAATTTTTTGTTTTATATTTTTTCACATTGTTATTTTTTAAAGATTTTAATTTATTATTATTTTTTTGGTTTATTTATTTTCTTTTTTTTTGTTGCTTAGGTGTATTTTAATATTTTATTTTATTTGAAAATTTTACTGAGCTTGAGGTCGTTTTTAACAACAGTTTATATGGTGAACTGGGCTCAGTGAGTACAACCACTGGCTTTGAAGGCCGTAGTCTAATGAGGTGATGTGAGGATCTCCGAAATAGCAGCTATAACTTTTACGAAATGTAAATTATTGTTGATTTTTCACAAAAATTTGCATTAAATATGACCTCAATCAAGCTCAATGAAATGTTTCAATAAAAAGTTTTACTAGGCCAAAAAGTGAAGAAAAAAATCATTTTATTTGATTTCAATATTTTTATATAATTTCGAATTCGATTTTTTTTTTTATATTTTTACCGCATCAAATATAATTCCATTTTGTTTTTTACTTCAACTTTTGTATTATATTGAATTTTTTTATTATATATTTTTTTATTCATTTTTTTTGTTACTTTATTTATATTTTATTATATTTATTAT
>NW_023458561.1:46784327-46787028 GCF_013731165.1 Rhagoletis pomonella | reverse complement strand
TTTTTCATAATTTTCCGAGTTTTTGTATAGAAAAGTAGTATTTATGCACACAAAGCTGTAACTAATAGGAATAAAAATGTTTTTTTTGCGGTCCCTTGTTTGCTATTTGCTACGAAAAGCCGGATAACTTGAGGAGTGCGAAAAATTATGGTCATTTGCAACTCCGCCCCTGACATGTTTCATTGCATTTCCTTTTTTCGACTCGCATAGCTGAAACATTGCCACTTCTTACTACTGCTTGTTCGAATCAATGCAGAATGCCTTGTCCGGAATACGCTTAATTTCAATTGAAGGCATGAAAAAATGGGTCTAAATTTGTTTAGGCTCAAAAAATGAGCGGTTCTTTAGGTCCAAAGATCGGAAAAATTGGTATCTACACAAGAAAGTAATTTTTATTGCACTATTTTTTTTTTTTAATAAAGCTTCGAGTTCGAGGAAAAAAATCCTTTAAAAAATAATTGTGTATTCAAAACTAAAACCTCAACGATAATCTTACCGGTAACTCCCGCTGGCAGATATAAACTCTCAGGCAGCGTAAAATGGAGTATTACCATCGGTCATATCTAGGTTCCTGGACGTAGAGATGTGCAAAAATTAGGCCAAACAGGGAAATGGGATGAGGCACGTGTGACTGCTTGGATAAATTCGAAGTTTTTAGTTCCGCTGAAAGTTCCGAATATATCGAGGTAAACGATAGTTAATATCGTAATTTTATCAAAGTTTCACAGTGGTTTGGTTCGACTAATGCCAGAGTAAGCAAATAAGGCGCAAATTACCGGCTTGGAACTACTACTGTTTGTAGAACAAAATTTCAGCTTCAATTCACAGCGCTATGGAAGATCAGCTACGCGTGTTCATGACGTAAATTCCATCCGCGAAACCAACATAGACTCGAATTAGAGATTTGGTACGCCAGGCAGCGCAACCGTGGTTCTAAATCGGAAAGTTGCCGTCACACTAGACAGCCAAGAATCTACGCGATCAGCGTTGAATCCTTTTAAACAAAAATTCCTCATCGACTGTTTATAAATGAATAGTAGAACTCCGTCTCACAATCTTTTGATTTCTCTGCGGAAGAGGTTATCGGCTCCTACCACTCACGCAAAAACAATTGGTACGACGAAGAATGCCAAATCACTGCTTCAGAGAAACACACAACATAACTAGCCACCTGGAGTTAAGGGAGTAGTTGAGATGCCTTTCCGAGAGGAATAAAAGATTGACAAAACGGCGTAGATGTAAATAACTTGAAATACAGGATAACAGAAATTCCATCAGAAAGAAAGTTATCAGACAAATGGTTTCCAGACCGCTGTTATTTCCTTAACTTATCAATGATTTTTATTGAAAAATAGAACACAATGTATAGAGCCAAACCCACGTCCTTCCACTAAATCAAGAAGAGGTGACCACGGCATTCAGCGCGCTTAAGGACAGCCTACTCTCTAGAGCCAACTGATTCAGTTTATGTAAAAGCTATTAAGCGTAATGAAACTTGCCTCAGGATTAGAAACTCAGCTTGCTTTGCCGAATCGAAAAGAAGTGAAAAGCCTTATATTGAGACCGAAGCCTTTCATGAACCAGCTGTTTGGTTCTTTTAAGTGGCGCTTCACAGAGCATCTAAACCTTAAAAACATTCTTGGAAAGCAAATAGATACGCTCAATCTTTTTGTAGATTTTAAATACAATTTTGACAGTACGAGAAAGGCTTCCAAATATTGGAAGATTCTGCAGCTTTCGAAAGAACTACTTTACGCAAGTTGCGAAGAAGGGGGAATGACGAACTGAGCGAGCCTTTCAAATTCATGACTCAGCACCCATGGATGGGCAGCGAAAGCAAGGGCACTTACAAGTGCAGCTAAACATAAACAACTCCCGAAATTTCGCGAAAAATTGAGGCGACTGGTGAAGTTATTCTGCCTGGGCCCAAGGCTATGAGCAGTTGTAGTGTCAGTTGAAAAAAAAATCATCAGGCAAAAAATGTCCAAAAAAAGTTTTAAAAGCGTTTAACGCCACTATAGCTAACTTATTGCTGAGTGGTTGCTCGCGAAGTAGAAAATAGTCATTCCTTTCTGAATCTGAACCGTAACAAAACCAAAATATGGTTTTCTAAATAAATATAAGTAAGGCAAAAGCACCGAGCTGATATTTTATTTTTATGCAAATTTCTTTTTAAGGCTACATATTGATTTGATACGCCAGTTTTCATTGACTCTACAATTGTTTGTGGGTTCAGGACGAGACCAAAATACTTCGCCAATTGCCTCTATGCTTTGCCGGGTTGCGCCAGTTATACATACTACCCACTGAAAATGGAAAAAAATGCTCAACCTCTTTCTTCCCACATCTGTTAGTCTTGTGAGCCTATTATTAAAGCTTTTGCATTTTTTAAAATCAATAACTTGAAAAGAATATTTCACTCCATTATCTTACCCAAAAGCTGTATTTATAAATCTCTTAACAAGTCAATCTCCCAATTATGTATTCAAAAGGGGAACAAATTAACTGTTTAACGACTCAACAAGTCATTTGAATATTTCCTCTTACAAAAAAGAGACATAACTACTTTTCAAGATGAAAAGCAAAATGCAAAAGCCAAAAGTGCAAACTGCCTTTTTAAGTAGGCAATCAACTATGCAGAATCAAGTAAAAGCTAACAAGCAGTCAAGCAGCTAACTGCTAACAACAACAACAGCAAACA
>NW_023458561.1:46782991-46784227 GCF_013731165.1 Rhagoletis pomonella | reverse complement strand
TAACAAGCAGTCAAGCAGCTAACTGCTAACAACAACAACAGCAAACAATTATGATATATTCAGAGTCGACTTAAAAGTACAATATTTAAGCTCTTTTTATAGTTAAAAGTGGCAACAGTCACTTGCTAACGCACAAACACCGCTCCCAGCCGCCCACACTGCTACCACTTGAAGAGGAGGATACTTCATAGACTAAAAAAGTATATATGTATGTATGTAGCCTATCGAGTATTACTTACTAGTTAATCCATTTTCATTTCATTACATTCATAATTAACTCGGAAAAGTCAATGAACACAAAAGCAGATACATATATAGATAGGCCGTGCTATATACGTATGTATGTATATTAGGGTGGTCCTTAAAAAAAATCAAATTAGCGATTTTTTCCGTCTCACACCTTCAATCGGTAATACCACCGGTCACATATATCACATACAAATATTGGTCGCGATTGGAGACGGTTAAGGCGTGTCGCACAGGAGCCAAATTCCAGGTTCCTCTATAGAGACTCAAAAAATTAAAATTAATTTTTTTGCCAAATCATACACAAAATCGATACCACCGTAGGCGAAGATATCACATATAAATTTCGGTAACGATTCGAGTCGGTTAAGACGTCTTCATAGGGGAATCTGAATTTCGCCCCCTGAGCGACACGCCTTAACCGTCTCCAATCGGTGCCAAAATTTATATGTGATGCCTTCAACTATAGTAGCGTCGGCGTAGGGGTTGAGGCTAAGGAAATATGATGTACAAATTTGCTCCCTAAATTTAAGGACCATCCTTAACTATATAGATACACTGAGAAAAAGAGAGGAGGCGATTAAGGAGCGCTGGGCGCCCTTAAGAGTGCTTAGCTCGTGCTGGGCGTACAACAAAAAAGCTAGCGTACACATTGTAGTGGGGTAGATAACATAGATTTGCAAATATGTATATATATATATATATATATATATGTACATAAGTGTATGGATGTAATTGCTTTTTGCTATGTATGCTAAAATATGATTAAGCATCAGAAAAATACTACCAAGTCAGCCGTTCGTATTCTAAGCAAAGTAGAGGCCTGCAGCGTATTAATAAATGTCACAATCAATGTACAGGAATTCTTTAAACAGCTTAGCCTTGTATGTATGTATGTATGTATGTAAAATTCCTGCATACAAACAATTACACAAAGTACTTATACACTGAGAAAAAGGATTAGTTTCGACAACTAAAGATATTTAGTTC
>NW_023458561.1:46779706-46782891 GCF_013731165.1 Rhagoletis pomonella | reverse complement strand
TAACAAGCAGTCAAGCAGCTAACTGCTAACAACAACAACAGCAAACATTTATGATATATTCAGAGCCGACTTAAAAGTACAATATTTAAGCTCTTTTTATAGTTAAAAGTGGCAACAGTCACTTGCTAACGCACAAACACCGCTCCCAGCCGCTCACACTGCTACCACTTGAAGAGGAGGATACTTCATAGACTAAAAACGTATGTATGTAGCCTATCGAGTATTACTTACTAGTTAATCCATTTTCATTTCATTACATTCATAATTAACTCGGAAAAGTCAATGAACACAAAAGCAGATACATATATAGATAGGCCGTGCTATATACGTATGTATGTATATTAGGGTGGTCCTTAAAAAAATCAAATTAGCGATTTTTTCCGTCTCACACCTTCAATCGGTAATACCACGGTCACAGATATCACATACAAATATTGGTCCCAATTGGAGAAGGGTAAGGCGTGTTGCACAGAGGCCAAAGTAAAGATTCCTCTATAGAGACTCAAAAAATTAAAATAAATTTTTTTGTTAACTCATACACAAAATCGATACTACCGAACTCGAAGATATCACATATAAATTTCGGTCTAGATTAGAGTCTGCTAAGGCGTGTCGCAATGGGGTCCAAGGCCAGATGCTCCATGGAGGCTCACAAAATTTAATTTTTTTTTTCATTCAATCCCTAAAAGTAATACTACTAAAGTCGAGGATAACACATATAATTTTTGGCCCCGATTGGAGTCGGTTACGACATCTTCATAGGGTAATCTGAATTTGGACCGCTGTGCGACACGCCTTCACCGTCTCCAGTCGGCACCAAAATTTATATGTGCTGTCTTCGACTATAGTAGCATCGACGTAGGGGACCTAGGCTTAGAAAATATGAAGTAAAAATTTGCTTCCTGCATTTAAGGACCATCCTAATATATATAGGTACACTGAGCGCTGGGCGCCCTTAAGAGTGCTTAGCTCGTGCTGGGCGTACAACAAAAAAGCTAGCGTACACATTGTAGTGGGGTAGATAACATAGATTTGCAAATATGTATATATATATATATATGTACATAAGTGTATGGATGTAATTGCTTTTTGCTATGTATGCTAAAATATGATTAAGCATCAGAAAAATGCTACCAAGTCAGCCGTTCGTATTCTAAGCAAAGTAGAGGCCTGCAGCGTATTAATAAATGTCACAATCAATGTACAGGAATTCTTTAAACAGCTTAGCCTTGTATGTATGTACATATGTATGTAAAATTCCTGCATACAAACAATGACACAAAGTACTTATATGTAGTTAGGTTATATGTAGGCAGCAGCTTACACTTATGAACAAGCAATATGGCAAATAGTTTGCCACACGGGAGAAAGAGTGTGTATGTAGTATGTGTACAAATGTGCATGAGTGTTACAATTCTTGAACAAAGCCTCAGTGGCAACCATATGCCGATAGGATTAAGTAAGGGCTTAACAGGACACAACTAAAGCCAATAAGGTGATGCATTTACGGTTTCTTTATGCTATATTTGCTTTTCTTTTTCGCAAAGTAAAAGCAAGGCACAACGAGGAGCTTTCAGCAAGTTGCACGGAAGCATTTTGCATAGACACATATATGAATATCTATGATATTATATGTACACAAACAACTAAAACAAAAGAGTAGTGGATTATTATATATTTTTTAGTTAAGCGAATTAGGAGTAGTCTCGTTGTGTTTGCAGGGGTAGGGACGGACAAAAGATACGCCGATACTCATAAACCTAATTTTTTGTCGTATATTACGAATCTTTATACTGTTTTTCTAGAGCAAGGTATTTTCTAAAGATATTTTAATTTTAAATTGCATTGCGAATGAAAAATAAAATAAAGTTTAACCACAACAAAATGTTACTCATACGCCATGTAGGCTTATCAACGAGTACGATATGGCGTATGAGTAATATTATTTCCAGCTCCTATTTCATACAAAAGTTATTGCACATTTTCATTTGACCGTTTATTTAACTATCGATTTTCATCGTTAGTAGCTAAAAAATGTTACTTTTTTAATTTGGTTCTTGTCAAAGTTTGACTTTTTTCATCGAAATGCAAATAGCTTGGTATAATTACCGGATCTAAAAAAACGGTATACAGATCCAGATTTTTTGTATCCACGCAAAATTTGAGATTTTCCCAACAGTGTTATACATATGTTTTTAATTATACAAACAATTTATATCATACTAGCAATTACCCGGCGTGCTTCGCTGCGCCTTAAATGTATTTTTGTGTTGTAACTCTCCCCCTAAGCTCTTATGGCCTCATTTAGAAAATATTTTTAAAGAACTTTATGAAGTTAGATTTAAAAAAAATCGATCTATGAAGCATTGTTTTTTTTTTTGAGTTAATATATTTTCGAAGGTAATTAGAAAATATGTAAAGAACCGACTTTCTCTTGGAAATTTAATTTATAATCTTATAACTGGAGTCTACTATCGCACCCTTTCCTCAAACGTGTATTGATTCAATATTCAAATAACGTATATTTATATAATTTGAAAAAATCTCCCTACTATACAAATATGTACAGCAATATTAACTAATATTTTCAAATGTTGTGAGAGGGAGTAACAAAACAAAATTACTTTTAAGGCGCAGCGAAGCACGCCGGGTATTCGCTAGTGTCACATGAAATTAACTGAGCAAAGTACAATGAATAGCTGTTAAACAATGTTTCACGCACCGGCACCATCTACTTTAAATGAAACATACTTATTTTCGTGAGGGATACTCACACACCATATACTTTTCTATTGAAATTTTTCCTGAATTTTCTTAGCTATAAACCTCCAACGAATGCAAAACCGTGGAAATCGGTTCGTGCGTTCTGGAGTTATAGCGTCAGGAAGGAAAACCCTACTTATTTTTATATTAACTTTTATATTAAAGAAGATTAAAGAACTGTCCGCATTACACAATTTTATTTTTCACAAAAACGGTATTCATGAATTTTTTAATTTTTTTTTATAACAGCTTTCATTTTATGCCCATATTAAACAAATACAGCCTAAGTTTACCCGGGTCCACGTTTTGGTCTGTATCTCGAGACCCTAGTCACCCAGCTATTTGAAAAGTGCTCTATCTTAAAGCATTCATGAACAGCTTTAATTTGATACCCATATTGAACAAATACACCCAAGGTTACC
>NW_023458561.1:46778123-46779696 GCF_013731165.1 Rhagoletis pomonella | reverse complement strand
GCTTTCATTTGATACCCATATTGAACAAATACACCCAAGGTTACCCAGGTCCACGTTTTGGTCTATATCTCGAGACCCTATTCGTTTTTTTTTAATTTTCTTTGCTACAAACCTCACGGAGCCCGAGCCCTTTCCAACGAATGCAAAACCGTGGGAATCGGTTCGGCGGTTCTTGAGTTATAAGATTACCAAGGAAATGTAACTTCTTTTTATATATATAGATGCTGTTTAGGCGCGTCTGCTAACACCAGGCGCCTAAATACATGCTATGTACTGCTGCATGTGCAAAAATTTCCTTTATGCAACTTAGGAAATTTTTGCACATGCACTTCTCAACTGCCAAGTAATTGAACTTTCTTAAGTTTCAATAAGATGGCACTTCAAAGTATGCTCGGCCTAGTCTGATGTATCCTCCGGACACTGCTTCCGGAGCATATTGCGGACTCTGCATGACTTAAAACCATGCAGAGGTGGCAAACGAACTTTGCCATTGGCCACAGTGCCTACCCACCATTTTTGAACCAATAAATATTTTTTTATATACATACATGCAAACATACTGGTCTCCCCTCTCACTGAGTTATTCAGATGCTCATAATATTTTTATAAACAAATAAATTATCACCAAAAATAGAATGTGCAAGTCGTTAGTGAACTCGATATTTTAATAAAAGTTGAGAACCGACCGTGGTTATTGATATCCATATCGAAAAAAAAGGAATGATAACAGTCTCGGTAACGATAATGGCACCGATAAATATTTTTGAATAAAAAGCCATTCATTTTTCAAAAATTAGCCACCATATTGGATCTGCCATTTTGAATTTTGAAAAGCGCTACTCGGCATTAGAAAGTAATTGCTTTTATTAAAATTTGAAGACCTTTCCCGATTTTTTTTTTTTACCGAAACCTCATATTTATAATATATTTCTTCTGCTTCTTTATATAAATATATTTAACTCACTCTTTTCTCAGCGTATATGAAATGACAAATGGCTAAACAATTTTCAATATCGGAATTTTAATTAATTTACGAGTATTTATGAGACGAGAAGCACATATACTCTCCACGCAGCTACTCGTAGAAAAAGCACTGATTTTCTTTAAACTGCCGTTATATTTTATTTTCTTTTTTGCATCCGTAACGAGAACTTCAACAAATGAATTGAATGTGTGACAACAAATCCTACTATTTAAGCATCTACCGCTTTAACTTCCTTTTAGAAAAATAGAATATATTGAATACAATTTTATATATGTGTAGGTTCTTATGGAAATATATGTATATATACACACATATGTCAGTGTATTAGTATGTATATGCCCCTTTATTCGTATATGCTTGCATGTACACTTACTCAGCAAATATGAGCAGAATGGGCATTATGTATAAGTTGAGTGGAAATCTCTTATCAACTCAAGTGGAAGGTATTAAAGTGTAAAGACGCACAAACGAACACACATACAATCACATTACACATCTACACTGATGCATTAAAATACAGTAGCAGTAGAAAAATAGTTAACATTACCAAGTTTTTAGGTTTATATGTCAGCTAGCAAACAATTTTGC
>NW_023458561.1:46775477-46778023 GCF_013731165.1 Rhagoletis pomonella | reverse complement strand
AAAAACTTGGTAATGGTAACTATTTTTCTACTGCTACTGTATTTTAATGCATCAGTGTATATGTGTAAAGTGTGTGTTATGTGTGTTCGTTTGTGCGTCTTTACACTTTAATACCTTCCACTTGAGTTGATAAGAGATTTCCACTCAACTTATACATAATGCCCATTCTGCTCATATTTGCTGAGTAAGTGTACATGCAAGCATATACGAATAAAGGGGCATATACTAATACACTGACATATGTGTGTATATATACACATATTTCTATAAGCACCTACACATATATAAAATTGTATTTAATATATTCTATTTTTCTGAAAGGAAGTTAAAGCGGTAGATGCTTAAATAGTAGGATTTGTTGTCACACATTCAATTCATTTGTTAAATTTCTCGTTACGGATACAAAAAAGAGAATAAAATATAACGGCAGTTTAAAGAAAATCAGTGGTTTTTCTACGAGTGGCTACGTGGAGATTATGTGCTTCTAGTCTCATAAATACTCGTAAATTAATTAAAATTCCGATATTGAAAATTGTTTAGCCATTTGTCATTTCATATACGCTGAGAAAAGAGTGAGTTAAATATATTTATATAAAGAAGCAGAAGAAATATATTATAAATATGAGGTTTCGGTACAAAAAAAAAATAGGGAAAGGTTTTCAAATTTTAATAAAAGCAATTACTTTCTAATGCCGAGTAGCGCTTTTCAAAATTAAAAATGGCAGATCCAATATGGTGGCTAATTTTTGAAAAATGCATGGCTTTTTATTCAAAAATATTTATCGGTGCCATTATCGTTACCGAGACTGTCATCATTCCTTTTTGTCGATATAGATATCAATAACCACGGTCGGTTCTCAACTTTTATTAAAATATCGAGTTCACTAAGGACTTGCACATTCTATTTTTGGTGATAATTTATTTGTTTATAAAAATATTATGAGCAATATGATATAAATTGTTTGTATAATTAAAAACATACATATGTATAACACTGTTGGGAAAATATCAAGTTTTGAGTGGATACAAAAAAACGCTTAAATACGTAAACTTAACATTGGGACGTAGATTGTGGAGCTGTATAACGTTTTTCCAGATCCCATAATTATCGCAAGATATTTGCATTTTGCTGAAAAAAGTAAAACTTTAACAAGATCAAAATTAAAAAAGTAACAATTATTTTTTAGCTACTAACGATGAAAATCGATAGATATTGTATTGCATTGTATTGTATTGTATTTTCTTTATTTCTCAATATATCTTCACAACTTTGCTAAATATTACATAAATACGTATACTAAAGCCTAAATGAGAAATAGTTAATGGCATCTGATGTTCGTTGAAAGAACAGAAGTGATGCCATTTCATTCATATTGTATTATATAAACGGTCAAATGAAAATGTGCAATAACTTTTGTATGAAATAGGAGCTGGAAATAATATTACTCGTACGCCATATCGTACGTGGTCATATTCGTTAATAAGCCTGCATGGCGTATGAGTAACATTTTGTTGTGGTTAAACTTTATTTTATTTTTCATTCGCAATGGCAAATTTAAAATTAAAATATCTTGAGAAAATACCTTGATCTAATCGACAATCCAAAATTAGGTTTATGAGTATCGGCGTTTGTTTTTTTTTTGTTTCAGTTTAGCGTCATTACCCCTGCACGAACGAGACTACTCCTAATTCGCTTAACTAAAAAATATATAATAATCCACTACTCTTTTGTTTTAGTTGTTTGTGTACATATAATATCATAGATATACATATATGTGTCTATGCAAAATGCTTCCGTGCAATTTGCTGAAAGCTCCTCGTGGTGCCTTGCTTTTAGTTTGCGAAAAAAAAAAAAAAAATGTAGCATAACGAAGCCGTAAATACATCACCTTATTGGCTTTAGTTGTGTCCTGTTAAGCCCGTACTTAATCCTATCGGCATATGGTTGCCACTGAGGCTTTGTTCAAGAATTGTAACACTCATGCACATTTGTACACATACTACATACACACTCTTTCTCCCGTGTGGCAAACTATTTGCCATATTGCTTGTTCATAAGTGTAAGCTGCTGCTTACATTTACCTACATATAAGTACCTACATATAACCTACCTACATACACCCAGAAAAAGGTTTAGTTATAATAACCAAGATTTGGTTATAGTGACCAAGTGGCATAGTTGGATATCGCGAAATAAATATATAGTTCACGAAAGTCTGCAATTTACTTAAGACTTCTAGTTGGGACAAATGTATATTTGTTAATAATTACAAAACGACTACCTTGATTGGACAATATTGTTAGTTGAATAAAATCATTGTTGAGGAAATATAAACAATGCTTTGGTTGATACAAGTTTTCAATTAATCTTGTGAACTTGCCGTAGACTTGAATCAGCTAACCTTTTATTATTAGGAAAAAAGTTTCAGTTTGACACAAATAAAAATTTACTCGATGTTTGTTGTGTTTACTTTCTTCTTTTATTTGCATATATTAAGAATAAAAATACGTACATATTTACATAAGTTAGTTACTAAAGTAAATAA
>NW_023458561.1:46746629-46775377 GCF_013731165.1 Rhagoletis pomonella | reverse complement strand
TTTTTAGGTTTATATGTCAGCTAGCAAACAATTTTGCTCGTGAGAAAATGATAAGTTTCTATGGCTAGGATGGCAATGCCTTTAATATGTACAAGCATACATACATATGTACGTGCGAAGAGCAAAGAAAGCATGCAAACGCAAGCACGTGACGGATGCTCAATGTATACCAAGCAAGAAGATGAAGGGGAAACAGTAAGGAAAGAAGAAAGAGAAGGCAAGAGAAAGTAACGGTAAGTGTATGCTTTAAGATTGCATTTTTATCTTGTTGTTGCTGCTGTTGCTATTGTTGTTGTTGCATAATCAAAGGATGCACAGCAATGCCATACGTTACTGCAGCGCGCACGCGTGTGTCTTTTGCTTTCCAGCTGTGCGCCACTCAGCCTGTGCTCAACTGCCAGCAAGTGGCTGATGACGTTTGCCTTAATAGTCCATACACCGCCGCCGCACCCCACCATGCCATCATGCCATCATCCACTGCGCTCGACCACCTGCACTGATGACTGTCTTCTTTCTTTGTGGGCTTTCTCCTGCTCAATGTGTTAGTCACGTTGAACTAAAGTGAACAAAATACGATGCTGCTCGTGCCTCTGCTACTACCCCACGTGTCTCTATCGCAGTGCTATATTCCCTTATTTGTTCGTACCTAAATATATACACGTACTTACATACACACACACACACACACACATACTTATAGAAGTCCGAACGCATAGTAATTTGAGTAAGTGTAAGCTTTTAATGCTTTTGCTAGACGCCTGTTGTTTTCCTTACACTTTCCTCACTGCTGGCAGCATTCGAGTGATTAAATCGCTTTAATTAAGCAGGTAAATAACACTTGAAGTGAATGGAAGGCTCTCACTCTTAATGAATTCGATATTTTGCAAAAGAAAGAAGTAAAGCAACACGTGTCTGCTCAATGCATTCTATTTGTATAGGAGAAAGATTGATTCCTCGTCTTAAATTTTCTCATCGATATTTATTGAAAATCTGATAATGATTTCAATCGTTCTGATTGGATTATCATCTGTAATTTTGAAAGTAATCCTAATAAAAGGTGAAGCAATCTTCAGATTTGTTACGAGTAACCAGCAATGCTAGCATAGGTTTCCATCGGAGGTGGAAAGGAGTTTAATATTTCTTTACTTTAATCTTCGCTAACACTGCCAGCAAGTATACACAATGAAAAAAAGAACCTATGTATCAGATAAAATTTCTTGTTTTTTCTGTTCAAGAATGTGTCAGTTAAAGTCTACTTCGAGTGTATTCGACATTTTATATGATATCTTTCGTGTCTCTGGGCGTTTTCGCCTCGTCAAATACCAAGGATTCATCAAAGCTGGGCTGTTGGATACATTCCGATAAGACAGGGCTCGGGTGCGTTGTCGCGGTGGCGAAATTACAAGGCTGTCTTTTGGGAATTTTTAGAACTTTTCGTGAAATTTTGTGATTTTCTGCAGATCTTCTAGGAGGTTTTTGTTCTAAGAATTTTGGTGCTTTTTCGGGAACCTTTGGGATTTTCTGAAATTTTTTAGGACCCTCCGAGATATTTACTGACTCTTCATGCATTATTTGGAACTTAATGCCTAAAAAATGTGAAGCACAAATAATTGTTTTTTTTTCGCTAAGAAACGAGGAAAATAAGTTTTTCCCTTGAAAAAATGTAAAAGTAATTTTTTTTTTTAAGAAATACGGTACCAGACAAAAGTATTGGCACAGTGAATTTTTCGCAATATAAGCAAAATTTTGTATTCTAATATATTTTCGATCCGTTTTTATAAAAATATAGTTCATTCTACACCAATCAACCTAAAAATGGGATCTCTAAGCCTTGCGCAATACTCAGGAAAATTCAATAAATTTGAATACTAACTTGCAACTTTCCATTAAAATTTTTTAGAAAAATTCTAGGTATGCAGTTTTATAGCCTATTCAAAGTGCAAGTTTGATGTTATTAGAAAATCGCGTTGATTTTTGGAAATTTATTTTCGAAAATTATTTTTTTGTGTGGAGAAAATGAGCAACACTTTCCACTAAACAAATTTTCCAGCAGCTTGCAATTTTTGTGAAAAATCTGCATAGAAAGTTGTAAATTAGTATGCAAATTTATTGCATTTTCCTGAGTTTTGTACAAAATTTCGAGATTTTATTTTTATGCTTTTTGGTGGAAAATGAGCTATACATATATTTATAAAAAAATATTGAAAAAAAATTGGAATAAACAACTTTGCTTACTTTACGAAAAATTCACTGTGCCAATACTTTTGTCCGGCACTGTAGTTATTAAACATTTTATACACAGTTCCGAGAGGTTCTCACGGTTAGTTAGAAAATGTTGGCCAAAATATCTCAAACTAGACAGCCTACTAGAAAACGCTGAGACGATTCCACCAATCATCTTCATGGCAAGACAGAAATCGAACAGTGAAAACTATGGCTTTGCAAGCATAAGGAACTCTTTCTAATACCTTCGATCCACTCAAGGCCAGAAGGATTTTGCAATTGCGCATGCTAATCTCACGCTATTCTGACGTGAAGCTCATTTCCCTAAGAGCGAACCACAGGCGGTAAGTGGTGCCGCCAGCTGCTCCTAAGCCGATGAGGGTACCTTTTCTTTCTACGCCATCAGTCAAGTCATTTCCCGCAATGTCGCAGTGGGTACGAACACAACTAAGCCTTATCAGATAGTACTCTGACGCAATTGGAAGGAGGTCAGACATTGCCTGGCCAGTTACGATTGTAACATCAATGCGTTTAGGGTCCTGAAAGCCGCTTGGCTGTGAATTTAAAGATCCCGGAAGATGATGTATTCCCCAACTCTATCTTCAAGTTTCCGTCTATTCGCGAAAAAGTTCACAGCTTCTTTCGTTCACACACACCTTCTCACCAATTCTTCTCGTGAGGGAATGTCGGTTGAGAAAAGGCTCCTAGCCGCTAACCAAAAGGGACCATATTCATGTGTGATGTTGAATTTCGAGGGTTTGGGAATTCCAATTTGATTTTTGATCATAGGCAGATATACTATTCCTTGGTTTATAGGTTGACAGAATTCCAGGTGTATATCTCTTATAGCAAAAGTAACGGATTTTATATGGTGAGTTCTTAGAAAGTTTAAATTTCCATAGGAAATTTCTGGGCTGGGCTATGTTGAGCATTTTAGTTTTTTCTAAGATAACAATTTTTTTTTGTCATCCACGCTTTGCAGCCTACTCTTTTCTCCTTTGCTTCTTTTTTTTCATTAACAGAGCTTGTTACCTTAATCTCAAGATCGACCTTCAAAAGAAAAATTCTTTGATTTTTATTCTTTGGACTTAAGAGCAGCGTGCAATGAACTTAAAAATTAGTTTTTGGATTTTGCGATCATGGAAATGGATTCCCTGATGCAAGAACAGCAAAAATGTCTGGTAAAAAAGTTCGTTGTATACTGGCTTCAGGAAAAAGAATTAACATCTTTAATATTTGAAGGTCACTCTCGTTTGAACAGCCATAAAGCATTGGGCGATTCATATTAGTGGACAAAAAATTCCGAAGGAAAATTTGTCTTGGTATCGGCTTTCGATACGCGTACCTTTTTTGATATCTACTCAGTAATTGGTTAAAAAGTATCGATACCAAAATGACTTAGTATCGAACGAAAAGTATCGAGTATGTACTTGTATGCACTCGTATCGTTTCATCCCTACACAGAACACATTACTTTAACCCGGGCATGTCATTGGAGGTAACCGAGAAATTTAAGAAAATGCAGCGGGTAAACGAGAAAGTGAAAAATGTTGTCTTGAGGCGTAGTGTAATTCGTTACTCCATCGAAACAAAAAGTAAGTGCTTACCAAAGAATCAAAGTTTTCGCTGGATATTTTCTAACTTATTTATCTAAGTTTCAAGATGCATTGAAAAAGTACTATTTTGCTGCATTTTGCTATAAAAAATTTTGCAATTTTAGTCAACACTTAATTTGATTACTTTTTTATGTACACCTGTCTTATACACACATACATAACGCTATTTAATCTACATATTAATTAAGATAAATATTAAAACTGGTATAAATTTCTTCATTATGAATTCGCTAAATATTGTCTGCAGGTGGCTGCAAGGATTTGCATATCATGAAGAAAACAAAAAAAAAAAAACAAACACTGACCACCTGGCCAATGCAGTTAATACTAGCACAGATCCATTCATGTTAATTTTTTCTTGCTAATATTTACTTTTCTTTTGTTTTTTACTCGAACAAAAATGTGTTGTTTTCAGCATATTCTGGTGTTTTTTTTTTATGTTAACCCGAGTTGTTGTTACTCACAGTTACCGGTTCGCTGCACAATTTTTCAACAGTTAGTTATTCTTTCCAATATAATTTTTTCACCTTCGCAGTCCAGCTGTATATCGTAGGAATTGCTTTCAATTCAACATTCCTCCATTGCGGCAGCTGAAAAAATGTCGTTTTATACACATACCTCTATGTTTTTCATTTATCATTTTCACTTTTTTTTTTTCGCTTTAACCTGTGCAGCGGCAGCTGGTGAGCTTATGTTATGTCAACAGAATTGCAAAGAATGCAAAAATCTCGTTTCGTTGCATTATTTGATTTTGGTTTAACATCCGCGAGCGAGAAACGCCTCATTTTGATTTTCAACACTTGTTTGTTCTTGAATTTTGAAGGATTTTCAGCAAAAGTTCATTAAAGTGATTAAAATTATTAAATTAAATAATTTAGAATTCCTTAAACTGCGAGTCTGTTGTGTTATTTTACGGCTTGATTAGAGGTCATAATAATATTCTCCTGTTTTTATGATGTTTTTATTAAGCTCATTTTATATAAATTTCCTAAGTGTATCGGACTGTAAGTGGGTGCCCTTGCTTTCGTTGTTCATCCATATGTACGGTATGCCCAAGGCTATAGCAGCCTTTTGCTGGCGTATGTGGATTAATCTCTTGAAGTTTTTTTTTAATAAATATTTATATTGTTCCCCAATAAAAAATGCGGTTCTTCGCGTTTTGTGGCCTGGAAGGATGATAACGAATTAAAATAACTGCAAACGCTTAAATATTTAACGATTTTAACCGACAATGTAGTTCGTTTTCATTGAATACCCGATTGCACTATAGCCTCGCCGATAGCGCCCGTATCTTTCCGTGCAGTACATTAATCCAACATATATGTATCATAAACAGCCAGCCAACAGTGCACGCTAGCAGTCCACCGTTTGCTAACTCCCGCACACTTATCACATTTCCCCATCGGCTTGTGTGACTGTATACTTAAAGCAAGGAATATTGAAGTGGGCGTGATCATTGTTATTCCGGATATCCCTAACCACTCTTGCAGCTCTGCAGACATTTCAGTTGGCCGCCGTGGAGGCTAAAGGATGGGTGCTGCTTTTTACGACTACCCTAACCCTCTTGTAATCCTGCAGCCATGAGCGGACGGCCGTACTCTCCAATGCCGCCAACCGTTTCATCACCCACGCTGATAGCGTGCAAATACGAAGTCATACTCAATTTGAATTAAGGGAACTAGGTATTTACAATATGTATCACAGTATGAGTGTCAGGGCTGCCACCTGTTTGAAGAATTGTATTTAATTAAATTATGTAAACAGAAGTTAGATGTTTGAAATTTAAAAATATAGGTCTCAAACGAAAGAGTGTTAAGGAATGTTTAAGAATGTTTTAGTTTGAAACTATTTTCGAACAGGGTCGCCATATATTTGAAAAGTTGAATTTAGTTTAATTATACACAAGCTATATGAAATAAATTCAGAGAAATTTAACGAACGCTTTAATCTGAAAATATTTTTGATAAAGGTTGCCACCTATTCGCAAATCCTTATTTATCTAACTATATAATGTGCTGCCAAATTAAAAGGTTTTTGGATAGGCTTTGTTTTGTAAAGTCAGGTCATATATGGGAGTCAAACTAGAAAGGTTTAAGCAGTTTTTAGTGTGAATATATTTTTGGAGAGAGTTGCCACCTGTTTGAGAAGCCGAATTTAAGTAAATTAAATACAAGTTATGTGAAAGATTTTGGAAAGTTTTGCTTTAAAAGTATTTTTGATTAGGGTTGCCACCACTATGAATTTGAAACTCAAGTTTGTGCCAATTGCACATAGGGCAAATATATAAAATATTAATTAATTAATTAATTAATCCCAACGGTTTTTGCCCTCCATTCCCGCCCGACCGAAGCGAGGGGCGCAGTCCGCATGACGTACGGAACCTTTTTTGTTTTTTTTTTTGACGAGTCATAGAAAAAGGAGTTTGTTAAGTGTCGAGATCTAAAACTATTCAGCTATCAGAATCAAATTCATCAGCTGATTGGATGTGCTAAATATATTTAGTATTTCAATTATTGAATTATATTACACGTAAACAATGTTGTTGTTGCATGATTGTCAAATTATCTGTTTTTGTAGTAATATTTTTTATTTTATATTTTTTGAATTGATTTGAGGAAAAACAATTTTCACATTTTTTAACATTCAAAGCCCTTTTTAAATAAAATTACATAATTATATTGGAAGTTTGAATTGAAGCAGTTCAACTACTATATGTTTCCAATAGAGGTCACACTCAATATATGCATACATATTTATTTCTTAGAAACATAGTCCATTCAGAGGGTATATATTTATGAGTTTTGTCATTCCTTCAGAAATATACGACACTTTCTTCCATCTCTGTATGGAAAATTTTCTTAAACAGTTTTTTTCAAAATAAAATAGCCTTTTCTATTACTATTAAAAAGCCCATAAAGATGGCAAATTACTGCCAATAAAGGAAATCAACTCGACGAAAAACTATTGTGGAGCACCAGGCCAAAATATCTTAAATTATAGCGAGAGTTAAGTAGAAGAAAGCATAAAAGCGCTCCAAAACTCATAGCAGCTAAGTATTTTTCAGTTCACGAGAAAGCATTTGAGTATTCCAGTAGGGCGTAAATTTTTTCCTGCCATTATTTCATCGCTATTTTTTAGACAATTCTACTGCCCGCTACAAACATACATACATATTTTCTATTCTTTCCACACTGCGCATCATTTGCGTTTTAACTTTCCACCAAGTAAATATTTTAATTCTCAGCGCTTGTGCGGCTATGTAGCTTAAAATTTTAATTCCTACTTGTGTGCCTGTGGCCACATACCATTTACCATTTTGTACCAAAAAAATCAAAGTATTTAGCTAGAGGAAGTCTCACTTTTCGCCTCTCCATTAAAGTAGAATGAAAATATCACAAAACTTTTGGCGAATTCTATTTTTGGTACAAGTTTTATAGTCATGATTTAATTATTGTCCACAAGTTTCCATAATTGAAAGCAAAAGTGTCCATTAATCCGTGCGTTTCTGCACGTCGCGTCTGTTTGACAAATTACTTTTGTAATGGCGTGCAGGCGGAAGCCAAAAGTCACCGACGACGTTGTTCGAGATAAACTTCGTTGGGAAATTATAATTATATAAAGTTGCATTTACGTATATAAAAACAAGCGTACATACATACATATTAACAGCATAAGTTGTATGTGTATGTATAAATAAGGTAAAGAAAAGTTGGCAGCTGAAATCATCTGCTGGTACATAGCCTTCCACCATCCATGGCGTATACGTAATTAAAAGTATGCCCATTAAATTGTTCGACGACTCATATTTTCATTTGTTAATTTCCACTTAAGATTTAACAATTTCAACGCATAACGAGCCCAACGAATTCGGCCAGCGTAATCGGAAAGGCGTGCAGAAATTAAGCGAACAGAATTCTTAATATCGGCGAAATCTTATTACTTCGATCAATAATTTCTCTTTCTAGGTGTGGAGGCGAATGGCGGCAATGAAAGACATTTTAATTAAGATGTCGTTGTGTAAAAAATGACAGCAACGAAAATAAGCTCAAAGTGGGACAATGACAAGTCGATTGTGAAAATTCAAAAACATACTATGTATGTACATATGTATGTAAAAACAGAAGCAAAGGAAGCGGCTGCAAAGCCGCCTACAAAAATAAAGCAGAAAAGGCGAAAGTAAATAGTCAGTTGCCGCGAAAAAGCTGAAACTGCAAACAGCATTTTGTGGGAAATGAAAGGAGTAAACGAAAAAATTACTACGCACACTTTTTGGGCAGACACTTTTTTATGCGAGGATTTCCTAGACAATATCAGTTCAACTTTTAATTGCTATTTGGTAACGTAAATAGTATCCAATGGACTTTAAATTGTCAGCTTTTGTTTACTCCATCAAACAGAGCGTCAATGTCAATGCCTCCGATTTAAGCATTTCAGGAAATTTGAGATTTTTTGACAAGAAAGTTTTTGAGAGTTGCATCAACAACAACTTGTTTGATCTACTTTAATATTCAAGCATGAAAAGAAGTGAAAGTAAAGGCATAAGTTTCAACCAAAGGAGTAAGGTGATATTTCGGCAATCACCACATCATCTTATTAGATGCCATATAATGAAAATATTTTACATAGTTCTGCTGTCCAAATCCATAAATTAGTTTTTTTTCCAGAATTTTGGCTTGGCGAAACAATCAATGTCAATAATTTTTAGTATCAATAATCTTTCTTTCTCGCAATCCCACTCGAATTTCTACTAGGTATTGAAATGAAAAGCAATGTATGCCATGTGAAAACATGTATAATGACAATTTTGCACAAGTATTTTTTTAATTTTTTAATTTTTTTTATTTTTTATATTTTTATTAAAAATTTTTACATTTAAAGCCTGGTGAAAATTCATAAATGTAAAAATTTGTTTTCGAGTATGTAGTATATTGCCTTTTCACGCTAAAACAGTTAGGCATATTGCAATAAAATTTATCACACGCACAAGCTTTGTTTTGGGTTAATATATGTATATGATAGCCCTCAAAGAGAGCTGTCACCTTTTTTTTAAGGTTAAATCAATTAATTTATAGATAAAAATAAACATTATTAAAACATTGTGGGGGTGAAAAGAAATAATTTTTAAAACGATTTATTAAGAAGTAAGCTTGATGAGGATTGCCAGCTGTTCATACTGTTGAAAGAAATTTAACTAACTAGCTAAATGAAATATTTTTATCTGGGTATCGAACGCGAGAGGTTTAAGAAAGCTTTAATTAAAAAATGATTTTTAAGATTTCTGAAGGCAAATATTCTTATGTTATCAGACAAATTTTTTTAAAGAATTTATAGTAATTTTATGAAAAACTTATTATCCCAAATCTAAACTGAATTCAATGTTCATAATTCAGTGGAGCCCTATTTTTCAACAAATTTGATTAATTTCTTCTTTAAACGGAAGCTTATAAAATTAGCAAGGGACCAATTGAGCTCGATTTTCGAATATTTATTTAATTATATTAAATTTTTTATTGAAAAGTGCAGAAAAAGTAGCAATTTTGAAGAAAATCGATTCTTCAGTTCCAGTTAATAAATGTTACATAATAAAGACTTGTTGAAAACAATCTAGGATTCCCCCAAAAAATTTTAAATGTTATGAAAAAAGCTCATCAAAATTTAATTTTTTTTTTAGTCTTTAGAAAAATTTTGAGTATGCAGTTTTGTAGATCATTAAATTTTAGTATAATAAACTTCAAGGTGCAAAAGTGGCTTAGAATTCGCGTTGATTTTTAATAATTTTTTCGGTAAGTTATCGAGCATATGTCTTGTGTAGTTTATATCTTTTATTATATTTATTATTAAAAAATAACCCGAACTCATATTTCATATATATATATTTCATGATCTTTGAAATCGCATAAATACTTAAAATTTTTTTAAGAACTAAAAAAATGTACTTTTGGTGAACTTTTTTTATAGCATTTTAAATTTTTTCATTTGTTTTTTTTTCGATTTGGGGGAACCCTGCAATGGTTTTCAACTAGTTTATATTATGTAACATTTTTAAGTGCATCACGAGGATCGATTTTCTTCAAAACTGCTACTTCCTCTGCACTGTGCGCTAAAAAATTTAATATAAGGAAACAAAAATTCAAAAATCTGGCCCAACTGGTCTTTTGCAAAATTTATAAGCTTTCAGTAAACAAAAAAAAAAATTGTCAAATTGGTTGAAAAATGGAAGATCCAGTGAATTATGAACATTGAATTCCAGTTTTGGAACACTGTGCGCCGCCGGCACGGTTAAATATTAATCAGTTTCTAAATAAAAAAAACTCCCTATTTCGATATGTTTTTCTTCTGAAGAGTGGCAGCAGGTTAATTTCAAAAAGTTGATTTTCCTCTGCATTTCTGTACCACCATAATGTATGTAAATAGAAAAATAAATGAACCCAAAACAAACCCTTTTTGAATGGTAACTACTTTAATCGAAAGGTTTTTGCGAAGTTTCCTAAATCTGAATTATCCAGTAATCCAAAAGTATGATTTCCAATTGGTGGTTATTTTCCAGACATTAATGATTTTGGACACAGATGCTACAAATACTCGGAGCGTTTGAGAAATATTTACAATGATTGAAGGAACCGAAACCCTAAAACACCAAACAGTTTTAGAAAAGAGTTAAACTCAATTAGAGTTAAGTTAAGAGTTTCTGAATTTTTAACAATTTCTTTTTTAATCCATTATTATTTACATTTTGAAGTAATTTAAAAGATAATTCTTATGTGAATAAAACGCGGCTCTTGTATCGCCCAGCCAGCTATTTTCTTGGTGTAAGGGGTATTGTCGATTTTTATAATAACTCATTGCCATCATCAAGTAATGGCAACTTGCAATTTAAACATGAAATGGTTAAGAAGAAAGACTTATAGAATGGGCACATCATTTAAAAAACACACTCAATAGAGAAAAAATTTCCAACTTGTAATAAAAATAAACCATTATGTGTGCAACCATGTGTGTTTGTGTTACGATAACATTCACTTAAACGCATCACAATGCACAAGTAATGGAGGTTAAGTGGGGCAACCGGTAGGTTATGGAAATGCATCCAGCTGAAGAGCGTAGCAACAGAGGTAACGGCAGCAAAAACTCGACACACTGTTACCAACAGCAGCCAAAGCCCAACCATTGAGCAAAGCTGATGACGAAGGCAAAGTTGATCGAATATTTGTAGCCATTGGCTTGATTGTGACATATTGGCTAGAGCCACTTGCAAAAAATGTCAGCATGTCTGAGATAATAATGCACACATACAACATACATAGTTGGAATAACATAACCATAAGAGAAAATAAGTAGAGGCAAAAAAAAACACATTGTAACAAGCCTCATAAAAAACAAGTAAGCTTTAGCGCACTAGTGTACACGCACTGTATACTTACACCCCGCTTCACTTGAATAGGTACACAATTTTTCACCAAATGTGATGTTATGCCTGGATTTTTGGGCATCGGAGAAGTATGTTTTTGATCTCATATTGAAGAATTAAAATGTATGCTTATTATTTTTATTCACTTGAATAGGAACAGTGGCTTTAACATAAGGAAAGCATTAGATTGAATCAACAAAACCATTCAATTAATTTTAATTCTAACTATGCAACACTTTTAGTATTGAATACTACACCCTTGATTCCAATGTATGAAAAAAAATCCATATCCGGTAGACAATTATAGAGACGCTTTGAAAAATCAAGGATATCTCGCAGCTTACCACTTTAATTGCCGTAAAGAAAAACTTCCAATGATCACATGGATTTGCTGACACGCAAACTTTGCAAAACATCTAATACAAAATATTTTCCAATAAGTTTAGGTCCTGCGAATAGGCCGAACTCGGAAAAAATTACGACTTTGCTTCGTTATCCTCGTTTTTCGATAGGAATCGAAGTTTATCGAATCATCGAAGTTTATAGTTATCGAAAGTTGTCCATGATTATTAAGTTATCGCAACGTATCGAATTAATTGAATTGATTCATGTTTATTGACTTGTCGAAATTTATAGACACAGAAACTTAGTTGTAAAAATTGTCTGATAGTTATCGAGCTATAAAAATGTATGATATTTTCGTAATTTGTCAAGTATAGACTTAACGAAATTTATCGAGTTATCGTAATGCATCGAATTCGTTCAACTTACAGAGTTATCGATAATTTTTGAAATTGGTCGATTCATCGAGTCGAAGTTTATGGAATTTTAAAAATGTATCGATTTATCGCAATTTCAAGGTGATATAAGTTTATCGAGTTATCACTGTTTATCGAATTTAATCATGCTAACAGATTGTAACGAGTTATCGAAATTTTTAAATAGCTTTCGAAAAATGTGGAGCTGTCAAAATTAAAAATTTATAAAGGTATCCAGAGATATACATATAGATTTTTGAGTTATCGAATTTTATCGAGCCCTCTAATTTCACAGTTGTCGAAATAAGTCGAGTTATCGAATTTTGTTGAGTTATCATACTTTAGTGCTTTTGAAATTCATCGAATTATCGATATGTATCAAATAATTGAAATTTATCAATAAACTGGAATGTATCGGGTCAATTTCAAGTCCTGCCGAAGTCCTCCAAAGACCTTCAAAGATAAAGATATAAAAATTGTAGTCACGTTTTAGTTCCAAAGCAGAAGATTTTCCACTGGGATACTTTGTACCTTATAAGTTTTGCTACGTGTTGAGTTAGAAAACCCCTCCAGAGCTCCTAAAAACTAGAAAAACTGTCGAATTTTGACAGTAACTGGCACTCTAGTATTATTAAATCCGTTGTAGCCAACCGACATGTCTAATTGGCCTTGCAGGCATGCGCTGTGGTACAAAATTCCAGTCATGTTTCGTAACGTTGTATAGTAAAATTTATGCAATTTTTTTTAAATTTTCTTAAAATAGACTTCACTGATGCCTAAAAGTCCATATATAAAATTGGAGCTTGAGGAAGAAATGTGTACCTATTCAAGTGAGTCGGGCTGTATGTATGTACATTAGGGTGGTCCAAAAATGTATGGGAGAAAAGTAAAATCGGAAATTTAATGCTTTCACCCCCTAGGATTGTTCTATACCGAAAAAAAGTATACCCTTGTTTTTTTATTTTAAAATCAAAATATATTTAGAGGTCGCTCAAAGCGCTCAAAGTTTCCCATGTATTTTGTATGGGGAAAAAAATACTTTTCGTAGAAATAGCATAGAATCCATGAAAATCAAAATTTTTCATTCTGAAAACTCTGCTTCTCTTCAGAGGACTTCAGAGAATACGGCCCAATTGTTTATTTAAAAATTTTTTAATTTTAACTATTTTTCTTTTTTCTTTTGTATATTTCCTTTTGTATATTTGATTTTTTTTGGGGATATTTCGGAGACCCTTAAAAAATAGTTAAAACTAAAAAATGTTTAAATAAACAATTGGGCATTATTCTCTGAAGAGAAGCAGAGTTTTCAGATTTAAAAATTTGGATTTTCATGGATTCTATGCCATTTCTACGAAAAGTCTTTTTTTCACCATACAAAATACATGGGAAACTTTAAGCGCTTTGAGCGACCTCTAAATATATTTTGATTTTAAAATAAAAAAACAGGGGTATACTTTTTTTCGGTATAGAACAATCCTAGGGGGTGAGAGCATTAAATTTCCGACTTTACTTTTTTTGGACCACCCTAATTTAAATACATTCGCAACTAAATAATAAAAAAAAAAGTTGGGACATTGCAATTCAAAAAGTACTGAAACGAAATTCAATCAATTACCATAAAATGTGATTGAGGGCGAATCAATGATGAAAAAGGTAGTCGGTGAAATTGTGCTTATGCGTTTGCCCCGTATGTGTGTGTGCGCGCTCTAAAAATATGTTTAAAAAATAGGTATGTCAAGTACGAATCGAAACCCCAAGTAATATTAAAAAAAAAAAAATGGTTGTCAGGCTTTTAGCTCAACTTACACATGGCTGCCGTTGACAATGACTCGTTGCTGCACGAGCTGGATAACTGCTTGCTTGGTTGTGTGGTGGCGGTGGCGGTGGCGGTAGCGGTCGGCTGGCTGGTTGCTTGCTGCGTTGGCTGCAGCTCCGTTTTTATTTGCTGGCTATTTGCGGATTTTAGTTTATAGCTGAAAATGAGAATTTCATTTTTTTTTATTTCTACATACATAAGTATGTGTATACATATATGCTTTTTTCAATTTGTGTTTTGGTTTACCAAACGTTTGCTTGGATTTCGAGTTGATATAGTATATTTATATATATGTGTGTGTGTGTGTGTGTGTGTGTATATGAACGCATAAAAGCAAACGATGCAAAACTAAAGCATGCAATTGAAATGGGCATTACATTTGGTGAAGTGGAATAAATTTTGACGATGGGTGTGCGTTGGTTCGTATATCTGTACGCATATATGTATGTACATATGTATGTATGTATGAATGCTTATTGAAATGCATTAAAAATCATTGAATCGCACCTTATTGACTAGTGACTGGTAACTAGGGACTATTTTCCCACATTTTTTTTCTATATGAAAGGTTGTGGTACTCGTTTTATGGCTGCAAATTTCTATTCGTGTGCAAAATAGCTTTGAAAAATGCCAATTGGCATTTGTCAATATTTGCATGTATTTTACTATTACTATTCGTGTGATTGACGTCACTTTCGTTTGACTCACACAAGCACTTAACATTTTAAATTATGTGTATGGTGTTAGGTCTCTGGTGATTTATGTACATAAATATATACGCTTTTCCAAATAAAAATACATTAGCGATGTTGATCTAAAAAGCATTACATTTGAAAATTCCATTTCACTTTGATTGACAAGTCGTGTGGAAATCGTTCTATAACTACATCTCGCTTCACGTTTTTTGATGCGTAAGCTTCTTAGCTCTCGGTATGGCTAAAATTTACATTAACCCGGCAGAAAATCTGTGATTATTTCTTGTGTGTATAAATAAATATTTCTACTAGTCCAGAAAGGGCTA
Organism: Rhagoletis pomonella; assembly: GCF_013731165.1. NCBI lineage: Eukaryota > Metazoa > Arthropoda > Insecta > Diptera > Tephritidae > Rhagoletis > Rhagoletis pomonella. The sequence continues at coordinate 46,760,535 of NW_023458561.1, read as the reverse complement.
TCTCAGGACCATTTTGGGATTTGCTCGGGATTATTTCGGCACTAGTCCGGGAGCGTTTCTGAACCTGTTCAGGACTGTTTCAAAAATATTTCGGAACCCCGTCAAGACAATTGCGGCATAAGTTCACGACTATTTGGGGGCTATTTTGGAAATTGTTCGAGATCCTTTCGGGATAAGTTCACGAGTATTTCAGAACCAGCCCATTTAATTACAATTTTGGGCATAGTTTGGGCTCCTTTCGGGATACTTTGAAACTAGTCGCGAAAAGTCGTGGTCTGGTGCCGACAAAATGAATAAAAGAAATGAGATTAATGTTTATTTTTTATAGCCTAACCTCTTCAGTTACATATGCATGTATGTAACAGAATCGCCTAATGCCTTGCCAAGCTGGTCATATCAAATGCTTACGCCTATTTTCAAGATGCTGACCCATTTTTTCGATTGTGGGTTTCGGAGAAGCTTCGATTTGATATCATTTTACTTAAATAGTTTAAGCACCGTATATTTAGTCCAGCAGAATCGGCCGATATGTGTCGAGATGTTTGTGTATTTTTATTTGGCGAGAAAATAAAGTTCGATAACTCTCCTCACCTCAGCAGTGAAGACTATTTTTCTGAATCTTATAGCGTTTTTTATTTCTCGTGATAATAGGTTCTTTCCCGTACGCAACGCGGGATCCCGCGGGTGCGCAAAATAGCACAGAAATCATTCCCGTACTCAACAAAATGGGTAATAGAGAGCGAAAATTGGAACGTATTGGATCGTATGTGTCTTCTTCTTCCTGACGGAAAAACAGCCCGGACTTTTTCTCCGGGTAAAAATGGGTAAAGCGTCAAAGTACATATCAGCTATCCCACGACAGTCGGGTCTACGTAACCGGAACGACCCAGATTTATATCTGGCCAAGAACTGTCACTCCAGCAACACTCCCCAAAAAGTCTTTGGGGAATTTGTATGCTGCTACAACAACAACAACATATCAGCTATTTTGTGTTTACATGTTGCCTGTTTCTAGTGGTGTGCTGAGTCAATACTTTTAAGTATTGATCGATATTCGGTACCGATTTAAAAAGTATCCAATACTCTCGATACTCGGTACCGAAACATTCAGGTTTCGAAAAAACGGTTCAGGGGAGACTCGCCTATAAAAACCCGAATGTAGGAGCCAATAGAGCTTTTAATACGGATTCAAATGATTACTTGTTCCAAGCATTTTTGTTCCAGCTGAATCTGGCGATATCATTTTTGTACGCATGGAGGCAGATTCTGCAACCAGTTAGCGACAATTTTCGAATCGGCATCGGTTTTGTTGACGTATGATATGAAATATTTTTACGTCAACAAGTGCGATATCTCAACTTGAAATGCATAGATTGGCGAAGGTTTAATGCAAAGAATCGGTATCGGCTACCGAAAAGGAAGTATTGGGTACCGAAAAGGAAGTATTGGGTACCGAAAATTCAGCACATCACTAGCTGCTTCACAAATTCTGGGCACGAAATGTGGTTTTTTGCGTTCCCGTACTTCTGGATTATGTTTCATTTTTGAGAGCAAACTTTTTGCTTATTCTCTAATTACCGGATCCGGTCCGGATTGTTAGGGAAAGAACCTAATGTTGCATTTATTCTGTGTTTTCTTATTTTTCCAATGTTTTTTTAATATTTTGCTTAAAATCGAAAATAAAACGAGGAATTTTATACAAATATAAAAAATACAATTGCGAAAATTCATACCATATCCTTTTGAGTGAAGTCACTTTTTAACTTGGCCCTGAAATGGTATGTGGGTATGTGTAAGTACGTCTTGCGCTGACGTTTTTTTTTATACCTTTCATGAGCATGAAATGGTATTATAACTTTGGTCCGATGTTTGTAAGTACCAGAATAAGAAGAAATAGACCCATTAAAATGTATACTTAAATGATCAGAACGACGAGCTGAGTCGATTTGGCCATGTCCGTCTGTCCGTCTGTCTGTCTGTCTGTCTGTCTGTCTGTCCGTCTGTTTGTATGCAATCTAGTCTCTCAGTTTTCGAGATATCCGGATCAAATTTGGTAGGTGGATGTATTTTTATAATGTATTAATCATTTGTCGGAACCGGAAGAATCGGACCACTATAACATATAGCTCCCATACAACTGATTGTTCAGATATGAGATTTTTCGTTATAACTTCTCCATTTATGCAGCTAGGAACATGAAATTTTGCAATACTTCTACCCATTATCAACAGAAATCTTAGAGTAAAAATTACAAAGATCGGGTAACTATAACCTATAGCTCTCATACAACTGATTGTTCAGATATACGATTTTTCGTTATAACTCGTCGATTTAATTAGCTAGACACATGAAATTTTGCACTGTTGTCACTTATTATCAAAAGAATACTTTCAATGAAAATGGCGAAGATCGGGTCGCAACAACCTATATCCACCATACAACCGATTGTTCAGATATGAGATATTTTGCCATATCTTCTTCATTTATGCAGCTCGGAACATAAAAATTCGCACCGTTTTCACTCATTATTAACAGAATACTTACAGTGAAAATAACAAAGATCGGGTCAATTTTACGTATAGCTCCCATACAACTGATTGTTCAGATATGAGGTCTTTTATCATAACTCCTCCATTTATGCAGCTAGAAACATGAAATTTCGCACTATTTTCACTCATTATCAACAGAAAGTTTACTGTAAAATTAACAAAGATCGGGTCCCTATAACCTGTTTATTGCCTTCATACAACTGATTGTTCAGATATGGGGTTTTACTGTAAAACTCCTTTATTTGGAAAGCTAAAACCGATAAATTTCGTAAGCTATTTTTTAAAAAATAATACAAAGTCTACTAAGAAAATCGTCAAAATCTATGCTGTATAATCTTAATCTCTTGTACCACTGATTGTTCAGATACCAGTTTTTGCGATATATGTATCTCCTTTATGTAGGAAGCTAAACCCATTAAATTGTGTTACCGGTTTACGTACCGATCACACAGCAGTGGAAATCACTTAGATTGGTGCTATATAAGGTAAATCTTCCATACCTCTGATTGTTTAGATATGATTTTTTATATATGTATCTCCTCTATCTATGCCTGCTTTGAATACATATATAAATTTATTCAAATGCAGTAATCTGTTAAAGTAAAATTTTCAGCTGCTCATGGAAGGTATGAAGCCTTCGGCATAGCCGAATACAGCGCTGCTCTTACTTGTTTATACATATGTATGTACGTGTGTACTTATATTCTCTGCACCAAATTACCGTATACATATTTACGTACACTCCTTCATCAGTTCTTTCTTTTGTTTTTAGCATTTTTACCATATTTTTAACGAACACTTTCAGATAACTTCAATGCAGACATATTAAGTATTCGCAGACAACATGCTTGTACTCACTGTTTTTGTAGTAGTTGGCGGAGCGCGTGAATGACGATTCTCATTGACAACACCATCATTTGCGAATTACTCAATAATTAATGCGACAATTATTAATTGTCTGCGATTTTTTCTGTCGCATGTCACTAAGGACATGTACTACTTTTGTGTTCCACTAACAGCAGTCGTGAAAGCATGCGGAATGTTAAAATATTTACTAACAAATGCAGTATGTAATTTTTTTTGGTGATTTATTATGCAATTATAAGGGTGAAATGTTTTTTTTTTATATACATACATATTTCTCTCAGAAAAGATTTATGAGAAAAGGGTGATCTAAAAATAAATCAATTTTACTTCTAAATCTGAATAAAATGAAAGTTTAATTTGATATTTCAATTGGTTTTGGTGGTATGAATATAACAAAATAAGATCACAGATGAAGATTTATGAAACAGCCTTAAAATATGGGATTAAGATACATATTTAGAATATGTATCTATGAATGTGAGAACCATTTTGAGCAGGATGCAACCGTAATGAAAAAGAAAGTTGTTTCAGGCAATCATACAGTATCGTTGAAATAATATTTTATGGCACATTAGAGAGAATTTCATTTCGCAGGAATTTTCTTCACACAGCATCTACCAGAAAAAAATTCCTATGCGTTATTCTAAAAAATAATAAATAATAAATTTCATGCCAATCCGTTCAGGCGTTTTTGTGTGATTGAGTAACAAGCATCCAAACGTACAAAATTTAACAATTACAATATTAGTAGGAATTCTTTAGGAATTCGACAAAAAACAAACAGGCAGAACTTCGATACTACAATTATAGCATAAATATAGAATCAAACAAAAAACAAAACTGTCTGTTAGCAACAAAAAGGTGCAGGTCGCGTTGCCTCTTTTTTGTCCTTATAAGACAAAGGACAGCAATAAGCTGGAAAAAAATAATTTTCATTTAAATAATAGAATTAGAATAGATATTATCATAGGTTTCGGTGATATTATCGTTTTAAATATTATTATCTATTTCGCTAATTGTCATCGTTCTTTTTATATTTTAGATGTTTTGAAATCGATAAACTAGTGAAAATTCAATATTTTTTTTCAAACCACTTTGAGTTACAGAATAATTAATAATAACTAGGAGTGGTAGTTATTGTCGAAATAATTCCTTGAAGTCGCGAAAATCTCGTAACAGTAATGAAAATCCTGAAATAATTTGAAAATATCAAAAAATACTAATAAATTTCGAAGAAGCCGGAAAGGTGCCAAGCGTATTCTGACAAGTTCTTCTTTTACATTCCGAAACGTAAAACTCGAAGAATCTCGACAAATGTGGAAAAAAATACGTAGAAAATCGTAACGATAGAATTTAATTTAGTATTTAGCACCACCTGAGTACCTATTTAGTATGCAAATAAGTACTCCAGATTCAAAAGTATTTAAGTATGTTTGTATGCCCATCACTAATATGTAGTAACTAGGATTTTTTCCATGTTTTTCTATTCCCAAGGTGGCAGTTAGCGAATACCTAATTTCAAGCTAAAGTAAAAGAACTAAAAAAATAAAATGGATAAGTAAATTTATGTTCATCAAGAAGCTTTAAAGAATTTTTCATATACTAAAAAAATTTCGCAAAAAAGTCACATAGTTATTTAGTCAGTCCTATGGCTCCGTAGCTAACAGGTCGGCCGGCTGTGCTGTTGTTGGTGTGTGGCTTAGCGACAACGTCGCTGTGATGTTGCTAACCTTTTATCATCGCCGTTGTTGTTGGTATTGCTGGCCGCAAGCAGGAAATTGATTACGGCAGAATGGTGTCAACTATTTTCATTTATTTCTCGTGCCATTTCCTTGGCTTCTTTGGCAATCGCATCCTGCAGCATGTCTCCGCCTTAGCCTTCCACCGTCTTTGCGTCTTTTCTGTGTTGCGTTGTGCCTTTACCTTAGCCAGCTTTAGCTGCTGCTGCATCTGCACATTTACGTCTTTATTTATTCACATTTTTGTAACTTTTTTGTTGCAATTTTATTTTTATTTTTTCATTTTATTGTAAGTCTCCATTTTCATTCGCTTGCTTTGGTTGTAAAATGCAAATTGCTTGCGGTGATTCTAAAGTTATTGCTTACTTTGTTGTAGCAACATCAGCTGCGATGCCAACACCAACGCCAACGCCGGCCACCAACGACAATGCCAACGCCGGGCGACAAAGTATGTACAGTCGAGCGTACGTTGTTGGCAATGCAGTCGGCGCAGGCTTTAAAGCCACACAGCTGCAGCCGCAATGCAGCAGTGGAAATGCAGCGCAAAATTGCAAATTTGATTGTTGTTGTTGTTAAAGGTTTTATTGCTTTTGTTATTGTGTCTATTTCAGGTTCTGTTTCTGTTTCTGTTTTTGCTTTTGCTTTCATTTCACTTTAACTGCAGGCGCTAGCTGTGGTGGTGGTCAACGATCGCCCACCAAGCGGCTGGCGTATGGTATTTCGGCAGCGAATACCCAACGAAGAAGATGGTAAGAATTGGAAGGAGATGATGCGCAACGGATTGAAAGAGCGCCAATATTAGCGAGCGGTTTGTAAGCTCACCGCAACAGGATATTTGCACATTTCATTTGCCCCTTCCCTTTGAACACTTAAATGCCAACTACACATTGCATTTATTTGTTTTGTGTTGTTTTATTGTGCGTGCGATTGTATTGCTAAGTAAAAGCAATTATTGAAATTTGACTGCCGGCGATTGGGTCAACAAGTATCGCTACCATAATCTGATGGCTAATAACCTACTACATGTATAGTATATTATGTGGCTGTGTGTAATCGTCCCTAAGGCCTTTTGTTCTGTTTATAAGTTTGCTTCGATTGCTTTTCTTGATTGCTGGTTTCTCATTTACCTTCGTTTTATTGGCTAATTATGGGCTCATCGGACATTGATAACGTTTTATTGTAAGTTATAAAGTAATTGATTGTGGTGTTTAATTAGTTGTTGCTGAAAATCGCATGCTATGGAGTGCACTTAGGCAATGAAATTGTATGTTTTTTTTTATTTATCTTAGACAGCCCTATTCTCTTATTCTTATTCTGCGTTGTAACCATCTAAGCGATTCTGGTCGAATAGAAAAAAGTAGGCTAGTCGTTTCTCTTCTTTGTCAACTGCTGCCAATTGGAAATGCCGATCGTCTTTCTATCGCAAAAGAGGCTTATACCAGTGGACACTGCATTGAATGCTTTTAGAGCTGCAGCGTTTGCATCCATTCGTATGATGTGCCCAAGCCAATGGAGCCAAGCCAATGGATCCAAGCTAATAGAGTCGTTGTATTTTAATTTGCTTCATTATGTCGATGTCGTTGTCGACGATGATCATATACATAATATACTTCTAGGCTCACAATCTTGTTACTTGCTTAAAAGTACATAAATAATTTGATTATGGTTTAAGTTCAGCTAGTATAGATTTAATTTACCTAAATGAATGGTTTCACCAATAAGTGAAACTGTTTTGGCGGTTTGTTAAAACTTAACTTACCGTAAGAAACCTAAAACCAAGATGAAATAGTCTTCGACGTGGCTTTGAGTTACGCTAAGTTTCGGCTGTCCAAATATAAGCAACATACATTTAAGTGAACTCTGGAATGACAACCTCTAAGTTAGGTTAAGTTGCCATAATAAGACCTTAAGAAATTGTAGATTTCAGATTTTTAAGTTACAGCCTTACGGAAATTGAGAGCGGTGAGAAAATCCATCTCCCCAAATTTTTGTTTTTGTATTTCTTAAAAATAAATGAACGCAAACCTTTTCGTTCGTATGCATTTTTTTGATGTGAGTGAAAAATATAACACAAAAAAAAAAATATTTTCCCTTCTTGCTTAAGTTGGCGTGTTTAGTAATCACTGACGGTTAACTGTAGTTTTAGTTTTTTTTTTGCTATGTATCCCAATTATCTTATAAATAAAAAATAAATTGTTGTCCATTAGTCTCGCTAAAATTCGAAAACGGCTTTACCGATAACAATACATATTTTTATAGGTTATTATATACGGATGGTTAAAAAAATCAAAGTTGCCACCTGTTGGGAAATTCGAATTCAAATAAATTGATAAGATTTATAAAATATTACGATATGGGTATCAAACAAAAAAGGCTTAAAACAGCTTAATTTCAAAAACTTTATTGAACAGAGTTGCCAACTGAGTCAAAAAATCTAATTTATTTATATTAAAGCAAATGAAATGTTACAATATGGTGTAAAACTAAACCGGTTTAAAAAAGCTTAGTTTCTAAATTTTTTTAAAAAGTGCTTTCACCTATTTAAAAATTATTTATTCAATTAAATTGCTAAAATAAATTAAATACATGCATACTACAACCTGGGTATGAAACGGAAGCTTCATGAAAAGCGTTGATTATGACATATTTTTGAATAGGGTTGCCACATATTAAAAAAGATGCAAATAAAAATACTTAACTTAAACAACATATTACAAGATGTGTATAAAACTAAAAGTGTTTAAGAAAACTTTGTCAAATAGTGTTTTTTTTTTTTAATTTTGTCACATATCGCTACCTAAAGGCTAAAAGGTGCCAAGTCCATATTTTTTTAATTTACTATTTGATGCGGAAGGTTAGGTAATACGAAACTACATCGATTTTTCATCTCTCCTGAACAATTTCAAAAAATTGACTTGGCACCTTTTTAACCTTAGGTGACGATATAAAAAAGCCGAACATTAAAATATTTACAGAAATTAAGAATTTAAATACATACATAAGTATATTATCAATTGAAGTGTTAAAGAACATTTTGCAGCAGAAATTTTTCAAATTAGTTGCCACTGACTTAATATTATATAGTTAGTGTTGGGGTAAAAATAAAAATTATGAAATGTTCATGCAACGAAAAACAAAAAAACTTTTTATACCAAAGTAAAAAATAATACAAAAACAAAAGAAAAATATTAAAATATCAGATGAAAGCTGTCTAAAAATCTTGAATGAACATTTTTGTCACTAATTTTTCATCATTTTTTTATCACCATTCTTTTTTTCATTACCATTACCAATGCCAATTACTACGGCTATTATCATTACCATTTCAGATTAGCATTACCATTTACATCGCCATTACCATTACTATTACCATATCAGTACGTTTATCATTAAAATAACATTACTATTACCAATGACCATTCAATACCATTACCAAGAACCATTGTCAATTACTTGCCATTGGTATTTAGTATTTAAAATTATTTTTTTTGTGTTACTAAATATAATAAACGATTATAGTGTAAAACTACGAATCAAACGCATGCAAAAACGTGGCGCTCGCAATCACTACTTGGATTTCACCGCCTAGCAGTTAGCTTCACATTCATTAGACATACTTCAGCTTCGAAAAAGTCGTGGTTACACCTGCCCTACGAAAATCAAGATGAGGCTTAACATTTGTACATATCTTGCTAGCGTCTTGGCAAAGATAGTCCTTTATCCCTTGTGGCACTTACACTAAAAAATCGACAAGGTTTACAAAATATATTAACACAATAGCCAGGTGTTTTGAGTTTTATACAAATAAATAATTATAAACAATGCAATAAAAAAGTTTCGTACCTTCTAATAACAATGCGCTTGTTAAAATACATAAGCCAAAAATATTTCGCTGCCACTTTAACTGCCACAGGTAAGAGTCGACAAAGAATTATACCACTCACGCAACTTACCTGAAATAAATGAGTTCACCGCAATTAACAAGTAGTTCAAGTACCTGCATTTTAAGAAACCCACCCTAGTGCGTCCGAGTATAAAAACCAGACTCGCTTTCTTTTACGCCACCACATTGCTGACCCAGCGAGCGCACGGCTAATAACCAAAAATTATACGTAGCAAATAAATACAAATATCTTTCAAATGGAAGGAATCTATGCCTATCCACTCGACAACGCAACAGCTTTACAAGATTCATTAGTTTATGAGGAGCCCATCTCATTGGAGCGGGACATTTCCGAACATCAGATGGCCATTAGTACGATACAAAATGTGGTGGAGCGAATAGACAACTTCGATATGCTAGAGGAAGCCATCGATTTGCAAATATATTTTGAACGTGAAATGCAAGATAGGCTTGTAAGACGAGAATTTCAGAATGATGAAAGAAATGCAACACTATATGGGGCCATGTACCCCGACGATCCGGAAGTTGTGAGTTTTATATTGCCTGCAAGTGTGCAATATATGAATCGTGAATCGGTTGCACGTATTCAACGCTTACGCAGCCGTCAACTCATAGATCACACGCAAGAAGAAGAAGAAGATGGTGAAGTGGAAGATGAAGCACCCAGTGAAAAAGAAGAATCAAGCGGTGATGAAGAAGAAAATCGCATACTTGATATTATTAGCTTTCAACAAAATAACACCAACAGAGGCAACGCTGCGAAACGCCAACAAAAATACAAATATATACGATTTGCGAAACAGCAACGTCTAAAATTGCAAAGAATATGCTAAAGTCGCAGTTTGAGGTTAAGGACGGAGGCTTTCGCCTAATCGAATGCGGAAAATGGAGAGTTGTTTAAAGTAAGAAACTCTGAGTCTACACAGAAGTTTTCCTAAGGTTAACATCTTTGCTAAGGCAGGTATGGAAATTTGTTATATAGTAAACAAATGTCTACAACTTATTTACTGTAAAGGCTGGTTTCAACTATGCCAAATTTTGTTTCGAAGTCAGATTTCCAAAATGGTGATTTATTTTAACTCAAGTATATGACGACAAATACGATTAAAATTGCCATAGTGAAAACAAGGCTAGGAAAACTCTAGGTTATAGCCAAATTAGTGCAACCTACAATAATTTCATCTAAATTTAAATATTTCAACAAATTCAAGCCCTAACTGATTTACTAATCTCACAAGAATATTTGTAATTGTATTTATGTAGCTATTTACTCTTGTAAATTTATACTTTCGGTAAATATAAAAGACATTTTTGTAAAATATATTTATTATTGTTCGTTTATAACACTGAATTGTTATGCTTCATTATCGCCGTTTGAATGGATCATTGTCTCCTACAAGCATTGGGCCTTATGAATAAAAATTAAGCAATTGCTTTTCCTTAAAATGTCAGACCTTTTACTTAAATTTCTTTGAATAAATCGAGTTTTTATTCATACGTCCCATTGTCTCTAAAATACTATGTTGTTACGCCAACTTCGTAATTCAATCCCGGCAATGTAGTCGAGTCATGAACGATCTTTTAATGACCACAAAGAATACTTGCGTTGATAATTTGATATGACGGGTTCCAATCGTTGCTTGTCCTCTCAATACAACCATCAGAATTGATGATTGCGGCTTTATGTGTCAAATTCGGAATCCTTTCGCCCAGCATTTGCTGAGCAACCACGAGGCTAAGTAGTTCGCATAAAGAAAAAGTTATTTCCACTCCAATTTTTCTTGGTGGCGTCATCTAAAAGGTAAACTTTCTACCCAGCTCATCTGCCACGCACTTTTCTGCGATATAACTGTAGTCGGAAAACCAAAAATGTAAGTCTGATTAGGTAACACTTAGATGCCCAAATAGAAGTAAGGCATTCCCCAAACAGACTTATGCTGGCTGTTTGTCTTTTAGCAATAAGTTTTCTAAAAATTAATTTAAATTTAAAAAATATATATTTCTTTTTAAAGCAATAGAAACTAAAAATTAGAAGAAAATCAAATAAAAAAAATTTAAACGAAAATATATTTATTTTTAAAGCAATATAATCTAAACATTAACATGAAATTAAACTAAGAAAGAAAAATAAAAAAATTTATTAGGAAAAGAAAAGATTAAAAAGTGCATAAAAATAAAAAGGAATTTAAAGCAAATTTACGCTTTAAAACATTGAAATATAAAAATTAAAAAAATAAACGAAAACAAAGAAAAAAAAACTTAAGTGTCTTAGAATTACAAGAAATTAAAAAATACTTCTTTCTAAGGCAACAAAATATAAAAATATAAACAAAAAGGGGTTAAAAAATTAAAAACAAAATATCTGCATAAAATAAGTTTCAAAAATTAAATGAAGTAAAATTTTTGTATGATGATGGTTTTGGCGACCTTTTTACTTCTTAAGTTGTTAGTTATACCGGTTGAATTAAAACACTAGATTTTAATTTTTTCCAATATACTTCGGTTACACCGCGGTAACCGCCAGCAGGCATCTATCGAAATATAAAATACATCTAAAGTATAATAATGTTATGTAAAATAACAATTATTAAAAACTAAATACATACATATCGATGTACTCTGCAATAACGACACAATTCAAAATTCAAAATATAAAAACCCTTACCACGGTTAAGTGTCTTATGTCTCTAATTCTTGTCTTATCCATCTATAATATTTACTTAAGTAAGCAGTAAGGATTACTAAAGAAAATAGCGAAGATTATAAATGGTTTAGGCAAAGATTAGAGATATGGGACACTTAACAGTAGTAAGGTCTTTGTTTTTTCGAATATTGAATTGTGTCGTTGTTGCAGGGGCTCATCGACATATTGACTGCTCCGTGTGATGTGGAGTTTTATACTGTTTTTTTTTTTTAATAATAAAATCCAAAAATTACTTTAAAATATTAGAAAAAAACCAAAAAAAAAATCATAAAAATCCAAGGAAATTAAAAAAAAATATTTTTCGTTTTAAAGCAATAAAATCTAAAAATTAAATTAAAAAAGCAACAAAAAAATAAAATAAATAAAAGTTTGTTATTAAAAATTAAAAGAAATTAATTTTTTCCTTTTTAAAATAATGAAAACTACATATTAAAATATGATTAAACAAAAATAAAACTAAAAAAAATACATAAAATAAATTTGTGAAAATTAAGTGGTATTAAAAGAATATTAAAAATAAATGGGTTTAAAAAAAGAAAAAATAAATAAATAAACAAAAATAAAGGTATTAAATTTACTGATATTAAAAAAATAATTTTATTTTACAATTTAAAAAAATAAAAAAAATAAAAAATAAAAACTTCCTACAGTCTAAAATATCTTTGTAAGCCAATCTTGATTTTTCGGTGACGTTAACATTCAGCAATACAATTTTTTTGTTATAGTTCTACTGGATAGATCAAAATTCTTCCTTAGCAAAGGTTTACTAATTTTTGACAGCTTTATTTTACCGACATTGAGGACAGTAGGAACTGAGATCTGGTGTGTAAGTACTAGAATGGGCATTTGAGGTCAATCGTCTTCTGAGGAAAAAAATATCGATATATCATAGTCTAAGATCCGACTGTAAATGACGAAGATATGACGGCAAAAAAGTAATTGTATATACAAAAATATTTCCATGCCCTTAATTATGATGCTAAGAAAAAACTCTGACAACTATTATGCAAAGTGCCGCCAACAATGAACAAAAAAAAAAAAAACCAACTCTGATGCGGGCTGCCGCTGCTGTTGCTCTACGCGGTGACATTTTCAAACATTAATTAAACTAATTTTCCAAAAAAATATTTCGCTCACTCTCTGGAAGAAAATTAAATCAACTTGAAAGATAGTTGTTGCTGGCTGGTTTGCTTTTGCTCGACGCCTGCCTGGATGCATCAAAACAGCGTAGTTGCAAAACGATGCTAAAGGAAAAGTCTCGAGAAAGTTGAGAAGTTATACTGCCGCTAAAGTTTGCTTGCAAAGTATATGGCGTCAGCACCACATGAATGGATTGAGTTTGGGCTACCACACACACACACACACACACACACACACATTCACATATTTACTATGCAGCCGTAAGCACCACAAATGTGATGCGTCATTGCTGCAGCAGTTTTCGGTTGCCAGCAACATTGTGCTCGCCTCCAATGCTGAGGCGTGTTTTGCAGTAATCCTGCAAATGCACCCAAACATACACTAACGCACACACTTCCAAATTATTTGCATATCCTTTTGCTACGCTGAGTGATTCGAACGCATTTTTGTGTGCCACTGTTTGCACTTTCAGTAGCGTAGTCAATGTTGCTTGCATTTTAGCTTTTTTCGTCGTAGTGCTTACATCACGGCGTCATCAATCTTCGTTTTGGCTGCTGCTATTCGCATTCTATCCTTTGGTTTGTGTGTGTCAGTGTAAATCTTGAAGATAATTTAGCATACACTGCAAAGAAGCAGCGACTATCGAACCAACACGCCCATCCTTGCGTACATTAGTAATATCTGTATAGCGGTAGCCCAAGCGTCTAATGTCGCACGCTTGCATTCTGCTATTCCTCCGCAACTACATGGCTTCGAATCTATTATTTTTTTTTCGTTTTGCTTTTCCTTGCGTATCCTATTTACACACGCATGTTTGTGGCTTGCCACGCAAAAGTCTGCTTGACGCAGAGGATTAATGAACGAATGTTAGCTGAGTCGAAGGCGTACGCGCACACACTAGGATATCTGTGTTCTTTGCGTTCTCGTTTGAGCTTGAAAAGCTTTTGGTTTTTTCTGGAAACCCAGTGAGGATATATTGAAGTTTAAGTTGCACTCTAATAGT
>NW_023458561.1:46742548-46746529 GCF_013731165.1 Rhagoletis pomonella | reverse complement strand
GGAAACCCAGTGAGGATATATTGAAGTTTAAGTTGCACTCTAATAGTCATTTTTTTTTAATATTTTTTCTTTTATCATAAATGTGGGCTAAAAGGAAAACTATGAGATTAAGATACCATGGTCTTTGGGTTAAGTACACCCAGAAGGACGAAGGTAAAATTACAAAAAAAGACTTACCTTCAGTGAAAAGTGGCTAAATATTTGATTGATCTGATTGAACAAAGTTTTCGCAAAATAGGTTTGTTCCACAAGCTACTTGTAGAAAAACTCGAGCTAAGTTCAAACTGTGAGCGTATATCAATTACTTACTCATCGCTCTCCCTGCGAGCTGTAAAACACGAAAATTTCAAACAAAGTTTTAGGAGTCGCTCCAAGGGTTTACAGTTTTTTAAATAAAACACATGCACATTGGCGCTCGGGTATGAAAATTCGCCAAACTGGAAAGCTTGGAGTCCAGGATAAGTGCCTGATACTTCACTACTGTGGCGACATTGATCGCGACCCCATCTAAGGTCAAGTTCCTCATTCCCTGAAGAGTTCGTTTTTTGGTAAAGCGAACTATAGCAGTCTTGGAAGGGTTGATATTTATACCTTCATCTGCACACCACCTTTTTTGCAAGGTTGAGTACCCATTGGACGATGTCGAAGAGAGTACTTGCGAACTTCCCTCTAGCGATAATCACTATGTCATGCCCGTATCCTTAACATCGGAAGCCCTCATTAGTGAATACATGTAGGAGTTCGTCGACTACTAAGCCCCACAGGAGTGGAGATAACACCCTCCTTGCGGGCAACCTTTTGCCGTTTGTATTTAAACGACACTATCCTTGCTATCCATCTGTGGCTGGTTGGCTTAACATTATGTTTTGTAAACGCTGTGTCGACTTCGAGATGGAAGGCATTGTCGAAGGCCCCCTCGATGTCCTTGGATCTGCCCACCCTGTAAGCGTGATGGCTGGAATCAAGAGGGATGTGTTTCAGAGTTTAAACCTGATGTCATGGTCGAAAATTTTCTCCATTACCTTTAACATAAAGAAGGTGAAACTTATTGACCTGAATGACTTTGTAAGAGTGTAATCTCTCTTACCTACTACCTTCGGGATAAAGCTAATCCGGGTCCTTTGCAAAACCAGGGGAATGTGGGCCAGTGCTAGACTATCCATCATAATATCCACAAGATGTGGAAGTAAAAGATCCGCACCCTGCTTTGGTAAAACTGGACAGATGCCATCCACCCCGGGGCCTTGTACCGTTCGAAGCAGTGCAAAGCCCACCGCACTGATTGCCCGTTTATATAGCTTTTAGCCAGCTTACAGTCCGATACGGATAGCCTGACCGAACGAACCAGCCTCGGAGGTTGGAATGGCACCCGGAAAGTAGGCCGACAGCAGGGCGAATGTCCTTTCCGGTTAAGTACCTGACAAAGTCCCATTTGGTAGCCTAATAGCCAGCCTGATCCCTATGTTTTCGTTTGCTGGGATGCCTGTGTAATTTCAAATTTTTCTTTGTTCCGTGAAGCAGTTTTCCATACTTTCAAGCTAATTCTTGGATGCGATTTCATTACCTGTCTGGTTATGTGTGATACATTGGCATTAAGTTGAATGGTATTTTGTGGCAAACAAAGTTTTGCTCATATGCACATGAAAGGATTTGAGCAACGTATGTATGTGTATATATTATTACAAAACTTTATGACATAAATATAAGATTTATGTAGGTTTATTGCACTTTAATTAAATATGAACATTCAGAGGCAGTACTAAGCCTTAAGCAATCGCAAACTTACAAAAAGGTGCTAACTAAATATAACAAGGATTCATTGTAACGTTAATTTTAGCGTTTACCAAAAAAAAATCAATCGTTTCTGTTGAAACGATTCAGTTTTTTATCGTTTAGGCAATTATCAAAGTAATTCTATTTTGCTTATTAACGAAAAGAAATTCAATCGTTAATGCTTAAGCTGTAGCATGCATTTAGGTGCTAGGTGTTTATAGTGAGCTGGCAATGGCATACAATAACAACTTTTCGTTGATTTATTTCGTTTCAACGTTAACGATGCGAGTTTTGTTTCGTTAATTAAGCTCTAAAACGAACCGAAATTATTTTGATAAGTTATTTTTGCGCATAAAAACAAAACGAAATCGATTCATATATTTAGTTTGTTGAGCATCTCTGAAGTACATAGGGCATAGTTTTAAGCCAGACGAATTTTCAGGAGAATGTGTCAGACTAGGCTGGGCCATCAACTTATTACTCTAATAAGTCCTTCTAAATTCATATATCGCTCACCTGGCTCTAAAGGGAGCTAAATCAAATTTCATAGAGAGAAATGCAAATGCTTTTGGATCGTTCAGATTCAATGTAATTAATACAAAAACTGGTATAAAAGTAGTAGTAGTTTTAATTGGATTTAAGACTCATGAATTGATTTATGCACAAAATGTGCCGCGGCACCCACTTTGGGAAAGCCTGGCTTAAGCAATACTTCTCCTTTTTTTCTTATATTTCACTCCACTATTTGCTGGTTTAGACCGAGAATATACATTTTCGCCAATTTGCCGTTCTCCTTTGCAAAGTTACGCCAATTGCTCATCACATGTGCATATAGTCAGATCCTTATGATCTTTAGGTTTTGCTTTAAAAATTTTGTGCCACTGGAGAACCCAACACCGGGCCTGCACTGAACGTAGCTTTTCGAATGGAATCGGCTGCAAAGATATCACTAAACGAAAAGCAACTGTAATTATTGTTGTCGCTAGCAGGATCATGCTTTTCTTATACGACTGGCAGCTCTTTTTACGCTTTCTAACTTCCTCTTCTTCTTTTTTGGCGCTGTAACCGCCTAAGCGATTTTGGCCGAGTTCAGCAAACACGCCAGTCGTTTCTGCTCTGTGCCAACTGACGCTAATTGGAAACGCCAAGTGAAGCCAAGTCCTTCTCCACCTGATCTTTCCATCGCAGTGGGGGCCTCCCTCTTCCTCTGCTACCACCAGCGGGTTCCGAGTTGAATACTTTCAGAGCTGGAGCGTCGGTGTCCATTCGAACGACATGACCAAGCCAGCGGAGCCGCTGTATTTTAATTCGCTGCACTATGTCCATATCGTTGTAAAGCTCATACAGCTCATCGTTCCATCGTCTGCGGTACTCGCCGTCGCCAACGCGTAAAGGCCCGTAAATCTTCCGCAAAATCTTTCTCTCAAACACTCCAAGAGCCGCCTCATCGGATGTTGTCATTGTCCATGCTTCTGCGCCATATACCAGCACGGGCATGATGAGTGACTTATAGAGCGCGGTTTTCGTACGTCGAGAGAGGACTTTACTCCTGAATTGCCTACTCAGTCCAAAGTAGCACTTGTTGGCAAGAGTGATTCTACGTTGGATTTCAATGCTGACATTAACACTTTCTAACACCATGTTGAATAAGTTGCATGATAGTGAGTCGCCACGTCTAGAAGCTCATTTGCTCACGACTGGCGCGGAGATGTTCTTCCCAATTTGGGCGGAGTTAAAATTTGTTCTGCGGATGACATGGCATCCTAGAGGCAGCTGTGCTGTTAAAAGCGACGAAGAAAAAGGTTCCGTGTGTCGATTTGAAAATCAATCTTATCAGCGGTATATTTTTCAAGTCATATGCGTGGTCTTCTCCTTGAACCCAGGCAAGAACTTACAAATGTACAAATAAGTAATATACTATACACATCCAAACACATCGTGCCATCTTACTGTAGGAAACTGGAATTTTTGATCGCAGCAAAAGCAATTTTCGTGTTTAAATTAAAAATCACTGTTAGCAAAAATGCAATTCCTGTGCATTCCATTTGCTCTTTCTTTTTATGGTACTCATAAATTCAATCGCAAAGTCGCAGCGACTATAACACATCCAGGATATTTATTTAATCGAAGCATAAAATAAATGGTATGTGCAGTTCGGTTTTGTTGACAGGAAACACAGTAAAAATTAGATTAACATTTTTTTTTTTT
>NW_023458561.1:46739190-46742448 GCF_013731165.1 Rhagoletis pomonella | reverse complement strand
AAAAAACTTTTATTAGACTGACCAACCCACTCGCAATAAAAAAAAAATGTTAATCTAATTTTTACTGTGTTTCCTGTCAATAAAACCGAACTGCACATACCATTTATTTTATGCTTCGATTAAATAAATATCCTGGATGTGTTATAGTCGCTGCGACTTTGCGATTGAATTTATGAGTACCATAAAAAGAAAGAGCAAATGGAATGCACAGGAATTGCATTCTTGCTAACAGTGATTTTTAATTTAAACACGAAAATTGCTTTTGCAGCCACTAAAAATACCAGTTGCTTACCATAAGGTGGCTCGATGTGTTTGGATGTGTATAGTATATTGCTTATTTGTACATTTGTAGGTTCTTGCCTGAGTTCAAGGAGAAGACCACGCATATGACTTGAAAAATATACCGCTGATAAGATTGATTTTCAAATCGACACACGGAACCTTTTTCTTCGCCGCTTTTAACAGCACAGCTGCCTCTAGAATGCCATGTCATCCGCAGAACAAATTTTAACTCCGCCCAAATTGGGAAGAACATCTCCGCGCCAGTCGTGACCAAATGAGCTACTAGACGTGGCTACTCACTATCATGTAACTTATTCAACATGGTGTTAGCATGATCCTGCTAGCGATAACAATAATTACAGTTGTTTTTCGTTTAGTGATATCTTTGCAGCCGATTTCTTTCGAAAAGCTACGTTCAGTGCAGGCCCGGTGTTGGGTTCTCCGGTGGCACAAAATTTTTAAAGCAAAATCTAAAGATCGTAAGGCTCTGAGTATATGCATATGTGATGAGCAATTGGCGTGACTTTGCAAAGGAGAACGGCAAATTGGCGAAAATGTATATTCTCGGTCTAAACCAGCAAATAGTGGAGTGAAATATAAGAAAAAAAAGGAGAAGTATTTCTTAAGCCAGGTTTTCCCAAAGTGAGTGCCGCGGCACATTTTGTGCATAAATCAATTCATGGGTCTTAAATCCAATTAAAAATAGTACTTTTAT
The DNA here is from genome assembly GCF_013731165.1 of Rhagoletis pomonella. Classification (NCBI taxonomy): domain Eukaryota; kingdom Metazoa; phylum Arthropoda; class Insecta; order Diptera; family Tephritidae; genus Rhagoletis; species Rhagoletis pomonella. The sequence continues at coordinate 46,741,451 of NW_023458561.1, read as the reverse complement.
ACCAGTTTTTGTATTAATTGCGTTGAATCTGTACGATCCAAAAGCATTTGCATTTCCCTCTATGAAATTTGATTTAGCTCCCTTTAGATCCAGGTGTGCGATATATGAATTTAGACGGACTTATTAGAGTAACAGGTTGATGGCTCAGTCTAGTCTGACGCATTCTCCGGAAAATTCGTCTGGCGTAAAACCATGCCCTATGTACTCCACAGACTTATATTTCAGGGATGCTCAACAAACTAAATATATGAATCGATTTCGTTTTGTTTTTATGCGCAAAAATAACTTATCAAAATAATTTCGGTTCGTTTCAGAGCTTAATTAACGAAACCAAACTCGCATCGTTAACGTTGAAACGAAATAAATCAACGAAAAGTTGTTATTGTATGCCATTGCCAGCTCACTATAAACACCTAGCACCTAAATGCATGCTACAGCTTAACCATTAACGATTGAATTTCTTTTCGTTAATAAGCTAAATAGAATTACTTTGATAATTACCTAAACTATAAAAAACTGATTCGTTTCAACAGAAACGATTGATTATTTTTTTGGTAAACTCTAAAATTAACGTTACAATTCATCCTTGTTATATTTAATTAGCACCTTTTTGTAAGTTCGCGATTGCTTACGGCTTAGTGCTGCCTTGAATGATCCTCCGAATGATCATATTTAATTAAAGTGCAATAAACCTACATAAATCTTATATTTATGTCATAAAGTTTTCTATTAATATATACACATACGTTGCTCAAATCCTTTCATGTGCATATGAGCAAAACTTTGTTTGCCACAAAAAACCATTCAACTTAATGCCAATGTATCACACATAACCAGACAGGTAATGAAATCACATCCAAGAAATTGCTTGAAAGTATGGAAAACTGCTTCACAGAACAAAGAAAAATTTGAAATTACACAGGCATCCCAGCAAAAGAAAACATAGGGATCAGGCTGGCTACCAAATGAGAATTTGTCAGGCACTGAACAGAAAAGGACACTCGGCCCGCTGTCGGCCTACTTCCCGGACGTCATTCCAACCTCCGAAGATACGCTATCCGCATCGGACTGGAAGCTGCCTAGAAGCCTTATAAACCGGCATTCAGTGCGGTGGGCTTTGGACTCCTTCGAACGGTACAATGCCCAGTGTTGGATGGCATCTGCCCAGTTTTTCCAAAGCAGGGTGCGGATACCCTACTTCCACACCTTGTGGATATTATGATGGATAGTCTAGCACTGGCCCACATTCCCCTTGTTTTGCAAGGGGCTCGGATTAGCTTTATCCCGAAGGTAGGTAAGAGAGATTACACTCTTGCAAAGTCATTCAGGCCAATCCATCTCGAAGTCGACACAGCGTTTACAAAACATAATATCAAGCCAACCAGCCACAGATGGATAGCAAGGATAGTGTCGTTTAAATACAAACGGCAAAAGGTTGCCCGCAAGGAGGGTGTTATCTCCACTCCTGTGGGGCTTAGTTGTTGACGAACTCCTACATATATTATTATCGCTAGAGGGAAGTTCGCAAGTACTCTCTTCGACATCGTCCAATGGGGACTCAACCTTGCAAAAAAGGTGATGTGCAGATGAAGGTATAAATATCAACCCTTCCAAGACAGCTATAGTTCGCTTTACCAACAAACGAACTCTTCAGGGAATGAGGAACTTGACCTTAGATGGGGTCGCGATCAGTGTCGCCACAGTAGCGAAGTATCAGGCACTTATCCTGGACTCCAAGCTTTCCTGTTTGGCGAATTTTCATACCCGAACGCCAATGTGCATGTGTTTTATTTAAAAACTTTAAACCTTTGTTTGAAATTTTCGTGTTTTACAGCTCGCAGGGAGAGCGATGATTAAGTAATTGATATACGCTCACAGTTTGAACTTTGCTCCAGTTTTTCTACAAGTAGCTTGTGGAACAAACCTATTTTGCGAAAACTTTGTTCAATCAGATCAATCAAATATTTAGCCACTTTTCACTGAAGGTAAGTCTTTTTTTGTAATTTTACCTTCGTCCTTCTGGGTGTACTTAACCCAAAGACCATGGTATCTTAATCTCATAGTTTTCCTTTTAGCCCACTTTTATGCTAAAAGAAAAAATATTTAGAAAAATAAATAATATAAAAAACTTTTTAATATACAACGCTTTTATAAATGGACTAAAAAGTAGAAAATAATATTTCTCAGTCCCATAGAATTTGTTTTGATAACTTTTGAATTTGAAATTTTAGCAAAAGTCGTTATAACCAATTTATGAGATT
>NW_023458561.1:46739003-46739090 GCF_013731165.1 Rhagoletis pomonella | reverse complement strand
TTTGAGATCGATTTTAAGCGGTCGTTATTCATATATCCAAATACATATGAACATATATTACCCTTCATATCAATTCAGGTGGCTATT
>NW_023458561.1:46725765-46738903 GCF_013731165.1 Rhagoletis pomonella | reverse complement strand
TTTGGGGCTTATCACATTTTCTCTGAATATTTTGCCTTTAGCAAATTCGCATATCACTAGAAATAAAATAGTTCGATATTTTAGAAAACGATGAATTTCTAGTAGTTTTTGCTTCCTGCATCAGATTAATTTTTTTTAAGAAAAATCCACTCTTAGATAGCGATATGTAGTTTAAAATTAAATAGTTTTTGGCGATAAAGAACTTTTACGGAACTAGAAATTTGGTTCACCCTGCATATGAGTGTAAGTATCAAGCGAATTCATAAACGGTGGTGTCGGTAGCGCAAAAAGAAAAATTACAATAATAATTTATACGCACAATGACACAAAAAATTACCACAAATGTACAACAAATGCATCATTTTGACATTCAGTACCAACGCGGCGAAAATCTCAGCTGGTCCAGCAATACAACCTTGTATGAATTCGCTTTGGTACATACATATGTATGCATGTGTGTAAAAATATATTTTTCGACAAATTCATAGCAAATCTCTTATCAATTTTAGATGCTTTTCAATAAAGGGAGGTTTTTTGGTATCTTTGCAGTCGATTCCATAAAAAAGTCTCTCATCCGCCTCAATCAGGGCGGCAGCTACGATTTGAGTCGCTCGGTTTTCTACGTACACGTACCCTAAGCTAATGGGTAAGAGTTACGGAATCTTATTTTCTACAGAAAATATAGTATTTTCATTGCCCTTTGGGTAGTATTTGTGCTAAGAGTGAAAAAAACGCCACGCATAGGTATGTTTCAAAAATTGAAAGCCGAAAACAGGAAGTTTTTAGCGGAAAAGTTTCTATTCAATTCTATTATAAATTGGAAATATTTATGTATAACTGAATCCCTATCTAACAAGATTTTAAGAATATAGACGGAAGTAAGTTTTATTTTCCATATCTAGTAGTTTTGAAGAACATTAATCTGCGCCCCTGTGTAAATATTCCCAGAAAGACAGACGAAGATTCCATTATCCCAAACAAATTTTCATATTAGCAAAAAAAAAAAAATAAATTGTGACGCTTTTTTAAGTGCAGTAGTTTTGGTTGTTTTTATTGAAAACTTGGAACACTTTAAAAATTATTCTCTACCCTAATTAGGTATACATTCATGCTTCCTTCTTAATGCATGACCTCAATCAGACTTTTCTCCCCGGCGTCTCATTATACACGTATGCACTTTTTATGTTTGTATGATTTTTTCTTCCGCTTCAAATGCTTTTCCGCTATAGCTCCTTTCATGCTCCTTGGAGTTTGCTGTACAAAGTTATCATTCTGTGGTGCAAGTATGACAATACACGTTGAGAAATCCATTTGTTCGCGTATATTTTCGATGAGAAGATCTCGTCGTAACCAAACTCTTGCCATTTCTGTTTCTTTTTTGTATTTTTTTTTTACCGGCTTCAGCAATAAATTCGGAGGTTATAAATGAGTCTCGTATGTCCTTGTTAATTTTAAATATGTTCGGTTAAATATGTTGCTATTTATTTAAAAACACTCACATGCTGTATTAAGACTGAACAAAAACCCTAAAGGAGTTCAACTTAAATAGCCAAAAATTGTGAGCTGTTGACTTATGATTGCATCAAATAAACACGTGAATGAAATAGGTAGCTTGTTCAGGTAGAAAAAAGTTTCGATTTGAAAAACAAAACCTTGAAATTCCAAAAAAGGATATTATACCTTTTTAATCACTTGAACTGCACTACATGGTAAGCGTTATTGATGATGCTCGTTAGCAAAAGAGTAGTGTCTCATTTATGAAGTTTTTCTTTTAGAAATAATGGCGTGAATAATATGTATGCATCTCTACCTACTGGTAAAGGATATGTAATCATACTACTACATCAGGGATGCAAACTTATTATATACTGTTTCATAGGTTATGCCACTAATTGCAGGTAGGGTGGTAAGAATTCTGACAAGAAGACATGCGAGGTTCAAACGGATGCTAAAAGACATCTATAAGTGATGAAAGTTACCAAATTATTTGTGTATATTTCTGACTTATAATTGCGCTAATACTTCTGTTTTTATTCGTAAAAGTTTCAGTTCAGATCATTAGACTCTTTCACAGACAATCTACAGTTTTCCCTCGTTCATTTCTGTAGCTGCCTAGAGTTCAAAAATCATTTGTCTCTACCATTCATAACTCTCATTAGTAGGGATTAACTGCTTTTTTGGGGCGTGAAATTCCTTTCTTCGATTCTAAGGACCGTAACAGTTACAAATGTTATTAAAAAAAATCACTCAAAAAATAATTTTTGGTTTTTAAATTATACATCTTGTATAACAGTTAATGAAGACTTTTATTTATAAAGGTCATCAGTATAAGTCAGACACTGACTTTAATTTTTGGAATCATTTTTGTAAAAGTCATTTGTACATATAAGTCGTTGTAGGCTGTGGTTGTCCAGCACCTTCTTAAGTGCGAAAAATGTTACTGACTTTTATACATATGATTTAAAAAATAGGTGTTATCTAAGACATATAATACAAAAATCAAAAATAATTCTTATTTTGGATTTGTAAAATAGAAATCAAAAATAATTGTTGGTTTATTAATTTTGCATAAAATTTACAAATAAAAAATTTATTTTCATGAGAGAGTCTACCTGCCTTTGATGGAAAATATGTACCGATTTAACCTTGATCTGATATATTGGGTGGCCTCAGACAGTCGATAAGAAATGGTTGTCAACCGTAACTTTATACATTCCAAGGCATGTTGTAGTTTGGGAGAGTACGGCTATGTACAGCACAATTCACCCTAGCGCTTCAAAGTTGATGCAGACCAAACCAGTTTCCTGCTACTTTTGATTTTTAGTAATGAACTTTGATGTGGCTGTATTAATATTTCCGTTGCATAAGTTCATCGAGAAATAAGTTATTGGTTTTTGCATACATCAGCTTATATAATATTTATATATAATCTCCTTGACCATTTAATATGTAAATTCTCTTGCGAAAGCTTCTAAATAGAATTTAATTGCCTTTTGTAGTACTATGTATAATCACTTATTTTTTAAAAGAAAAAATTGAGTACCGAGAGAAATTGCCACTTGGCGATCCAAATCAGTTTACTGCATTACTACTATGATATTCGCCACGCTTGGTTGCATAATCGTGCGCTTATGTGCGCAACATATTCACCGCGCAACTTCCCTAAATTTTAATTTAGTGCGCACACAAGCGATAACAATGAGTCTCAACAATGGTTGTGATGACACTGGCAGCATCAGCAACAGCCCAAAAACATCAATGGCAGCGACAGCAGTTGCGACCAGTATTAAAATTAGCGAAAGAAAAAACACAAAAAGACCAACAATTGGAGGCCGATGTTCGGAAGAACAATAAACGTTCGAGCGCACGAGCACATAACCGGGCAACAAGCACACCACCCACAAACGTCAAGTAAAAGCCGTGCAACACCACCGGCACCGGTAGTTGGACGCAACTACCATTTTCCGCAGCTTAGATGGCCTGCTGTCGTTTTGTGTTGTGTTGCCGTGGGTGTTGGTGGTGCATGTTATTTCTGTTGTTGCTGGTTGACAGTTGGTTATATAGCCGGGTAGCCGGGTAGCCGGCAGCAGCAAATGTTGGCAATTAAACCAGTATGCATGCATGAATGACAACAACAGCAATACATATTGTGAATTACATGAAGACTACTTACTATACACTATGTGTATGGCGCTAGCAAAAGACTAACGACAACAACAACAACAGCAACAAGCACATAAGCATGTGGTAATATGCGTTTAGCAGCGCGTTCATTGTTGTCCTTTCGTTTATACATCCATCCATCCACCGCGACAAAGCCAGACGAGCGTTGAAAGCGCGTTAATGGCCGCCACATTTGCTTAATGCTACGCGCGGTGTTTTGTTGTTGTGCTGTTGTTGTATTCAAGCTACTGCCGTTGACAGCCTAATGGTTATGTTCACCGCTCGCATGCATCAACTCGGTAGCATCAACAACAACGGCAGGAGGGAGGAGTAGCAGCAGTCAAAACAAGCTCTGCAAATGCGAGGGCAAGGGTAGTGACATGGAAAATAACAACAAAAATTACTGTAAGAGGGCAATATTATATATTTAGAGAATACACAGCGAAATGAACAATGGAGAATGTACATACGTAGTTGATTTTTGTAGTTGTTGTTTGTTTTTGTAACAATGACCGCCGCAAAGTGCGTTTCTATGTTTTTATTCGCAGTTTTGCAGATGGTAATTATTGTTAATAATATTGTTTTGAGCTAAAACATATGTACATACATACATATGCACATGTACATATTTACATTGACATGTATAGTAAATATACAAAAACATACGCACTAGGGTGGAGCGAAAAAAGAAATTTTCCGATTTTGAAATTCTAATTTACGGCCGGCCCAAGAGAATTAAAGATTCAAAAAATGTCTTAAATTATGGCTCTGCTTCCTTATTTTTGTAAGTTTTGAGTACGTGATTTTGTAGGCCAGATTTAGTATAAGAAAACCAAATTTTAAGTTGCTAAAATATCGCGTTGATTTTTTAGCAATTTTTTTCAATTTTCATTAAAAAAATCCAAGAATACGTACGATTTTTAAGCTAATTGAAACTTGCACTTTATTATACTAAAATTTAATGGGCTACAAAAAATATATATATAGGGGCGGAATTTGAGAGACTCGTAATAAATATTTTCCAATCAGAAATAGCTTAAAACAGTTCAGTGTGATCATGTTACACAACTTTACCGCACTATTTATATTTCGAAATCGAAAAAAATTGATTTTTTACGCTCCTCTATAATGTGAAAGTGCCTGGATGAAATACTTACACAGTCAAATTTAAAGGTTTGAGAACTTAACCGAAATTATATAATTTTAAGGTTTTTTTTGTACTGTTTTTCGGGGTATTCTGGGTTTTTGCAGAACTTCTCGGGATTTCTCAGTCAATTTGGTATTTTCGATTCTTGTGTCTTTATATCTATGTTTTGTTTCGACGAGAGAATTTCTCAAAACTTCTTGCCATGCAAATTTTTTGGAGAATTGGAGATCTAATGAACTTTTCCGTAAGCTGACTAAATCTGGATCCGGATTAACTCGGACTTAATCCGGATCAACCGCAGTTAATTCCCGAATTGATCCGGATCAACGCTGCCGTCTGTTTATGCTTTAAGTTCTTCAAATGTTTCAAGGCGTTTTCCGTATTGAATGGCACTCAAATAGGAAGTGCTGTACGGAATCTGTTTGTTTTTCATCTTCTCAGTTTCAGCAGAAATCGTTATGCGGGGCCCTGCAGCTGTTATCCATGCAGTCCGGGGGCCCAATGTCCTATTACGATTTCGGTGAGAAGCTGAACGCTCAGTTTTCGGTGATCGAGCAGTCGATAAATGATCGTTATGAAGTGCATGTGTACAGATTAGCTCACTTACTCTTAAAAAGCTGCTCTGGCTCTACCGCTTAGATTTTGTTGCTTTTTCCATTCTTCCTAATAAATATAATCGTGGTACAAACCTTAATAAAATTATTAAAAATAAAATGTTAATAAGCCACAATATTATTGACCAATAAAATTCGATTACATGTCGATTTATTTAATTAGATTTCATAAATTTAAAATTAAAACTCAATCGGAATCATTTTAGTAACTAATTATTCATGAATTTTCACACATCAACGCTGTTCATTGCACCTTGTGCAAGACAAAGCAGATGCACAAAAACTTAATTTGCATATTTAATAATTTTGGCAACACAATTTGACACGTCTAACGCATTTGTGTCATTAAGCATTCGTAGATACATACATACACATGTAGATATATGTATGCACATACATATGTATGGCGATTTGTACATTCAGATGTATGTATGTATACATGTCTACTGATAAGAAAGTTCACTAGTGTGCTGGCGTGGTATAAATTACACCATGCGACAAAAATAAAAAAGTTTGAAAACACACGAAAGAATCGATATACTGACGAAACTATGTGCCAAATATGGTAAAGCTGCGTTTTCCATTTTTTCACTCTGATGTGAGGATTTTTTTTTCAAAGGACTTGGAAATTTTAAAGATATTATTAATTGAAAAAATTATTTAAAAAAATCAGCGCATGTGGAATAACAATATGGGTACCAAATGAGAGAGAAAATTTTGTGGAATTTAAAAACAATAAAGTTTTTTTTGGTTTGCAAGGACGAATAGGCATTGAAAATGAGCTCTTAATAAATTTAAATAGGCATTGAAAATGAGCTCTTAATAAATTTAATCTTTTAAGTTAGTAAGGTTTGCAGGATGAATTTCGACGAAGACATTTTCCATACCCATTTGCCCTTATGCATAAAAATTTATTCTGATATAATTCTGCAGAATTTTGTTTTTATATGATACCCTTATTGTTATCCTGCATTGCGCCGAATTTTTTTAAGTAATTCTTTTGAATAATCATATTTTTCAAATTTTAAAGTTCTTTTTAAAAATCCTGACGCCAGAGAAAAAACTAAGTACGCTTTTTTACTATAATTTACCCATTGTTTTGCTAATATATTCATTTTTTTTTGTGTGTAAAATTTACTGTCACTCGGTGTTATATTTGCATATCAGTAATCAGATCAAGCGAAGCCAATGCAAAGCAATGAAACAAGACTTTTCGAAAGTGTTTATGCAAATTGGTAGACTAATGCAATCAAACGCGAGTAAAAATTAAATTATTGTAATCATATCGATGGTCCCCTGCAATAACGACATAACTCAAAATTTCATATATTTTAGTAGAGCCAATTAAAGATTTGACACTGAAGATGGCACAACGCCCAAACCGGCTTGTCTGCAAAACAAACTTGCCAAGGGATGACGGATATTCGTTCCAAAATAAATCATCTTACCACCCTGTCGGAAAAATCAACCAACACCAACACATCTACTAATACCTTACTCTTTGACTTTAAATTACGAAAGAAGGGGGACGTAGGTGGATAGTCTTAACGTAGTATCTCCCTCCACAAGCAAAAAATGTTGGCTAAAATTTTTGGTTTTTCATAGAAACGTTTTATAGGTGCACTTGCACAATATTCGCATTCGCGAAATCACAGCATTGCTTATTACGAATGCGAAAGCGAATGCGAATGTTAAAATTTATGCGGAAGTTCCGCGGTTGCGAATGCGAATGCGAATATTCGCAACCCTGATATGGGCTTCAGAATTAAAGCTTCCGTATAGTGCACTGTAGCACCCTTGCGCTTCACATCATAAAAACTCAGCTAACTCGCTCCGTTAATTGAAGCTGTCCTTGTGAGAGAACTTCTTAGTAGCTTTGGATTTGTCAAGGGCCACTACACCGTTTGTCATTCAGCACCACCATAGCGCTATACCACAGACACTAAATAAAACGGTGGTCGGGAAATCATCCTTGTGATCCAGAGTTGCCAGTATTTTTTCAAGATCAAATTTGGAAGCCAGGAATAATTAAACAGGCACTTTTTTCCGCTACTGTTTTTTTACATCTCAGATTTATATCGTACGACCATTGAAAGCGACGCAATACAAAGAGGCCATAAGCGACTTTCACCGCGAGACCCGTAAATGCCGTCATCGGTGTTCAAACACCGACCCATAGAGACGAAGAGCTTGAACTGCCTTGAGAGACTCCCGCAGGCTAACCAATTATTATCGACTCTGCTATACCCAAAATATGTGTAGCTTGTTAAGCATTCCACTCAACATCCACCAACTTTTCACTTCACCATCGAAACTCCATTTTCATGGGGCTTTCGTTCAGATTAACGACAATGATTGATAAGCTAGCTGGATTCAATAATATCAAAATATTCTGCTATTATAATATAAATATTGAATTATTATAATACATTTCATACATATCAAATTGAAAGTCTTTTGTTAGTCAACTGAAAGACAACTGAAAATAGCTTAACAGATTTTATTTGTTCTGGCACAAAAGCCTACCAAAAAAAAAGCTTTCTAAAATTTTTGGAAACTTATTTTATTTTATTTTGCAATTTAATTTAGATTTTATTTAAAAAAAAAAAATAAACATATTTTTTGCTAAATTCATTTAATTTCTATTTGAACTGTTATTTTTTACTTAAATATTCTCTGAATTTTTAAATTGTACTTGTATAAGAAAATTTTTTTTTGATTTGATAAATGTCTAGGAACTTCTCATTTCCGTTGTTGGTGTTTCCGACAGGGTAGGATGTAATGTGATGTAATGTGGAACGATTTTACGTCTACGAACTTATTTAATTTATTTATTTTTAAATAATTTTTTTTTCTTTTTTGATATAGTTTTTTGTTGTTCTTTTAAAAAGACAACTATATTTTTCAGTTTCATTTAATTTTTAGAAACATATTTTTTTGTCAAATGCAACATCGCAAAAAATAAAGGAAAAAGGTTTTTTCTTAACAGCGGTCGCCCCTCGTAAGTCAACTGTAGGTCCCTCCCCTTCGTGTGACAACATCAAGGCGCACGCTATAAATCGGAGGAGAAGCTCAGCCATACACTAACATATGTGTTAGCGTCAATCTATTACTATTACTATATTTTTTGTTTTCTTCTATTTGATTTTTTTTAAATTAGTTTTTAGATTTTATTAAAAAAAATATGTACACATTTAACTTTTAGGAAGTCATTTAATTTTTTTTCTTATTTTCCAGTTGAGTTTTCTTATTTAGTTCTCTTCAAATTTTTGGTTTAGGTACATATTTATTGATTTTTTTTGGCATTTATTTTTTTCTATGTTTTTTTAAATTACTTCAAATTACTAGATTTTATTGTGTTTAAAAAACATATAGCAATAATTAAGTTTTACTAAATTTTTAGAAACCTATTTTATAAATTGCTTCTTTCTAAAATAAATTTTGTGTATTTTATTAATTTATTTATTTTTTCTAATTAATAAGTCAATCGTAAAAAATCTTCTTAAAATAAACTTTCTAAACATGAGCTAAATCGGACCATTAATATGGGTTCCCAAAACATTCTGACTCCTGCGCCATATACCGGCCATTTTTTGTTTGTTTGTGGAATTATATCCTTTATAGGTGATATTATAAATATATACTCAATTAGACCAAAGATGCAGGTTTTCCCAATATTACGTCTTTTGCCGCACCTACAGGCTCAACTTGTTGTGGAGCTATTTCTTACCATAGGTTATATACATATACAAATATGAATAAAATCGGTCTTTAAATACGTGTTTTTCTAATATCTCTTCTCCTGCGCCACTTAGCGGATTAATTTATCTTTCATATTGCATTGTGATCGGGGTCCGAGCAAAATTTCAAGGCTCCAGTTCATCGGGAAGTTGGTTAAAAAATGATTTCAAGATTTGACCCAAACAAATATACTTACATATACATATCTATATATATATATATGTACATACAATGTATTCTTTAAGTTCATATGTATATATTAGGCCTCAGTATACAAAATCTACTAATTAGTGTGAGATATTTAATTGTAGGTTCTTTTCTAAATTCGGCAGCACACAAAAGCGTATATTTTTTTCTAGCTCAATTTCCAAATAATAAATGTTCTCTTATAAGTGTTGAATGCATTTATATACATATACATGTAATTGGCTAAACACATTCGTATGTACATATATTACTACATAAGAATTGTTTTTTTTTTTTACTGGTAGCCACATTTGTTGCAATCAGGCATAACGCACAACAATTACTAGTAGATATGTCTGCGGTTGTAGGCTGTGATTTCTTGCTCGTAGTATGTAGATGAATGAGTTGAGATAGACATTCGTCAGTAGACTGATTGCCGAGAGAAATATTCTTATCATACGCTTGGCTGCCATTTGCCATCTACCGCAAATTCTAACATCATGTTTTCGCAAATTTAACAGCATTTCATTATATATCCGCAAAATCTGCTCAAATGAACTTAGTTATTAGGTGCAGCCTACAATTAAATTTGCATAGCGTAAACCTACATACATATCAAACTAGTATCGTATCAATAAGGAAATATCAAACTTTAACTCGTGTAGTTTCATACATATTTACTTACATATGCACATATATGTACATATGTATATTTTGTGGTAACTCGGCCATTATTTGCTTGCTTGAATGTGTTTTACCGATTGCAAACATTGTTGCAAATTAATTGATCATGCCTGATTGGATTGCATGCATTTGTTGTTCTCGGACAAATGTAAATAAATTTGTATTGAATATTATGGAACGATTGATGTTAACAATCTCTCGTTAGTCTGGAGAAATCAGTTCTTACCACAAAGTTAACTATAATTGGTTTACGGTTACTATGAACGTTGTTGTTACGAACACGTTTACATAGAAAATGCTGATACCTATAAAACATATGAAGAAAACAGCAGGTTTGAATTACAAACAATTTTCAGCGTGTATTGCTCCATGTATTAGTTATGGAAAGTTAAGCTTGAAAATTAAAGACAACAACTATGATCCACTGAATATTTAAAATGCAAGCGATCGATATTAAGTGAATATCTGTAAAGTACTTTTCTTTTGCTCTTACGCAGCAACACAACTATTTGCTCTGCCTTCTTTATGAGCAGGAAGAATTGAAGGCCTAACTCCAGAGCCGTCCCTGTGAGACTTTCATCCAAACTAAATGTCGTTCTCCCGCAGACATATGCGCGTTAGTTTTATATGAATTTCACAGTCTTCTACGGACTAGGAATGGTGGTTCCGTTTTATGCTCAGCTAACTTAAGCCCCATTGTTTAAAGCCAGTCATCGAGCATGCAAAGAGGACAATAGTTGCTCGGATCGTTGGACTACCTATAAGGCGTTGGTATGGATCGTACTATATATTGTGATAACTTACGGCTAATTTGGGTGTGGGAATTTGAACTGGCCTTGTAGCTTTTAATGATCCTTTGCTCGAATTTTCTTCGATAATTTCTTCAGTAGTCACCCATGCCATATTCAAGGAAGAACATTTTGATGCTTAGTAGAGCAGGAGCTTTATAGGCATCGTGGCATGGTTACAGAAAAAGTTCACATTTACTATTGCATATAACCATTTTTAGCTGATTTCGTTTATTGGCGAATCAGAACGCCGTCATATGCCATGCATATGAATATTGAAAGAAAAACTTAGTGCTGGGTTTTTTTCTCGAAACGGGCCCAGACTACTTTCTCTGGAGTTACGTGGAGTAATTGGTTCATGCAAACAAACAGTAAACGTATTTCGTTTCCTTTTTTTTTTTAATAAAGTCATATACTTTCCCCGGAAAGGAACACCCTTCAGTAGATTAGGTGACCCGTTGTTTACCTATAAATAACAAATTGGAAAGATTTATGAAGCATTGCAAATGACAAACCCTTTTCAAGCTTAAATCTGGTTGATCGTGGAAACCGTATTGATGGATACATCGTCGTCTCAGTTCAGCAAAGGCTGAAAACACTTATTTAGCAGTTTCCAAGTTGTCTATATCACTTCAATAGTTCGAAGTATTTTGTTCCTAAGATGTCTATGTGATAGCCCCTGCTTTTCTCGACTCTACTCAAATTACTGAATGAGAGACGTGGCTTGTGACTTTAGTTCATTCTATATATAACGTGGTTCATGGTCAGTTTATATTCTTGAATAACTTTTAAAGAGGTACGAATATTTCGTAAGTTAGATGTAATATGCTATACTCTCAGTTCCCCTGCCATCTGTATAGAAAGATTTGATCAAGCCCTGCAAAGGGAGACTTTCTTTTCTTTTGTAAAAAGCAGCAGTCTGTGAAGAGCTCATGGAGACATTCTTTTGAATCTTATAAAGCTTAGGGGCAAATCTTCTTCTCTTTTATTATAATATGACTAGCATAGACTCAAGATCCGTAAGAATATTTCCTTTAGAGACCATAAAAAACTTAGATTTGGCACCACTCAGCAACGGTGTCCGGGCATGCAAAAAAGTGCAAGCTGGTGTGAAAGACCCACGTGTTGGACTTTATTAAATCTACAGTGCGCGAGGAAGAACAAAAAAGCAAGCGGTTCAAAGAATAAAAAAGCGCAGTAGAAGCAAAACGAAAGGTTGTTGTACATAGAATAATGTACGAGCGCCCAAACGAAATGCGAAAGAAGAGGAAGGCCCACAAAAATGCACGCCATTTTTTCCTGCTCTCTACACATATTTGCTTGAGGCAAATGCGTGTGTGGCATGTTTTGCAGGCGTTTATATTTGCATTGTGGGAAATTGAAAATTGGCGCAAAATCGCAAACAACAATTGCGCGCACTGCACGTTAATAGTAAATACTGTACACTATGGCAAAGCTGTAGAAAATTCAATAGAATAGAAGCGAAATAAAAAAAATTCCAAAACATGCTTTTGCACTTGAAAAGAATGTTGAGTTTGAAAACGTAGAAGGAGAAAAAATCATACAACGCGAACCAGGAATTGTGTTGGTAATTAACTACTCTTCACGGGGGTGCACATATTTGGGCTGTGCACGCAAAATTGGGTTACCTATTGAAATGATGTTGCTACATGTTTAGGTAGATGTGAAAACGTATACATAGACCCACTAGGTTATGTTGAATTTTCACATATGTCTGCTTCCACTGATGGTGGCATACTCGTAAGTAAAAAAACTGCACTTTGTATTTAAATTCAGAAAGCGGGAGGCTACAAAAAGGAATGGGAACGGAGAACCGGAAATGGGGGACACTGGACGCCTTGGGATTTATGGTGAAAAAAAACGCTAAGAGTTCTGTTGACGAAATATATTTTGACAAGGAGAAAATAAATACATTTGCATAATAATTACTCACCAGGTGGCGCTGGAGTCGAGTTATTGCCAAAATACTTATTCGTGGTCCGATTTAGCTTATAGATATTCGATAATGCTTAGAGAATAATAAAGAGAAATAATATACGAAACCAAGGTGCTTTTGAGACGTTTCGACGCACCCTGCCATTTGCTAGTATTTTTTGCAATAATTAGACCACGAATTTTTTTTTCTTAAAATGGGACTTTATTTACATCTTCCATATATATATATAATAAAATTGTAACAGACCGATGTCTGTACATACATTATAGATATTAAAGAAAAAAAATATTAGAGGAACAGAAGCAAAAAATAACAATTCTTAAAATTTTTGTCTGTCTGTCTGTCTGAATGTGCATGG
>NW_023458561.1:46719794-46725665 GCF_013731165.1 Rhagoletis pomonella | reverse complement strand
GTTCCTTTAAGTTAGTTGTAGTTCGCTTACGTCCTAGAATTTACAAAGGTGGGATGCCATATCTCTGGAATTGAAAAACATTAAATATTCCAATTTATCAAATTTCTGAACATGGTATATAACTTTTTTGTGCAAACTTATATTACAGGTGCTATAAGGGGTCAAAGTTCAGGTTATCGAAAAATTTAATTCCTTATATTGCAAACAATTTTAGACTGATAAAAAAAAAAATATTAAAAAAATAAAAAAATTCCAATAGTTTTTTAAAAAATTGGTGTCGTTGTAAAGATAATTAAATCCCCTTTCTTCTGATATACATATTTATATACTTTGTATATAAAAATTTTAGGAAAAAATACCTTAAAAAAAAAAAATTTACAAAAAAATTACTAACTTTTAGTTTTTAAAAGTTTGGAAGCGTTGTAAAAGCGATTAAACCCCCTTTCTTCTGATATGCATATTTGTATAGTTTGTATATAAGAGTAAAAAAAACATATTTAAAGGAAAATATATCTTAAAAATAGAGTATTTTAGACAAAAAATACTAACGGATTTAAAAAAAAAAATTGTATCGCTGTAAAAGCAATTAAACTCCTTTCTTCTGAAATGCACAATTGTATACTTCGTACATAAAAAATTGAGAAAAACCACATTTGAAGGAAAATATAACATTTTTGTATAACAAAAAATATTTTAAACAAAAAAAAATTGCCAACCGATTTTTAAACAATTAGTACCGTCGCAAAGGCGATTAAACCCCCTTTCTTCTGATATATAAATTTGTATACTTCGTGTATAAAAATTTGAGAAAAATACTTAAAAGGAAAAAATACCAATTTTCTCTTATAACAATATTTTAAACAAAAAATTAGTAATTAGTTATACAATTGAATACTTTATTTAAATAAAACAGAAAATCAACTTTAATTTTTATATATAACCTATTATGTAAAATATCAAAAACTATGGTAGTTTTATATTTTTATATGCCTTAGATTTCCGTTACATATACTTTTGCTTTATTTTTAACAGGGCTGTCGGTGATCAAGGACGAATTAATTAAATACGGTATTCAGTTGTATTATTAATTACCAATTTTTCTGTATTTTTTTTTTATAAGAAAAAGTTGATATGTTTTACTTTTAAGTGTTGTTTCTAAAATTTTTTTATTCTGAGCATACAGAGAGGACGACGGTTGCTCGGATCGTTGGACTGCCTTTGAGGCGCTTGTATGGATCGTACTATATATTGTGATAACTTACGGCTAATTTGGGTGTGGGAATTTGAACTGGGCTTGTAGCTTTTACTGATCCTTTGCTCGAATTTTCTTCTATAATTTCTTCAGTAGTATGTCATGTCATATTCAAGGAAGAACATTTTGATGCTTAGTAGAGCAGGAGCTTTATAGGCATCGTGGCATGGTTACAGAAAAAGTTCACATTTACTATTGCATATAACCATTTTTAGCTGATTTCGTTTTTTGGCGAATCAGAACGCCGTCATATGCCATGCATATGAATATTGAAAGAAACACTTAGTGCTGGTTTTTTTTTCTCGAAACGGGCCTAGACTACTTTCTCTGGAGTTACGTGGAGTAATTGGTTCATGCAAACAAACAGTAAACGTATTTCGTTTCATTTTTATACCCGAGCGCACTTGTGCACAAGGGTATTATAACTTTGTTCACATAACGGTTGTTTGTAACAGGCAAAACGAATCGAGATAGATATAGACAAATGTATACATAAATGATCAGAATGAAAAGAGAAATCGATTAAGCGGTGACTGTCTGTCCGTCCGTCCGTCCGTCCGTCCGTCCGTCCGTCCGTCTGTCCGTCTGTGCACACGATAACTCAAGTAAAAATTGAGATATCGTAACGAAACTTGGTACGTGGACTTCTTTTGGGCATAGGACGGATGGTATTGAAAATGGGAGAAATCGGACAATAACCACGCCTACCTCCCATATAACGGTAATTTTCAGAAATACGAAAAGAGCGATATTTTATTAACTACTGAAGATAATTTACTCAAAATTGATATTTACAATGAGTTTTAGACGAAAAATAAGAATATTAAAAAATTTTGGCAAATGGGCGTAGCCACGCCTACTTATGGTTACATGTGTATATCTTGGTAACCGCTGCACCAATTTCTTCCAAACTTGGCACAGTTATTGGTCCTGCTACAACATACCAAATGGCCGAAAATTTTTAAAATCGGACAATAACCACGCCCACATCCCATATAACGGTAATTTAGAAAAATACGAAATCCTCGATAAATCAGTAAATATTAAAGCTAATTTATTCAAAATTGATGGTTGCAACAATTTTTTACCAAGAAATACGCTTATGAACCAAACTCGGTATGGTTATTGTGCTTGCCACATAAAAGCAAAGCGTTGAAAATTATTGAAATCGGACTAAAATTACGACCGCTTTTCATATAACGGTATATTTCAGAAATGCTTGAAACTGCAATATTTCGAAATTTAAGGACGCTAATTTACTTAAAATTTATACACCCCGGCTTATCGTGTAGCGGTAGCTTTCGGAAAGGTGGAAAACATATATTTAATAATTACTTAGACTTTCTTACTTGTTTTTTAATAAAGTCATATACGTTCCCCGGAAAGGAACACCCTTCAGTAGATTAGGTGACCCGTTGTTTACCTACAAATAACAAATTGGAAAGATTTATGAAGCATTGTAAATGACAAACCCTTTTCAAGCTTAAATCTGGTTGATCGTGGAAACCGTATTGATGGATACATCGTCGTCTCAGTTCAGCAAAGACTGAAAACACTTATTTAGCAGTTTCTAAGTTGTCTATATCACTTCAATAGTTCGAAGTATTTTGTTCCTAAGATGTCTATGTGATAGCCCCTGCTTTTCTCGACTCTACTCAAATTACTGAATGAGAGACGTGGCTTGTGACTTTAGTTCATTCTATATATAAAGTGGTTCATGGTCAGTTTATATTCCTGAATAACTTTTAAAGAGGTACGAATATTTCGTAAGTTAGATTTAATATGCTATACTCTCAGTTCCCCTGCCATCTGTATAGAAAGATTTGATCAAGCCCTGCAAATGGAGACTTTCTTTTCTTTTGTAAAAAGCAGCAGTCTGTGAAGAGCTCATGGAGACATTCTTTTGAATCTTATAAAGCTTAGGGGCAAATCTTCTTCTCTTTTATTATAATATGAGTAGCATAGACTCAAGATCCGTAAGAATATTTCCTTTAGAGACCATAAAAAACTTAGATTTGGCACCACTCAGCAACGGTGTCCGTGCATGCAAAAAAGTGCAAGCTGGTGTGAAAGACCCACGTGTTGGACTTTATTAAATCTACAGTGCGCGAGGAAGAACAAAAAAGCAAGCGGTTCAAAGAATAAAAAAGCGGAATAGAAGCAAAACGAAAGGTTGTTGTACATAGAATAATGTACGAGCGCCCAAACGACAAGCGAAAGAAGAGGAAGGCCCACAAAAATGCACGCCATTTTTTCCTGCTCTCTACAAATACTTGCTTGAGGCAAATGCGTGTGTGGCATGTTTTGCAGGCGTTTATATTTGCATTGTGGGAAATTGAAAATTGGCGCAAAATCGCAAACAACAATTGCGCGCACTGCACGTTAATAGTAAACACTGTACACTATGGCAAAGCTGTAGAAAATTCAATAGAATAGAAGCGAAATAAAAACAAGTGAGCAGCGCTGTCTTCGGCTATGCCGAAGGCTTCATACCTTTCATGAACATCTGCAAATTTTAGTTTGACAGATTACTGATTTTGATACATCGATAGAGGAGTTACATACTTATATAAAAAATCGCATCTAAACAATCAGAGGTATGGAAGATATACTTTATATGGCACCAATCTAAGTGATTTTCACTGCTATGTGATCGGTATGTAAACCGGTAACACAATTTATTGGGTTTAGTTTCCTACATAAAGGAGATATATCGCAAAAACTGGTATCTGAACAATCAGTGCTATAGGAGATAAAGCTTATACAGCATAGATTTTGACGATTTTCTCAGTAGACTTTGTATTATTATTTATAAAATATCTTCCGAAATTTATCGGTTTTAGCTGTTCAAATAAAGGAGTTTTACAGTAAAATCCCATATCTGAACAATCAGATGTATGGAAGATATATGTTGTAGTCACCCGATCCTTGTTATTTTCACTGTAAGTATTCTGTTAATAATGAGTGAAAATGGTGCGAAATTTCATGTTCCTAGCTGCATAAATGGATGAGATATGATAAAAGACCTCATATCTGAACAATCAGTTGTATGGGGGCTGCAGGTTATAGTGACCCGATCTTCGTTATTTTCACTGTAAGTCTTCTGCTGATAATGAGTGAAAACAGCGCGAAATTTCATGGTCCTAGCTACATAAATGGATGAATTACAACGAAAAATCTCATATCTGAACAATCAGTTGTATGGGAGCTATAGGTTTTAGTTATCCGATATTTTTAATTTTCACTGTAAGTTTTCTGTTGATAATTATTGAAAACTGTGCGGAATTTCCTGTTCCCAGCTATATAAATGGAAGAGATATAACGAAAAATTGTATATCTGAACAATCAGTTGTATGGGAGCTATAGGTTATAGTGACCCGATCTTTGTAATTTTCACTGTAAGAATTCTGTTGATAATGGGTGCAAGGGCTGCAAAATTTCATGTTCGTAGCTGCATAAATGGAGAAGTTATAACGAAAAATCTCATATCTGAACAATCAGTTGTATGGGAGCTATATGTTATAGTGGTCCGATTCTTCCGGTTCCGACAAATGATTAATACATTATAAAAATACACCCACCTACCAAATTTGATCCGGATATCTCGAAAACTGAGAGACTAGATTGCATACAAACAGACAGACAGACGGACAGACGGACAGACGGACAGACGGACAGACGGACAGACGGACAGACGGACATGGCTAAATCAACTCAGCTCGACGTTCTGATCATAAAAGTATACATTTTAATGGGTCTATCTCTTTTTGTTCTGGTACTTACAAACATCGGACCAAAGTTATAATACCATTTCATGCTCATGAAAGGTATAAAAAATTCCAAAACATGCTTTTGCACTTGGAAAGAATATTGAGTTTGAAATCGTAGAAAGAGAAAAAATCATAAAACGCGAACCAGGAATTGTGTTGGTAATTAACTACTCTTCACGGCGGTGCACATATTTGGCTGTGCACGCAAAATTGGGTTACCTATTGAAATGATGTTGCTACATATTTAGGTAGATGTGAAAACGTATACATAGACCCACTAGGTTATGTTGAATTTTCACATATGTCTGCTTCCACTGATGGTGGCATACTCGTAAGTAAAAAAACTGCACTTTGTATTTAAATTCAGAAAGCGGGAGGCTACAAAAAGGAATGGGAACGGAGAACCGGAAATGGGGGACACTGGACGCCTTGGGGTTTATGGTGAAACAAAACGCTAAGAGTTCTGTTGACGAAATATATTTTGACAAGGAGAAAATAAATACATTTGCATAATAATTACTCACCAGGTGGCGCTGGAGTCGAGTTATTACTAAAATACTTATTTGATAATGCTTATAAAAAGTGAAACAATTTACGAAACGAAGGTGGTTTTGAGACGTTTCGACGCACCCTGCCATTTGCTAGTATTTTTTGCAATAATTAGACCACGAATTTTTTTTTCTTAAAATGGGACTTTATTTACATCTTCCATATATATATAATAAAATTGTAACAGACCGATGTCTGTACATACATTATAGATATTAAAGAAAAAAAATATTATTGGAACAGAAGCAAAAAAAACAATTCTTAAAATTTTTGTCTGTCTGTCTGTCTGAATGTGCATGG
>NW_023458561.1:46688305-46719694 GCF_013731165.1 Rhagoletis pomonella | reverse complement strand
AACAATTCTTAAAATTTTTGTCTGTCTGTCTGTCTGAATGTGCATGGAATCGAATGCAGTTTTCACCGATGGATTGCACGAGATCTAACTTAAAATATAGGAAAAAATAATTAGAGAGTTGCCACCTGTTTGAAATTTCAGTTTAAGTAAATTGATAAGATAAAGTAAATATGGCTGTCGAAAGAAAGAGGTTTAAGAAAGCTAAAAGTCGAAAATATTTTTGAGAAAGGTTGCCACCTGTTTGAAATTTTTAATTTGATTTAATTGGTAAGATTATTTAAATATTGAATCAGGGGATCAAACTAAAGAGTTTTAGAAAAGTTTACTGTCACAAATACTTTTGAGGAGGGTTGCCACCTGTTTGAAAATTTTTATTAAGTTATGAGAATGATAAAATAAATTAAATATTAAAATGCGGGTATGAAACTGAAGAGCTTTATGATAGTTTTTGTCGAATGTTGTCGCGGGTTGCCACCTATTTGAAAAAAGTTATTCAGTTAAAATAATAAGATAAGGTAAACACTGAATTAATACACCTTTGAATATAGTGCACGATATGTAGAATCGAGCTATTAGGGTTTAGATTAAATTCCGAGGGTTAAATACCTTCAAAAATATTTTAACTAACACCCTTATTCATAAAGAGTAAAGTATGTTTCATAATTCGAAAATTTTTTTGAAAATCTCACTTCATAAACCTTTTCAAATCTATTTTTATTTTTTGAATGAAGCCATAAACGTTTTGGGAAGGAATAACAACACAAAAATACTTTTAAGGCGCAATGAAGCACGCCGGGTGTTTGCTAGTTTCCTAATAATACTAAAAACTCTATTCTTACCATCACACTTAACTCCTAATTAAATAATTCGCTAAAACTAATTTTAATATTCATTCGTCGATACTTCTTCGTGGTGTCCGCACTCTTAGTAGTGATTGTATTGCGTACATACGCGCATTAAAACTAGTTCTCTTCTTCACACAATAAATGATATCAGCTATTTTGAAAGGATCTAATTAACCCTTGGGCGGCCGCACACGACCACAAATGCTGGCTATTGCTTACCACTAAGCGTGTGTGTGGGGAGAATGTCATCGGGAAATACATGTGTCAACAATGTGCGCGTTGCCTGGGCTGGCAGAGTCCAAGCAATCGTTTGGTATTTATCTTGTGGTACTTGTGTGCCATTCGGTCCGATGGTTACGTGATCAGCTACTGCGTCGCTATTAGACTCTATCTAGTATCTCAGAGGTGGTCCAAGACTAATCTGGTTTAGATCCGATCATTGGATCATGAAATATATATATGAAATATATGTATATAGTAGTAAATTTTGCTAATAATCTTAATTTGATCACATAGCTTAAGCTTAATGGTTAAATAGTCTGTAAGAAATTATTGTTTCATAGATTTATTGGAAAATAAACTGCGGCATCCTTGCATTTATCTCTAAAACTGATTGATATATTTAAGTAGAGTACTGTCATAAGAGTACTTCTTCATGCTGTTATGTATGCAAATATCGCACACCGTCTTCAAAAGTGACACAACTCAAAATTTGACATTTTTGAAAATATGCACTAAAAATGTACGAGTACACAGAGTTGTTATTTACCATTCAGCAAAAGCTGGATACAATTTTAGTTATGTGCTGTAAATAGTTTTTCGCATTTTCTTACGAACGTATAATTATGAGTTGTGTCACTTTTGAAGAACGTTTGCGATATGTTTTATCCGAATTCGTTCGTCACAATAGCTAGTGCAAAACCATCACCCTTACGACTTTGCAATGTTTGTTGATCTTCTAGTAATATATTACATATTTGAAAAAAAAATATATATATTTTTTTTTCATTTTTAGTGGTCCTTATGACACAATCTGTGAATAAGGGTAGTACATAAGTATGTTTCTAAACATGTAACATTCATACATATGTTCTCGCTATAATTACGGACGTATAGAGTGTTCAAATGTGTCGTTCTGAGTAAACTTTGTTTTTTTTTTTAGTTACGCTCTCTCCCTTTCCTCTATCGCATTCCCTTTTCAGTGCTTTCTCACTAATTGCCGTTTCAAAATCTTACATTAGAAAAGAAGCCAAAAGGATTTTAATAAATGCTTTTAAACGCTTCAACGCGCTCAGCAATCATACAGAATATTTAGTTCGAAGGAAAGCTAAGTCGCATTACTTAGAACGGAAAATATGCTCTAGTAATCAATGTTATGGTCTTGGCAAGTCACCGTGAAATTTATAATTACTTGTATTACAAAATCTTAAAGGAGTATTTAAAATTTAAATCAGTGTATAACCGAACTATATATGTACATATATTTTTAACCGACTTCAATAAAAGGAGAAGGTTATCACTTCGTCGGAATACATATTTTTTTATTTATGTATGTTACCGCATAACTTTGGACCATGTTAACCGATTGCAATAATTCATTTTTTGTCGGAAAGGTTGTACCTTAAGTGTGATCTCGTACTATATTGGTTCACATCCGATATTTGGATAATGAAGAAAATAACGGTACAACTAAATTTTTATATGAGAATTGAAGTCGTTTTTTTTTGCTTAAAAATTACTTGTTACTACTTGAATTGTAAATTTTCCAGCCATTATAACTATGCTCCAATTCGAGTACTTACATATCTATATGTACATATAAGCTATATGTTAAACATATTTTACCAAAGCAACAATTTAAAGCAAGAAATGCGAAGGAAGATATTGAGTCATCAAAGGACCTACCACCTCCTGGGACAGTCTACTTGCTGTGTAACCTGCTAGCTAGCTAAGACAGTAATATATCAATTTGTCAATTCCATTAGTCTCTTTTCTCTCAAATTCTTGCATACATATTATAACAGTGCCTTGCAGGCAGCAATTATTCAACTGGCATTAAGCTTGGCTGTAAACGTTTCAAATTTGTACGAGTAGAGAGATACTCAATTGGCTTCGACTCAAATATGCTTATAAATATTTTCTAATGCTTAAAGTGCATGTGCTCTGCACAACACTCACTTTAACCCTTATGCTAACACGCAGTGAAATATATGTAAATATCCATGTGCTTAAAACAGCTAAATTTTTACCAGTCTAAAGTTTTTTTTCTTTATTTAATGATTGTTAGCCGCATTTCCAACTGTGTACAAGAGTTATAAAAATTCAACAAATTTTGATTGAAATTCAAAACTTTTTATTGAGAATTTTTAGAAAAACGTTTAGTGTGCAGTTTTATAGCCCACTAAATTTTTGCCTAATAAAGTGCTTGTGCAAGTGTTGTAAGTGGCTACAAAATACCGCTGATTTCTTGGCCATTTCTATTTTTATGGAAGAAAATGTGTGACACCGTCAATGAAAAAAAAAACAGCTTCATAGTCTAGTAGGAACTTCAAGGATCCACAAAGTACGTGACACAATACACAAATATTTTTTTTTTTACAAAAATCGATTACTTACCCAAAATTCTAGTTAATTGTATGAAATTCAATGATGGTCTAGCCAGAACATGGCTGTGGTCATAACATGAATGGATGATAACTTTTAATTTTTTTTCTTATTTGCAGTGTTTAACTGCTATAGAAATTGTCACTCGAGAATATTTTGGAATATCAATCAGATCAAAAATTATTTGCTTAAAAAGTACGTTCTTTTTTTTTAATCAATATAGTCCTGCCAGAACAGGGTAGCAGCATAAGGGTTAAACATACTCGTACATGTGTATGTATGTATGTATGCATATACATATGTATATAGTTTGTCGGTAGCTTTGTGCTGGCCATTTATTTAATAGTCAACTTTAGCTCATTGGCTTATGCTCATATACATAAATACATAGTCTAAAGTGTTCAAAGTTCTTTTGACGGCTGTCCAAAGTAGTTTTCCAGTTGTGTTGTTAGAGAAAATTGTAATGCATGCGCTCACTTTAGTTAGATATGCAGGCATGGACATACATACATATGTATGTATGTAGATATGTAGCATATGTACATATGAAAGTGTCAGCATGTTTACAGTTCTAGGACTGTGTGCCAAATATATTCTGACTTTGCTGCACAAACTGGCTTGTTGCTAATTTCTCATGTAGTTTCTCTTTTCTGCACTATCCCTTTCCTATATTTCATTACATTTTGGACGAATACGAGCTAACACTAATCCTTTCATACACACATACATACATACATACATACATACATACATATGTATAGTATATGTACAAAACCAATAAATTCACTTTGATAGGGTTTGCAGTTGTACGGATAAGTACTTAAGCCCATTGAGCGCAAAAATAGATGAAGTATCTATGCACGGCCAAATTGCATCACTGTTTCGTTGGGTTTGATGCTGTTGGGTCAACAGTAAATTTGGTTGAATTATACTGAGACTTAAATACTTTATATTGGATACATATGTATGTACAAGCATTAAATGAAAATTTGCATAGTTGACTCGTTCGTAGAAAATTGATTTTGCTGATGTGGTGACAAAAAATTTAGCATCTCTAGGTTTTTGTGTTTTTTTTTCGACCGGCACAAGGCTTTTAAGAGAAGGTCTATGCGACAGAATTACACTCGGAGAGGCACCAAATTTATATTTTCATAAAACTTAAAAATTAATTAAGTCCTGAGTTATGAATTCTGCAGTTTAGTAGCATGAATCTCAGCTGGAAGGAAAGAACAACTTGCGTAACGCAGACCTCTGCTCAAGCAACATAGTCGGTATTAGATTCATCAGTATACCGGATATGGCTAGATTTTTTGGGTTATTGTCCTTTATTATCCCAGTTTTTTCTATTTGAGAAAAATACTTTGAAGTTATATTTCGTAAGACTTAGATCCGCGAAGCTAAAGTGCATTACCTGCCTTTGCTCTATAACCCTGAGAGTGGATGAATGTATACACTTTTTTCCTCTGCATTGCCCACTTAGAGACGAGGTTTCATTTCTCTAGCTTTTATTGGGAATAATTTAAGGCTGATGATTATGTACGACTTTGGTTGGTCTAATGATTTTTCCCTACCTTGAGGGTATATATTTTTCTCTGACTGCCTGCCGTAGAAATTTCCACGGATAACATGTCCAAAACAGCGGTATTAGAAAGAACATCAGCTAGGGAGTCTCTTTTAAAAACGAGCAGAATGGATTGCATGTGCACCAGGGGTTTTGAAAGGCTCGTATATAGATGTAACCCACTTTATTTTTCAAACATTCCAATAGGCGATTGGAGTCCTCAGCAAGCTTCATAATCTACCGAGGATATGCATATATAGTCTGATGAATAAACGTCTCCCGAAACTGCCCATTTGGGCTAAGAAAATTTGTAATTTTATACCCAAAGAATGTCGTTCATTCGAGAACTTATTTTGGCACAGATGCCACATACGATTGAAAGGGCAATGTGGTTTGGTCTAAATCTCTATAAATTAATTTTGAAAATCGTAATATTGATAGGCGACCCTAAGAGGCTGGGTTTACTCAAGCAAAACCTACACGATTTCTAATTAATGCTGCTAGAGGCATTCAAAAATTAAAAATAATAATAATAACAATATGTATGTATGTATAAATATATATCTTTTTTGCAGGTAGTGAGGTAAAAACGAATGTTACCAATAACCGCACAATTAAATTACATACGAGTGCAGATGTGTATGTATATGTATGTATTTGTAAATACGGATATGCACTTAGCTGCGCTCATGCCATCGGATACTGCCATTTATTCTCAAATATATGCATATAATTTGGTAAAACAACACTAGACCAGATCAGTAACCTTGCCAAAGAAAAAAAATTGTAATGACCACCACTTGTAAGAAAATTTACTTTTAGAGGACTGTTTGTCATAAGCATATTTAATTTTCTTCTTTTCTTCTTTATTTGTGAACCAATTTTTAAGTACCACAGATCATTTGAAAATAATTTCTCAGCGTTGTAATATCAAGCAAAAATGTAACATACATAGTACTACAGTTTTTAGTCCATTCGTAATTTAATTTAATCTGAATCAAATCAAAGAGAAAACGAGTCCATCTATATTACTTGCGAAGGAGGTGACGTAGGTTCGACAAATATTCAAGGCAAAAAATATGCCTTCAACTTTGAAATCGAGCTACTAACGTTAAAGCTTTTAAAGCGAACACTGAAACTAAATTTTGTATGAACCCGGCAATAGGCTTATACTTTCGTGATGCCAAAATTATCTTCAACTAAGCTTTCCAACTGATTGCTGTATTTACAAACTTTTTTCGCGACCTAGTCTAATGTACAAACATACACATTCATACAAATATATTTTGTGTCTACTTCATATCCTGTTCATTGTCACTTGAAAGTGTCTTCCACAAATTTCTCGCCATTTAGTTTGACGTTTTTGGCAATTGGTATGGCAAACAACCTCGAGATAATTTTCTTTGTGGCAATATAAGCAAGTTAATACTCAGCAATTGTAATGTATGTATGTAAAGTGAAAGCGTAAGTACGAGCAAGTATATATGCATACATACTGC
This sequence comes from Rhagoletis pomonella, assembly GCF_013731165.1. Taxonomy (NCBI): domain Eukaryota; kingdom Metazoa; phylum Arthropoda; class Insecta; order Diptera; family Tephritidae; genus Rhagoletis; species Rhagoletis pomonella. The sequence continues at coordinate 46,713,185 of NW_023458561.1, read as the reverse complement.
GTAGATAAATATATTGTAAGTACATATATAAATACATATGAAAATATACATACAAGGAATTTCTTAGAATGGGCTGGTAGAAAAGGATAGGGCGAAACAATGCATCCGCTTACATTCAGCTTACAACTGTAAAAGTGCGATAAATTTATTAGCAATCAAGAATATGCAATTGTCTTTTTACAACCAAAACTAAAAATAAAATTAAGTAAAAGTTATAGATAAAAATCAAGTAATCGGAATTCATGTCCCAACAAATTAATTTAAATAAAGTTCTTAGATATCATGGGAAAAGGAGAATGATCTCCGAAGACCAAACATGAAAGCAAAACATGAAGATTACCGAAAAATGAAAAAGGGCGAATCCCGAAAGTCTTCGGAACAACCATGAACGATAACAATTTCCAAGGGTCCCGAAAAAATTCATAGTCGCGAAAATACTTTGACAGTCTTAAAAATACATAAAAGGTACGGATTATGTCAAACTCGAAGAAGTCCCGAAAAGTCGCGAAACAAATAAAGACAGTCCTGATCAAATCACAAAATATCTCGAAAAATCCCGAAGTGTTAAACCCGAAGGGCTTCGAAAAAAATCCCTAAAAAACTACAAAAGTTGCCTAAAATCCCCGAAAAACTTAAAAAAAATACAAAGGCCAACAATTTCCTAAAAGAAGATATGAAGAGTTCAGAAAAGCAAGAAACGAGAATCTCGAAAAAATCCAGAGAGTTTTGAAAAATCCCAAAAGTTCCAGAAAGATTCCGAAAAGTTAGAGCCGAATAATCTCGATAAGTCCAAAAAAAAACTCCAAAAGAGTTTGTAAAATAAACTAGAAAATTCCTTATGTTCCGGAAAAATTTAAAAAAAAATCGCGAAAAATTTTGAATAATCCCAAAAAGTTCCGTAAATGTTTTTAAAAGTATTTAAAAAGATATATTTTTCTGGCCAACAAGCATCTCAATTTATTTAGCAATGCCTAAGTAATAAAAAGCAATGAATTGTCGATAGTTCTTGCGCGAAATTGTTAATATAACTCAAGTCATGAGGAAATCACATTCTACAATGAGAGAGTTTCTTGGCAAATCGAAACAAGATTTTTCCCAGTATATTTTTGATTTTATAATCGAAAAAATATTTTTATTTTCAGCTCTTCGTTGCTAGCCTTTTTGGATTCCCAGAGTGGTTTTTTAGAATTACGAAAGTACATTATTAAAATAAAGTATCTATAAACAAAACTTGTTCTCTAACAGAATTGGGAGTGCATCCTTCTATGGTTCGTAACGGAATCATTGCAATAGATAAAGTGGACCTCCACACCTTCTATGAGTGATACTAAAAACTTTCAAGCTTCCAGTTACTATATATTCTTTATTAACTATCATATGTAAAACAAATACTTCTACACATTATTCGTACAATGAATCGCCATGGCGTATGCGCAACATTAATAAACAGCATGCGCGCACAAAATGTCCCCACTACCTAGCAGAGTATGTACTATATGTATGTATATGCAGCAGCTGTTACTGACATTTATGTTAGTAAAATAAAAATACAACAACAACAAAATGCTACCATTCAATTCAACTATTGTTGTCCTTTTATTTCCGATTGCTAGCTATAAGTTTAGATTAAACTTCACTTGGCCCCAAAATTTAGCTGCAGCTGTGACCACCAAAAAAGACTCGGCTAAGCAATGCCGATATTTTGTCATATACATGTATACATAGATATGTATGTATATGAGTGTGGAACTACTAACGCTATTGCAGTTATGTGAGTAGCCTGTGAACGTGCTTCGTTTTTTTTTTTGTTTTTGAGCAGTTTTGTAGTATTTGAAAACTTTGCAACCTATTGAACACATGCGAATGCCTTGCAGACATACATATTTTCCGGATAAATAAGACAATATTTAACATTTGCCCAAAGGTCATTGCGCAAAATTCGCTGCCAAGAATAACAATTTTTGACAAAGTGTTGAGTGTTCTGAAAATGAAATAAAACGCAAGCGATAAAAATTCAAGTATTTATATGTATGTTTTGGGAGCAATTTGAAATGTAAAAATACATGGGATAAGACCTGGAACTCTTGCTTACAAGTTTATAAATAAATATTAAGCTTTTGTAAGTATTTGTTAGTACGCCGACAAGACACAAAAGTACACAAATCACTCTGGGCACAAAATCTGTTGCCGCTAGATAGAGGCTAATGAACGACAAAATGCTTTTCAAGCAGCTCAAGCGGCATACTCTCCACTCCCAAAGGTATTATAGGTTTTTATATCATAAAGTTCCTTTACGATTACATATAAAAAGAAAAAGTGCGAAAAAACTCAAAGTAAACGAATTTGAAAATTCGGACTATAATCCGCTGGCCTAACTCAAAGGAGAAAGTCAAAAGCGCGTTGCGAGCAAGCAGAAGCTATATAAAAACAAATGGCGGTAGTCACAGAAAAATGGGGAAAATAAAATAAATTCAAATAAAACAAAGTGACATCGAAATAAGCTTTGCTAATCAAAGGAAATTCGGCACAAATTGAAAGCGACAAAGTATAAAGCAATGAGAAGGAATTGGAGTGGATAGAAGGCAGGTAGGCGAAAAAGATACAGGAATTTCACCGAACAAACGGAAATAATGAACAAGCGAAAAAAACTGCCAGTAAAAGGGCATTTCGTGAAAAACAAAAAAAAAACATTACAAACAAAGCTGAAACACTTCCACAACTACGCGACCCACAAATGAAATGTAACTCGCATTCAAATGATGTAACAATTTAGACTCACGCAGCTAAGCAGGAAGGCATACATATGCGTATATATTAGGGGGGTACAAAACAAAGTAAAGTCAGAATTTTAATGCTCTCCCCCCCACTGAAAAAAATTAAACCCCTATTGTTTTATTGTGAAAACAAAAAATATGTAGAGGTCGCTAAAAGCGCCCAAATTTTTGCTTGTATTTTATATGGAAAAACAGTTTTTCATCGAAATGGTATAGAATTCTTGAAAACCAATATTTTTCGACCGTAAAGCTTTGTTTCTCTTCAAAAGACTTCTAATAACTGTTTATTTAACCATTTTGAAATATGAACTATTTTTATAGGTCCCCTAAAAACTCCAAAATATGCAAAGGGGACCCATTAAAATCGTTAGTATTTTTACTGAAAGTCTCCTGAAGGGAAAGAAGATTTTTCGATCGAAAAATATTGATTTTCAGGAATTATATATTATTTCCACGAAAAATCGTTTAACCCATTTAAAATGCATAGAGAACTTTGAGCTACTTCTAAATATTTTTTGATTTTGAAGTAAATAAAATTATAGTTTAAAAAACTAAAACCTTCATTCGTACTGTCATTAGGTATGTAACTTGAGAATAGAAATCGCTGCATCTTTTAGGCGCATCAATATTACATAGTTACATCCCGAGTTAACAAAAGGAAGGTAAAAACAGGGGTTGGCCGCTGTGGTGTAGTGGTAAGCAGTGCGCGCTTTCACTCCGCAACGCCTGGGTTCAAGCCCTATATATATATAGAACATTCCTAGGGGATGTGAGCATTCAAATTCCGACTTTACTTGTTTTTGACCACCCTAGTGGACATACAGAGGGTACAGTCTCCGAGCATCTTTCTTTTTTTTGAAAACGTTTACCACGTGACTAGTAGCTTATACTGTTTCTTCACTGTGGCGCTTCCACAGCAGTTAGCTGTCACTTCGTGGTACTTGGGGAATATAAGGCACTTGCTTATGAAAAGTTCCATGTCCTGTATTAAGTCAGATTTTTACAAATGATTCTTATTGATTGTGCTATGGTGAAGTGGTTAGCAGTGGCGCGCGCAACCCAACATCAAAAAATGAAAAAAAAAAAACAAAACAAGTTTTTTTCTAATAGCGGTCGCCCCTCGTGAGGCAATGCGAAACCTGTGAGTGCATTTCTGACATAAAAAACAGCTTCGCATGAAAACACAATCGCCGTTCGGAGTCGGCGCAAAACTGTAGGTCCCTGTAGGTCGGAGGAGAAGCACGGCCAAACAATAACATATATGTAAGCGCCAATCCATTATTATTATTGTTATTTATTATGAGTATGTTGTTTGTACATTAGGGTGCCTCAACAAAAAAAAAAAAAATGCGGTTTGTTTTAAAGAATTATAAAGATTGATGAATTTTAAGACTTTCCCCAAGTAATTCGGAAAATATTTAGATTGACGTCAACTGGACCGATTTGAAAATACGTATTTTTTTTTTATTTTAATTCCGTTGGTAAAAGTCTTAAAAATTTGTATGCAGGCAAACAATTAAAAAAAAATATATTTAATAAAAAAAAAATCGATTTTTGGCGGTATTTTAAAATTGGGCCAGCTTGGTTTTTGGCTAAAGTCTTACAGGCATATTCATAAAAAATTAAGTAGCTTTAAAAAAAGGTTTGTAAATTGAAAAATGTATGAAAACGTCACTTTATAAAGCCCTTTAAACCGAATTTATTTCTTATGAATAAGGCCACTAGAATATAAAAAGTAATAGTAAAATATCCCAAATCTTAGTTAGAGTTATAAGAGATCCGAGTCCCAGTGAATAGCAGTGTGGCATAGTACATGCTTTACCGATGAAAAAAGTTCTTAACTAAAAAAAAAAAAATAAAAACTTTACATCTACCGGTTAACTCTTTAATTTGACCTCTCATTTTTGAAATACCCTTTCAAAGGTATTCCCAAACTAAAATCTTCTTAAATCTCTTTCATCTGACATTGTGATACACATGTATTTCAATAAACTAAAGAGCTGACTTGAATTTGACTGTTCGAAGAAATGGCAACCCTCCTAAATAAATGAATAATTAGAATGTATCTTTTTAAACACGTGGCAACCCTCTCCAACATTCCAGATGGTCAAACTAAAGATTTCTTAACATTCTTTCGTTTGACTACTGTATTTTTATTTTTCTTATACTTTTTGTATTAGTTAATTGAGTGAGACTTTTCAAACAGGTGGCAGCTGTCTTCAAAAGTATTTTCAAGCTTAATCATTTTTAACTCTCCTTCTCCTGAAATTGCGATACATATTTTAATTAACTGATGAATTAAGTGGAATTTGATTTTTTAAACATGTGGCAACCCCGCTAAGTACAGTTAAGAAGTAAAAGCTTTTCAAACTCCCTACGACTGATACCCGTATTTTAAAAAATCATTAAACTTATTAAATAATTTGAATTTAAGTTTTTAAACAGGTGGCAACTTTCTTTCAACACGTCACAAATATTCTGGCGTTCAAATTAAATATTTCTTAAAACTCCTTCGCTTGACATCCATATTTTGATGTTTCTTATAACTCGTGTATAAGTAAACTAAATTCGACATTTCAAGCAGGTGGAAACCCTCTTCAAACCACTACTTTCAGAAACCCCTTTCGTTTGGTACCCATATGGTGAAGCATATTTAGGAATAAAGCTTTTGTAATAATTGATTAATTTTTTTTTTAATAATATGAGTATGAGTTTTTAAAGGTGGCAACTCTTATCGAAATAGTAAAACCTTATTGCACATACAGTTATCTTGACACCTTATTTTTGGAAATCGAACGAACGGTGCGGATCTTTTATCCTGAACAAAAAATGCCTTCGCGTATTGTATAGATTTCGCACAGTGTACATATTTAACCTTTTGACCTAAAAAAAGTCAAACAAAAACTTATGATTGCATTTTGATGACAGAAATATCCAATTAGTGAACAGCTAAGCACAGCTTCTTATTTAAAAGTGAGCAAGTGCGCCCACCGACTTTTAACGTCTTTATTAAAAATGAAACAAACAAGAGGCAAGTAAAAGCAAAAAGGCAACAAAGTGTGAAAATGCGCCGCAAAGAGCGGAGAATTTAATTGTCGTAGGGAGTTAAGATGTTGAAGGCAAACTTCGACTGGCGACATGAAAGTAACTTTAATTAAAAAGAAAAAAAGTATTAACTAAAAGGAAAAGGGCAAAAAACTTGTGCGTTGTTCAAAATGGTTAAAAATGAGGATACAAACAAAAAATTTGTGGTTGAAGAACTATTAAAGAATTACAAAAACAAATAAACTTGATGACCAACTAGTTGTGTTGAGCAAGAATTGTGGCAGTTCAAGCAAGGTGAGTGCAACGGACAAAGCTCAAGCGGGTGCTTAAGCACGTAAGCAAACCCTATCTAAAACAATTTGTGAGTTTTCCATCAAAACAAGAAATCAAAAAGGACATAAGTAGAAATATCTACAAATTATTGATAGTTTAAATGGGGTGCAGTTGTAATCAAGATAAGCTAAAAGCTAAGTGTCGAAAAAGCAATGAACTTAAAGATTTTAAACCGCCGATTAAAAAGAAAAAGTCGGTGTACTTTCTTCTAAATAAAAAATCTCAAACTATTTGCGACCGCCTGCGGACTACACAATTTAGTTAGCTGACAAAAATACTAATAACATGGGAAACGCCGTAACATTTAACGGTTAAGTTGCGCTGTCGTCCACTTCCTATACTTTGCCACAACGAGAAGTGTGAGTACTCCACAGCACAGATGCTTGGTTGTCTATCAAAAGTTGGCTGGGTGGCTGGTTGGCTGGTTGGCTGCGTTGCTGACCGGCTGGCTACCTACTGACTCTCCAATTGAGTGACTCCTTCAAGAGTCTACGAGCAGCTGCTGTCACTTCGATGTAACTTAAACCACAAAAAATCGATGTCGTCACAGCAGCAAGGATAATAACGTAGAAGGGGGTCAAAAGCAATTTTTACTTAAATGCTTTTATGTTTTTTTTTTCTTTTTTATTTGCTGGTTTTCTCTTTCAAACAAACAGCTGTCTAAGGATGTGAATGCGAAAAAAAAACAAATGCACACACAAGTACTTCGATACCCGTACAAGAAAAAGGTTATTGAGAAGAACTTAACGTTAAGTGTCAGCATAGTTTGCGCTGTCAATTATTTTACAATATAACAAGGAGATGAATTTCGAGAATATTTAATGGGTGTGAATGCAAGAAAATGGATTGAAAAGTGAGATTACAAGGAAGCAAAGGTACAAAATTCTACTCCCTGCAACTTAAGATACAGATGTCAATCATTTATTTCCAAAATACTTACGATTCCTTAAAATTGCATTGATAACACCCTACCTGCACACACAAAAATCAATTTGTTTTCAAAACTGGAGACTAAATATAGTAAAACTGCATTTTTAGTTTTTCTCTCTGACGTCAGGATTATATTCAATGCGACTCTAAAATTTCTTGGATATGATTTATTTAAAAAATTTTGTTGCATAAAAACTAATAGGTGTTCAAAATGTCCTTTTAAAATTTGGCCTTTTGATGTACCTTACAATTTGCAATCTTTTTTTTTTTTTAATTAAATGTTAAGGACTAATTTTATTTTTTTTAAAAAAAAAACACACGCGCACAAAGTAAAGAAAATTTTTTTCTTAGCCGTTTTCTTGAGAGCTGCATACTGGCCTTTACCCAAAAAAAGGTTGCTCATACGCACTGGTATATCAGTGCTGATGTTTTATATAGCATTTTGATCTATGAGGTTTTGCATTTTTAATTACAGCACATCCATAACCTTTTTTATTTGGTTTTCTTTCATTTCTTGAGCATACACTTATGATAGTCGACCGTCACTTATATTAGAGTGCTTAAGATGCATTTGCACATACATACATATATGTACATATGTCTGTCGATGTAGATAGATCAATCGATGACAAATCGACCATTGGTTGGAGTTCAGAATTTCGGATACATTTTGGTCAGCACTTTTCTGCCAAAGAAAAATTCGAAAGTTCACAATTTCACAATTTTCCGAATTTTGCAAGTGTATGTTTTGAATATCTCAAAGACTATCATTGTGCAGGTAATATTTGATCTTAGGAGATCCTGAAATTTTCAAGAAGATATTTTTTTAAAGATATAAGTTGTTGAATTTTGAAAACAAAATTTTATTGTACAGTCTAACGGCCTTATTTGTAAAAAATAAATTAGCTTTAAAACAGTTTTACTAACTGAAAAATGTATGAAAATGTAATTTTATAAAACTCTTTAAAACGACTTTATTTTTTATGAATAAGGCCATAAGTATAAGTTTAGATAAAATATTTTTTTTTAAGTATCGTTGTTTATTTAGCGTATGGATTTTTTTTTTTTAAAGTTCAAAAAGTTGCATCTCTTTTTTAGAAAATTTCTTGAAAATTTCAAAATATTTTAAGATCAGTTAGAATTATTATATAAAAAAATGAGCAAACATTTTTTTAAGTGTTTGCTTTAAAAATTTTTTTAGTTTTAAAATTCTATTTTTTTTCTGCGGAAAAGTTTATATATTTTTTCTTGATAGCCCTAAACTGAATATTACGAAAGCACTACAAACAGAGTTTGTAACTATAATAGCTTTTGGGATATTAAAAACACTTTCAAAATATAATATAAAATTTTGCATAAATTTTGAAAAAAATTAAATTTTTTTCCTTCGCAGAAGTTCTTTATATGAACAGAAAAATTCTCGCCAAAATTCATCCAAATCAAAAATAATCGATTCCAACCATTGCAATGGTCGATTTGACATGGATTTACTCACTTCTATGTATGTATGCAAGAATCAGTATGAAAGTTCAATGAAGTGACAAACTATCTAGCGTCCTTGGAAATTCGGAAAAAAGTTATGTGTTCAAAGCATTTAATAATGCAAATCAGATCATGCACTTACGGTTTTATTAATATTGCAGTAACCATGCAAGGATTTGCAGGTCTGATGTTTATGGTATTGCTTGTTTGGCCGAATAGTTTATACTCATGTGCTTTAGCTTTAGGAGTTTTCGAAGTTTTGAGATAACAGAAAAAAATGCAGAGCCTTCCTGAAACACTTGAAAATGCCACAATTGGTTTATAGAGTAGAAAATTTATATTTTTTTTATATTTTTTTTGTGCTTTGAACTTGTTGTTTTGAACTTCGTGTTTTGCATTTTGAGTTTGGTATTTAGCACATTTGCATTTTGTGTTATGTATTTTATTTTCTGAATTTTGTATTTTGTTTTTTAGTAATAAAGTTTGAGATTCATACCCAGAAGCGAAGAGTGTTTGCTTTTCTTTCCTTTCGAAGATGACCAAGAAGTAAGGCCACCAGAATCACTGGAATCAGTTAGCTCTATTACGTTTAAGCAAATCTTTAGATTGCAAGAGATTTCGGATTTAGATTTATCAAAAAAAAGCTTAGTATATTTTTATATTAAAATTTAAAATTTTTTTAGTTAGTCGCGACTCGGTCCTTAACTTTCTCTCTCTCTCTGCACTGCATGTATCTGCCACAATATAATATGAACTCAATAAAAAATTCATATGCAAGTTTGTGTGTTAAATACATTTTGATATTTGCCAATCTCTTTCTATGCAATTTCACCAGGACGTAGTTAAAAAAAAAATCAATCAACAAAAATATGATAAGAGCACAATTTTTTATGTCGATAATAAAAATTGAAAACTGCAACTATATTGTATCTTCCTTGAGGGTGCGAAATGTGCTCGTTTTATTGCAGAAAAAATTTACAAAATCGAAAAGAAAAGAAGAGTGAGAAGGGATCAAAATGGCATGCATAACAGTCATCTGCCCATATGCTGGCGCACTGCAGTTGTCGTTTATTTTCATTCAATATATCTATATTGACTACTTCTCTCTACTTTTTTTACGGGCAATAGTTTAACGCTGACGCAATTATGTTGCTAAATTTTACAAGTTGCGAAACAACTTGCAATGCATCATTAACCTGGAGTCGTTAAAGTGCAGGCGAAGTGCAAAAAATGACGAAATAGCAGAGGCAAATTAAACAAAATATTACTGAGGCGATAAAGAATTGAAAGCTGATTACTCTTTCGCTTACTTTACGGCCATTTCTGAGTATGTACTAACTGCGTACAACATTATAGTATTTCTCTCCCTCTTCGACTTCATGATTGCACAAAGTGTCAGCTGTTAAGTATTAGTGAGTATTTTTATGTACCCGCATGCAGCGCTACATCTGTGTTTGTCCTCAGTACTCACGCTCTGTATGCCCAAATATCATAAAACATGTCTTCATTATACATATTTCTAATGGCTTAACGGGAATATATTTAAAAGCTGGACAGTTGCTTACTTTGTGCAACCAACTACTCATTAAAAATTTAGTGGCATTTTCTGGGTTTTGACAACCTTAAGTACATTTACATGTCGATTTGAAAAGGTTGTAGAAGTTTAGAAATTTCTGTCAGGCCTCTGTTATAAATTTTGTATATGAATATACCTACACTGCCGGCAAAAAGTATTGGCACGGCAAATTTTTCACAATATATACAACATTTTTTTTCTAATATTTTTCCGCCAATTTTTTATAAAAACATGGTTCATTCTTAAAAAAACACGAAATTCGGTAAATTTTCATGCAAATTTTCAACTTTTTAATCAGATTTGTTAGAATTTTTTTTAGTATGAAGATTTGTAGCCCAATCAATTTTATTATAATAAAGTACAAGTTTGAAGTAGCTAGAAATTACCGTTGATTTTTGGCAATTTTTTTCGCGCAGTCTCTTCCATGCAAAAAAATAAACAATCGTGGTACAAAGCTCAATAAAAATATTAAAAAGTAAATTTCTTAAAATAAACGAAAAAATAAAACTAGAAATTAAGTTAAATAATAAAAAAATAAAAAGACAACATAAAAATTTAACTAAAAAATAAAAAAGTCCCTAACAATTAATTAAATAAATTAACAATAATCTCTTTTTAAAACAATAAAGTATATAAAATAAGAGACAGTTGAATTAACAAAAGGCAAAAAACGGTTTCTAAAAATTAAACTAAAAATATCAAATAGTTTTCTTTTTGCAACAATAAAATCTAAAAATTAAATAAAAAAGTAAAAATTACATAAATTTATTTTTAAAATAATATAATCTAAATATTAAAAGAAAATGAAATTCAAAAAAGAAAATTGAAATTAAAAAAATAGTTTTCTTTTTTGAACAACATCTAAAAACATCAAAATCTAAAAAATATAAAAATTTGGACTTAAAACAAAGAAAAAAATATTTTTCTTTTTAAAAGAACAAAAAATAAAAATCAAAAGAAAGGCAGCTTAAAATAAGTAAAAAAATTATTAAAAAAAGAAAATAAATTAACTGAAACGAAAGAGAAATATTTCTCTTTCTGAAACCATAAGATTAAAAAATATAAAAATAAAATTAGTTTCTAAAAATTAAATGAAATTAACTAATTAAAAAAGGAGAAAAATATAGCCAGTTAGGTTACCAATAACAAACTTGGTGTTGGCTTTGTTCAGGAGATTTATGTCTTTCCTAATAAAAGGATAACTAAAAAATCTGGCCTTTCTAAGGCCCCCTACCTCTACCCAGTACTTATTGCGTTCTTAGTTTACCCACGCTTCGATTATGAGCCTCGACTGGGTCCATAAAACGGTCGGGTCCTACAAGTATAAGTAGACGATGAGCCTTCCCTGTATTGATACTCAGCATAGTAATACTGTGTTCCTGGCTGCCAAGAGTTGGAGTGAGTCAAAACACTCCTTGACGAGTCTGGAGGGGATCGTCCTATTGGATAGGGCCAGTTGAGATTGCCTGTACCTAGGCCTGAAAGTCCATGGATCAAGTGCCCATCACAATAGAATATTTGGTGCCAGATCCAAAGATAAAGTTGGCAAGGAAGCTTTGTTTTGCAAGAATTTCGTGTGAGAATAAAAAAAAATCTTTCAAACTATTATGCCTTCTAAAAAAAAATATTCATCATAGATATTAAATGGCAAAATAAATATAAATAAAGGTGACTGATTGCCAGCAGAAAATCATAAAAATGAGGGCGAACAAAGTTCGCTATTAGCTTAACGAGTATACATACATACATACAAGATAAAATAAATGTACTTATACAAATAAAATAATATACAGTTGCTAATATTTGAAAACAAGAAATGAAGATGAGCAAAATAAATACATCAGATACACGCAGATTCCTTTGTGCACTAAGTGTGATATAAGTAGGTAATTTGTATATAGCAAATACCTTTTATACAAGTCATCAATCTACGCTACGAAGCTGAAATTTAAAAGACTACCGGCTTTGTCGTATTTGTTGCTGTGTGGCACGTGCGTCTAAGCCTGAGGTAATATGTGTTGCTGCCTAAATGTTTTGTTTTTATTCTTTTGTCTTTTATTAGCAGAACTTTGGAAATAAAGCTTGTCAGCCGGAGCTTATTAACGTTATTATTTGATTTTTACTTCGTACAGTTTTATTTACAAACGCGTAGACATTTTGTTGGTAATTGAGAGATGGACGTGGACTTGTGTTACAAAACAGGAAGCCAATTTGGTACTTTTTAATAAAAGCACATACACATGTACATATGCATAAAAATAAACTTTGCTTTTCTCTCTCTCTCTTTCTCTCGAAAAATAGGAAGCACTCGCCTGTATCTTAAAGCGGAAAATCTTTAAAGCATTTTTTGTCGGAGAAAAAATTAGCGATTGCTGGCAAAATTTTGAATTACAGTTTTTCACGTATTGGTATTAAATGTATTTTCCAGATATTAGCAACCAAAGTTAATTTTTAATACGCTGACCTTTTGAATCAATATTTAATACTATGGTCCGACTATCCTTATTTAAATCCTCGAAATGTCTCATAGATTTTACCGCTTTCATTTACAACTAAACATGTCGCTATAGTTACTACCCAGCCAGAAAAAATCCGAGAACCGATCCGAAAAAGGACGTAAAAGTGGATGAAGTGCGGATTTTTTCCATTTACTGATTCCGTTTTCGTATACTTTTACGATCCGTTTTCCCACTAAAGTGTGCGGCAGAAACGTTTGTACAGAAAAGTACCGAAAATGGTGGTGAAAAGCATACTTTTTCGGCTGTTTTTTTCTGAAATTTGTCTGATTGAATTTTTCGTGCAATACGCTTTCCTTCTGCACTTCACAGATACTTTTTCATCATTCAAAAGAAATAAAATAAAATTAGAAAACGCCTGACGGAATTCGAACCCGGCACCTTCTGGAAGCTAACAAATAGCGGCACACTCCTCTGCAAATAAAATACAATTATTGCTTTCAAATGACATCATGTTTTTCAAACGTTTCGAACATTTTCTGGATACGAAAATTGATGATAACTGTAGGAGTTTTCTCTATGCGTTTTCGGATACGGAAAATTTAACTAAACTGCACTGTTTGCAAAATTTACGTTTCTTTGCTGCCTGGGTACTATATCCATTGTTTATGTATATTTAGCATCATCAAATTAGCTTAAAATGTAAAAAGCTGACAAGCTAGGTAGCAAAAATAACTGTTAGACAGTTCAGAAAAAAAGACGTGTCAATTGCCAAACCCTTTTCAATGGCACACGCTTCGATGTTGAGTAAATATGTATTTCAGATGAGTTTCAGAGTTTTTAGTGTGTTTGCATAACGGAAATGGCTTCACAAAGAATGTTGCTCTTGATAGCATAATATTTTTGAGTATATTTTTAAGCTGTCGAGACTTACACAAGCGTTATTTGTTCACGCCAGACAGGTGGCACACAAATAAACTAAGTGGTTCAAACTGCATAAACTTGTATATACTATACGTATGTGTTTTTGCATATACATATGAATATCTAAAGATCGACAAAACAGATATATACAGACCAGGGTTAGATACCACTGACGAAAAAAAAATTCTTACCATCCATTTGTAAACAATTTATCAAAACTGGAAAATATCTACCAATAACTATAGTTTTGTTCTATGTTTTAGTTATTGCAATAAAAATTATTATATAATGTTTTTCAATTAAAAAATTGTTTTCTATTTTCGTTTGTATACGAATATTGTTTGCGATTTAATCAAACCCTTAAAAATCAAGGATTCTTGCTATATACACCATTTAGAAAAATTTCAAAAATTTTCGTCTAAATTTCGAGCTTTTTACTCTAAATTTTTAGAACATTTTTGGTATGCAGCCCATGGAATTTTAGTAAAGCCAAGAGTGTGCATCTAAAAATTCCCGTTGATTTTTTTGCCGCCGGTCTTTTGTGTTTTTTTTTTTTTCATTTAAAAATTTATGAATTTATGAAACCAGGCGTTAATTTTTTTGAACAATCAAAATGTGTTATTATGTACTTACATATGTACATATATTTAAAGAATCATTTAAAATATTAGGCAATTGAACGCTCCTCAGAAATTCAGTAAAATGAGTTTTGAATGGAGCACGATATGTTCACCTTTTATCGATATACAAACGAATCGATATCGATATGCGTTCGAAAATTATTGCAATAATGAAGACCACACTTTTGGGAAGCTATTATAATATATGTAAGATAAGATAAAGCGGGAACGAAACATTTTATTTGTTTTTTAAACAAAATACTTAAACAAACTATACAATAATTATAATTAATGTATAGCATTAATAATAACAATCAAGCTGTCAAGTAAAATAGCGGAAAATCAGCTGCACTTGATAGTAGTAGGTTGAATAAGAAAATGGATTAGCAACAAGAGTTTACGGGGTGTGCATAGCACAGTGATTAGCGAATCGAAAATTTGTGCATACTGGTTTCAGAATCTTCCCCCAGGTCCTGTACTTCTCCAGTCTTCTAGACGATTGTCACATGGCCTGGGCGGTAAATTCGTTCAAACCATTAAAGTCACTAAGAACCGATGGCATAATACCTGTGCAGGTGCAAAGGTCTGCGTGAGGACCGGGTTTAGCCCCAAAGCTTGGAGGGCAGTCAGTGTTGCGTTCATCCCGAAGTCCGGAAAAGGCACACATGTTTCCCCTAGGTATTTTAGGCCAATAAGTCTCTCTTCATTTTTGCTAAAAACGCTAGAGAGACTGATAGACCTGTACATAAGAAACGCGATTCCTCGTGGCTGTCTTTCAAGAGCTCAATATGCTTATTGCAAGAAAATGTCGGCAAATATCGCCTTGCATACATTGGTAAAGTGGTCAGAGGAACCATTCACGCATAAAGAGTATGCAGTAGGGGCCTTCTTCAATATCGAGAGGCCTTCAACAATGTAACACCAGAGGCAGTAGTCAAGTATATTCATAATCTGGGCGTTGAAACTAACCTTATAAGGCTTATCTACAGCTTACAACGGCGGACAGAACTGTCGCGGCGGAGTGGGGAAGCCCCTACACTCAGTGCAGAGTCATTAGGAGCACTCCACAAGGTGGTGTTCTCTCTCCCTTGCTCTGAATTGCGGTTGTAAATGACCTTCTAGAGAGATCCCTGACCTCTCAGGGATCGAAATTAGCTGCATTCGAAATTTCGTAATCGGCTAGCGGCGTTAACTTAACCCAACCTACTTTGAGCTATGAAATAGTTGGTCACATTATTAATAAGCTACAATAAAATTAACAAAGAAATCTACCAAAATAAACAAAAATTTACTTGTTTTACCAACCGAAATTTTTTCTACCAATTTTGGTAATAATTTACCAAAGTGGCAACCCAAAATACTTGCATACATACATATGTACGAGTACATCGTTTACAGATACTCATTCACACTCGAGTAGTGTTTTGTAGAGATACATATGTGCATATCGTCGTTTAAAATACAAAACCGCGTATCGTCATTCTGCAAAACTGCGTAACTGACATTGGCTGCCAAAAATTGGATTTGTTCACACAAGCTCTTGGGTCAATCCTTATCCATTCGTCCTGAAATATACTAGCCAGAAATGCGATTGCTTTATATTCACATACGCGGTTTTGCATTTTGCTGATACGCGGTTTTGCACTTTAAACGACGACGTAATTAAAGTGCAAATAAATGGTACACATTTCTTGTCTGCTTTTTGTGTTAATTGTGAGCATATAACTTAAATAAGTGGTTCGTACACACACACCTGAATACGAAGATCTATTTATACGCATTATTCGAGTGCCTACTTATTTAAGTTAAGCTTCTTAAATTAAATAAAGTGGTAAATATGTACAGACATATGTAAACCATTCAGTATTCATATGAAAACAATTAAACGCCACTTTGTTAGCATACTTAGCGTTGATTCCCTATTTACATATTAGCACAACAACACTATAAGTTGAATATATGAAAAGTCGTCTTTGGCTTCAGCAGAAACCTTTTATCAATATATAAAAGGTTTATGTAGATTTTGCTCCAAATGCTTAGTTCAGTGAACTAGTCTCAAATTTTTGCCATGTCATTACACATGCAGGTGTCATAAGGAAAACAAGTAAAAATGTCTAAGTTCGGGGGTGGTTTTACCCCTATTTCAAATATCTTCGATAGAACGTTCAGTTAGACATAATGAGATAAACTTACATACATATATAGTTACATGTGGGCGGTATTACGCCCATTTTCCAAAACTATATAAAGTTGCTGAAATTTCCTCCTTTTAAATTTTCGCGCTAAGCTAAGCGAAATCTTCAACATTTAGTTGAGTTTATTTGCTTACGAATATACTATATACATACATACTTACATATGCAAGAATAAGGCTATTTGTTTTTTTTTTAAGGCTGCTACGCCATCATTACTTTTATTTCGACAGGTAAAAACATACCAACATCCGCATACTTACTCTTATGTTCGTACATTTGCAAGTCGTCAGGTGCGTACATATGTACATATGTACATCACAAATGCTAACAAATGAATGTACATACATATGCATGCATGTACATATGCACTTATGTATGTACGTATGTCTTCTCTTCTGGGTTAAGTGGTAGATCCCCAGTTTAATGCCGAATTTGCCTGCTCCTTGCGAAGGCTGTTAAAATTAAATAAATATTTAATGATGCCAGTGTTTGCGCGTAAATAACGCAACGCGAAATTTACACATCTCTTGTGAATAGACAGCAACGTGCAACATGTAGCTGAGAGGTGTTATAAGCAGTCAAGCCGGAAGATAAGCTGTCGAGCGCAGTTCTATAGGCGTGTAAGCAGGGGGAAAAAATTAAAGTTAAAATGAAAATATACTCGCACGTGAATAGGTACAGAAGCACGGCCTTAGAAAGCTCATCTATTTTGCCCTAAGTCATATCGGTTTCAAATTACGAAGGTAAAAAATGCGTAAAAGTGTTATTGTATTGCAATCCTAATTTGAATTGAAATTTTAAGCAATTTTTTTTTGCGATTTTATTTTCATGTTTTGGGTCAGAGGAAATCCGACAGACTTTTAAATATTTTTGTTTTTTATTTAAGTCTAAAGTAGGAGAGCAAGAGAGGAAAAAGTGAAGAGTTCGTAGAATTCGTTGGTATATTATACTCTTACTTTATCCTTATACATGATGGATTAAATTTCTGGTATATTCTAGTCTCATGTGCCGTGATCTACCTTCGAGCGTCAGATCTGGTGCTGCCGTTTTCTATTTTATTTTAGAGTAGTAGAAACCGCCATTTTTGGAGAGTATTTTGACATTTTTGGGAGTACACCCCAAATGTTTTAAATATCTTTTAAACTTAACTTAATGCCACTTAAATGACATCGGATAGTGAGGTGGTAATTATTGGATAGTACGCAGCCTTCGGTATTCCAAGCCATATTAGTTTCAGTTCTTAAACACAAGCACAATATGATGGAAGATAGGTGCAGGGGCATTAGACCAAATCAAGTCATTGGACAACCATCAAACTTAGTACTGCTAAACTAATTAATGCAAGTCTCAGCTAAATTATGTTTGTAAATATAACAAACTTGGTTTAATTTGAATACCTCTAAGCGACGGACGGATATTCTTGCTGATTTCGTTACAAAAAAAGCAGGTCACGTATTTCATAGCCCTCAATCGGTTGTAGCACTCAGTAATGACTGGGAGGCTTTGAGGAGTTGCTCATTAAGGAATACCTTATTCGTCACTTCCCTGTGCTCAAACCGCTCGATGAAGTTGGAATACTTGGCAACCTTATTTGCCCTTCCTTTCTTGAAGAATAAGTATGAGACTGCAGGCTCCTTTTTGTGCTTCGGGCTCTCTTCCGAAAGTACGGTATATGTAAAAAATAATAAATAAAATTATATTGTATATATAATAAAATAAAATTTGCAGATTTAAAGAGCTTACGAAAGTAATATTTTCATAAAAATTTACGTTGTATAAAGTCTTTTTTATTTTTTATGAATTAAGCTAAAGATAGACTATGTGTTGAGAAAAAAATAACGCTGTTTTGTAGAAAAATACATATATATATATATATTTTTTTTTCAAAAAGTCATAAACTTTTCAAATTGCCCTCGTAATTCGGTTTGGTTCTGGTCAAGCAAATACGAAAAAACTTATTTTCTTGTGTATTTTTGGGCAATCCTACAAAACATACATACATACAGTGACCCAAACAAATGAGAATGTGTTGATCTTTGTTTAATATTCGTAAGATTTTTTGAGAAAAGTTTTTCTATAGTTTTATTTTTTATTTTTTTCTATTAAAATACCATCCAAACTTTAACTAAAAACATATAAATCACAGTTTCAAACTCTTTACAAAATTTAGGAAAACTCAACGAATTTTCATCAGAATTTTAACTTTTTAATCTGAATCCTTAGAACATTTTAGGGCATGCAGTTTTATAGCCCATACAATTTTAGTCCAATGAAGTGCAAGTTTCATCAAAAAAGAAAAAAAAAAAAAAAATTGCGTTGATTTTTGAGTTTTTTGGGAGACCGCGTTTGCGTTTTTTTTTATAAAAAGTGCATTTTTCAAAAACTGGCGTTTATTTTTTGAAATTTTGTTACGAACGGTCTCCGGAATTTTATTTTATAAGAAATTCATGCTTGTATGGAAAAAAGCGCAAAAATCCCTCGCCAAAAAGAATTCTCAAAAATCTGTGGTATTTTTTAGCTATTTGAAACTTGTACTTGATTAGACTAAAATTGTATAAGCTATAAAACTTTGAAAGGTGAAATTTTGATGGAAATTTGTTGAATTTTCCTAAAATTTTTATAAAGTCCGAAACTGTGATTTATGTGATTTTGGTTAAAGCTTGAACAATATTTTTATGGAGAAATAATAAAAAAAAATTATTAAAAAAAATTATGAATATTAAAAAAAAAATTCAACACGTGATCACTTGGATGACTCACTGTATATCAACAAATTTATTGGTAATATTTAAAAACGGATTTTATTAGAAAACTGTTACATAAAAATTGATATAAGCATTTAGTTTGCTACATTTCATTTTCGACTTCATACCTTTATTTTTAACTTAAACCCTTGAATCTGCTAACTTGAAACTTTACTATAAAATGCAAAATACGTATTTAATTAATACTTACACAACGTACTTCTAAACATATAGCGGAATAAATGGATTTTTTTTTTACATTTTTCTGACCGCCATTAGAATTCATTATATTTAGTGCCTGTGTATTATTTTGTGCATACCACAAAATGAAGGTTTATTAATTTATGTGGTATACATATTTATTAATGGCATAATATGGGTATTAAATGCCAAAATAAAATACACAACGAAAATATTTAAACAATATTATTTATTAATTTATAGCTCGTGTTACTTACACACATATGTATATGTAAGTTTGTTGAAAATTCCTGTGTGTATGAAGCGAGTAATGCACATTCCGCTAATTGTTAAATAATTCCAATTTGTTGTGTGATTGTTTATGCATAGTGGAAAATATCATTTATGGTTATTAAAAACACACACAAATTTTGTACATTATTATTGGCATGCTATTAGAGCAAACCAAATAGTATTTAGGAAAATGAAAATAATTAGCAAATCGATGGATTAAAAGTAAATAGAACAAAAATTAAGATTCAAATAAACAAAATTAATATGCCACAAAACAAATACATATGTACATACAATCAAAAACTGTATATCTACATTTTCTTATTACATGTTAATTGATTAATTGCCTAAAAAGTACACTGCCACTACCAGCCACTAAATAAACTCACTGACATTTCTCCTATCAACAATACCACCTTCACCACGGCAATCGCAACCAGCATCAGTTAAGTGCCCAAATCCACCGCTATATGCACAGTGTTTGCTGTGTGCTATTTCCACACTTGTTGTTGTTGTTATTGTTAATTTATTTGTAAAAGTTTTATGCAGTTACTCAATTACTCCGTCAGTGGCTGAATTTGCAAAGCAACCAGAAAATACAAACATTTAAACATTTATATCAAGCTTTTTTTTAGAGCCAAAACCGCCCGCCTGCCTGCCTGCCTGCCCGATCGCCTGCCATCACCATGCTTGTAACCTAGCCCCACACACACACACACACACGCCCACTTTGTTGTTACTGTACATATTGTGCTTGTGTAACGGAGAATGCTTTTCACGTGTAGCCCATCGCTTAGCCGCAACGAATTGTCTGCTGAATTATTGAATAACCAAGTTTTCAATGGTCTATTTCTTTCTCGATCTCATTCGCTCTCTTGCATACATATGCACACACACACACACACACATGCTAACATATTGGCGCGCGCTCTTAATCCTCTTATCCTTCGTCAAACTCACCAATGCATCATATTACCTGTATCCGCAATCCGTTTGTACTAACATGCGCCTGCACAATTGCCCATCCGCACGACCAACCGCCCACTCGCCCGCCTGCTTGCTACTCTGCCGACCGCACCACAAACCATTTATCGATTCCTTAAACTACACGAAACTACATACATATTTTATTATGCAACAATGTGTGCTGCACCAACAATAACAACCCATATATATGTATATAATATTATACGTAAAACAACTAAATAGACTTACCACCAACTTCACCAATTTCCGGTTATTTTCATAGTCACGATGAAGAGCAACGGATCTTAGATGCGGATGAGCCGGAAGCAAGTGGTCAAGTGGTCACGGACAAGCGGCATCGGCATCGATACAAACAGTTAAAGCCAAAAAGTACTCACACACCAATAAGAACATCTATAAAACCGAAACCGAATGGTGCAATAGAAAATCAAGCAAAAGGCAGCAGATGCTTGGCGCAAGCAATTCGAGCGAAAGCAATTAAGCGTCAAACTAAAAAAGTCATATTCAAAGCAAAAACCGCATCAATCAAGCGCTTGAAAATGAGCAGCAATCTTGGTAGTGTGGCTTGCGGTGGCAAAAGTAATGTTGGTAGTATTGGTGCATACACCGGCACCGGCCCAGCTTCGAATTTAAATTCACGCAATTATTTTTCGCTAAGTCGACAGCCTCAGTCATCTCAGAAGCCACGCGCTAGTTTTCCTGAAATAAAGCAACCGCGTCTATCACTGAACGGCACCTTGCGACATTTGGTGCCCTCACCACGTCCGCTCTACCGCGATCACAGTTCACGTTCTACACAACCGTTGACGGCCAATGAGCAACAGATGGCTGAGTTAGATGGCAGTTTCTATGGCAATACGCTGGGTTGCTTCAGCAGCACAAGTGCTGGCGGCGGCAGTAAGGCGACCGGGGGCGGTGCCAGCAGTCGCGTTGGCTTTAGCGGTGGTAGTGGTGGTGAAAGCAATTCGGCCTTTCACACCACTGAGTTGTCGATTACGCCAACACTGACGGGTGATGAACAATTTATCGATTTGGGTAGCTTGCGGCGCTTTTCGATCGATCGGCAGAGTTTTCTCGGTAAGAGTTGAGATTGTTTAAATGTTTGTATTGTGTTTGGAATGGCTGGCTTTGGTGGAGAAGGGCGATGTTGTATCCATTTTAATATTCACTGATATCTAACATTTCATGTAGGAATAAAAAACTCCATTTTCATAATCATATAAATAAAAAAAGGAAGTGCGCCTGGGCCACACTGGAGTAGTGAAACTTACGGTACTTATCTATTTTGTCTCATAACCAATATATACTTACACACATCTGATTTTGCTTAAGGTTATGTTTTTTCTCTTTTTTTTTCTATCTAGATCCCAATCTCTACCCCTGTTCGTTTTAATAACATTCATGTTATTCTGTTTCTCCATTATCTTCATTTTTATCTTTATACTCTATCGATAACAAAATCGATAATAACGTGCAACAACGATAATAACGTACACCAACGATGACAAATTCGATACAAATTTCAATGGCAACATCGATAATACCATTGGTAGCAAAATAGATTGGAAAATTGATAAAAATATCGATAACAAAATCGTTAAATACCGATAACTAAATCGATAAATATCGATAACAAGCTCAATAAATATAGATAACATAATCGATAACAAAATCGATAAATGTCGATAACAAAATGAATAAATATCGCTGACAAAATCGATAAAAAATATCGCTAACAAAATAGCTAAAAATATCGATAACAAAATCGATAACAAATCGATAAAAATATCGATAACAAAATAGACAAAAATATCGATTATATCGATAAGTTCCGAAAATATCGATAGCAAAAATGAAAACAATATCGATACAAATTTCGATAACAAAATCGATAAAAACATAGATAGCAAAACCGATAAATATATCGTTTATTTTATTGATAAGTCTCGAGAATCCCGAAAATATCTAAAATCCCAAAATAGTTCCCAGATTGAGTCTCTATGTCTCTCTCTACATCATTTCCTCTTTAATTACCTTTATTTTCATCTTTTTCTCCCTATCTTCGTCTTTACTTTTATCGGTATCCTCATCCTCATCTTTGATTTTACTTTTATGTTCATCATTTTATTCATCTACATATTCCCCTTCACCTTTGCCCTTATATACATATATAAGTGTTAAAATTTACATTGGTCTACATTTTTGCCTTTATCCTTACGCATCTTTGTTTTTATAACCGAGCGCACTTGTGCACAAGGGTATTATAACTTTGTTCACATAACGGTTGTTTGTAACAGGCAAAACGAATCGAGATAGATATAGACAAATGTATACATAAATGATCAGGATGAACAGAGAAATCGATTAAGCGGTGACTGTCTGTCCGTCCGTTCGTCCGTCCGTCTGTCCGTCCGCCTGTGCACACGATAACTCGAGTAAAAATTGAGATATCTTAACGAAACTTGGTACGTGCACTTCTTTCGGGCGTAGGACGGATGGTATTGAAAATGCGCAAAATCGGACAATAACCACGCCTACCTCCCTTATAACGGTAATTTTCAGAAATACGAAAACTGCGATATTTTAGTAACTACTGAAGATTATTAACTCAAAATTGATATTTACAATAATTTTTAGACGAAAAATAAGAATGTTATAAATTTTTGAAAAATGGGGGTAGCCACGCCCACTTATGGTTACATGTGTATATCTTGGCAACCGCTGCACCGATTTCTTCCAAACTTGGCACAGTTATTGGCCTTGGTACAGTATACCAAATTTTTAAAATCGGACAATAACCACGCCCACATCCCATATAACGGTAATTTGGAGAAATACGAAATCTTCGATAAATCAGTAAATATTAAAGCCAATTTATTCAAAACTGATGCTTGCAACAATTCCTTACCAGGAAATACGTCTATAATAAAATGTTGAAAAATGGACGTGGCACCGCCCACTTATGATCACATATATGTATCTCGGTAACCGTTCTACTAATTTGTACCAAACTCGGTATTTTTATGGTGCTTGCTACATAAAAGCAAAACTATGAAAATGATTGAAATCGGACTAACATTATGGCTTTTCATATAACGGTAAATTTTAGAAAAGCTTGAAACGTCAATATTTTGAAACTTAAGGACGCTAATTTACTCAAAATTTATACACCCTGGCTTAGCATGTAGCGGTAGCTTTCGGAAAGGTGAACATCATATATTTAGTATTTGCGCCGGGTATTTAATGTTCGGCTCCGCCCGAACTTAGACTTTCTTACTTGTTATTTTTACCTTTGCCTTTATTCTTTTCGTTATCTATGTACGTACTCGCCTTTACTTTCATTCTTGTATTAGTCTTTGTCTAAGTGGTATTCTTTAACCCTTTATTAGCAAATTTTTGTTAAATTAATACCATGCGCATACACTCAAGAAGCACTTGTTTCAGCCCCAACCATTTCCGTTGCACCATTTCCGAGTGAAATTTCCGCTGAATTTGCCAATTTACTCCCAACCGACCAGTGGTTCCGAAATGGTTCTGAAAAAGTCGTTAATATTTCCCGAAATGATCTCGAACAAGCCTTGAAACATTCCGAGGAGATCGCTTACTAGTCCAAAACTAGTGCAAAAATTCTTCTGAACTATTGATTAAACTACTGAACCGGTCTCGAAACAGTTATATGGATACTAGTAGTGAGCTAGGCCTGAAATAAACCTTGAACTAGTGCACAAATGTTAATTTGAACAGAAAAGAAACAAATACAAATTTTCTGCTGAAAACTTATCATACCGGGTACTAAAATGTTTACGCATAAAAAAATTGTACCACTTATACATTTAAGTAAAGGTTTAGGAGCTTTTAAATAAAGCTCGATTTATTCTAAATGCTATTTTTAGTTTTTTAGCAACTAGTTCTATAAACGTTACACGCTGCGTCCATTTTCGAAGCATTGCCATTGCCTTCTGAGCGGCGACCGCTATTAGAAAATAATTTTCAGTTTCTTTTTTATGTTAGACAGGCAAGTGAGATAGATTGCAAGCGCTGCGGAATGGTAGTACGCACTTCTAACTACTAAGCACAAAACTGTGTATAAATCTTTTTAATTTAAACATCATTTACATTACTCCAAATTCTTATCTGATTCACAGTCATCAAGCTGTCGCTCATCATCTTAGTCCATTTTAATCCTAGTTTTTAATTAGGGTTCATTCCTTATGGTTTTGAATGACACTTAAATTTATTCCCCACTGTTCCTCCCATAGCTCTCCATACTACTCATCTCAGCTGCACCTTAGTCAGTATGCCTTTTGTGCCACTGAAATTCTCTCCAATTGAATGAGTCT
>NW_023458561.1:46680511-46688295 GCF_013731165.1 Rhagoletis pomonella | reverse complement strand
TCTACTCTACTCTACTCTACTCTACTCTACTCTACTCTACTCTACTCCTCTCTGCTCAACTCAATTTCTTCATCTCCATTTTATTTTACTCATCTGCAGTATTTGTGTCTTCTTTTCCTTATTTTAAATTCTACTAAGCTAAAATAGCTTATCTTATTTTAATTGAAATATACTCGCATCAGCGAATTTTAGATCTAAATACTTGTACTCTCGCCAAATGCCAGTGAACTCAAATTGTTTACATACGTACATAGTCAGCGTCTTAATATTTTGCTTATAAATATTTGAAATAGTTTGAAAATTAATTTATTTACTTACTAATTTCTTAACCCGTTTTCTCTTCTATCTCTCTTTCTATTCTTACACAGATCTCGGATCGAAATTTAGCATGCCACAGCCGAAATTCGGTCAGAGCGTCTCACAGCAAGGTTTCTTCACATCACACGACAGCCTCGCCACACCATGCGCATCACGTGCCTCCAATCCACATGTGGCCACTGTAAGCACTGCCTCCGAAATGGATTTACTGCACAGCAGCAACAAACAGCGACGCAAATCGCGCGGCCGCCTGAAAACAATGTCCGGCGAGCAACCGCTGCTCGATTCGTGGCAACGTTCGACAACGGCGCGCGGTTCACAAGACAACACATTGGCCGGCGGCTTGGCGGGGAGTAATCAATTTAGCGGGAATTTCTGCAACGGCACTGATAGGTGAGAAATTGTTGAACTCAGTTTATATTTTATTTTTATAGTTTCAATGTCGCGTGCAATATATGTATCAGACATCTGCAGCGGGTGCATGATTTTCGTGTATACTCGATCATCTAACAAAACCCGTTTTGCATCGTTCTCTGTATACGAGCAGAAGTATTGTTCGTTATCGACTGAGCTCAAGACGAACATGTTGGCCACAACACCCGATTGCTTTTCATACATACTTGATTGGGTTCGGGTGCTTTGCAGCTCAATATACCCGGGTGTTCGAGTTTCAACCCGAGTGTGCACAAAATTTTCTTGATTGGCTTATGACGTTTTTGTTTCTACAAAAAATGTTGCCTTCTCATCGCGGTGTTCTTAGTTTTTGTGCGTAGAGGGTAAAGAGAAGGTTGAATTTTTCGGTAGTTTGTTTAAGTGTAGATTTAACCATTTCTTATATTTTTGCTCATACAAAATGCGGCATCACGACGCCTACATCCATTTAGGTATAAATGTGTGTAGATCGGCAATGCCCAAGCCCTATACACTCGGTGCACATTTATTTTTTGTAAAAGTACTTATGTACCTACATAGTTTTAGGCTGTGTTCTAATATATACACACACAGATTTCCACGCGAAACTATACGAAATAGATGCAAAAACATTTTTGTCTACTTCGCTTCTAATTTTTTCATTGCGTATGCACAAGCACAAAGCAACAACATTTTCGTATGTTTGTGGGAACATATTGGCGCCAGTTACCTTCAGCGTAAATTTCTTTGTTGTCCTGCATTTTATCGCAATGTTCGGGTGTCCGTTTCATTGTTACACAAATTTTCGGGTTAGCTGCGGGTGTCCGAGTGTGGTGTTCGCTTGTGCTCAATTTATAGCGAGGGTGATCGAACAGACCCGTTCGTAACCAAAGCAGCTGTCGGGTATGCATCTCGATCGAACACATAGTAGCCGAGTGTGGCGTTCGCTTGTGCTTGATTTTTAGTGAGTGTGATCAAAAAGGCTCGATCATACTCAAAGCTGTTCTCTGATATGTATACTTGTTTGTAGATATAAAAGTATCCGCATTAGAGTGGTCCAGAAACCCATGCAAGAAAAATAAAATTTTTGTCTATCCTTGGAAATTATTATTTGTCAATAATTAGACTATTTTTCTCTTCAGGAGGGTTGAAAGAATGGTACCCAATTGTTTATTTAACCATTTCTTAATTCAAACGATTCTTTATGTGGGTTTTGGGGAAGCCCTAAAAAACTGTTAATATTAAAAAATGGTAAAATGAGCAATTGGTTATCATTCGTTGAGGTCTCTTGAAGAGAAACAAAGTTTAACGATTGAAAAATATAAATTTCCGAGGATTCTGTACAATTTGTACGAGAAAGTCTCTTTTTATTTTACCGCTTTGGCCGACCTCTAAATATTTTTTTATTTCAAAAATAAACACAAGGGCATATTTTTCGATATAGAACAATCCTATGGGGTGGGAGCATTAAAATTCCGGCTTTAATTTCTTTGAACCACCCTAATGTACATACATTCATGTATTTTAAGAAAATTATATGCTTTCTGAAACGGCAAATTGGCCGAAAATCTTTCCTGTAGGTTCGTAAATAAAAGTATTTTGACGAAGGAACGAGTATATCCCACGCTTTTCTGCTTACCACTTCCACCTTAATGTGCATTGGACAGCGGTTTCGTGAAAATTTTTTTTCCCACTAGCAAATCAGAGGTTGTCAAAGACGTCTAAGAGTTTAAAGACGTTTATGTAGTAAATATAATAGTATACCGATGGTTTAGTTTTTTTGCCATTTTGCCTTTTGTCTTTAGTAAAGACCATTCCTGGCATTGAAGATGAATTTTGTGCTTTGGTGCGTTCAGAGACTTACACTGCAATTCTGGCTAAGATAGTTGCAACTCTTTTGTATGACAGTTGAAAGCCAGCAGTCAAGATAGTTTAAAATATTTTTATTATTCTGTTACGACAGTCGTACAAAAAAAGCTCCTTTCCCACATTTATTGGTGACTGAAAGCACTTGAGCATGTTACAATGGAGTATGTAGTATATCAATTTGATCACGCTGCCGAAACAGACGCTATGACCGTGGGAGCAAAGCATTGGCGTGCCATTCAAGAGATCCGAGTTCGATTCTTCAGGCAGCGGAATATTTTATTTAAATATATATATATTTATTCTGTTTCATTTATGATTTTATTGTTTTAAAAAGAAAGTAAATTTTTTTATTTACTTTATAGAAACTTTGTTTATTTTCTCTTTTTTTAATTTTATCTTCTCTTTTTTAATTCAATTTTCTTTAAGTTTTAGGTTTAATGTTTTAAGAAGAAAAATAAATATATAAATTTTTAGTTCAATACAATTTTTGAAATCTATTTTTTTCTGATTTATTTTATTTATTTTTTATTATTTTATTTAATTGCTTTTAATTTTTAGATGTTATTATTTTAACAAACAAAAAATTTTTAGTTGGTATTATTTATAGAAACTTACATTGTTAATTTTTTTTCTTTTTTAATGTAATATTAGTTTTAATTTTTCGGAATTTAAAGTTTTAAAAAAAAATTTTTTTACTGAGTTTCCCTTTACTTTTTTTTAAAATTATTTTTTTCCTTTTTCGATTAAATTTTCTTTTAGTTCTTCGGTTTTATTGTTAAAAAATATATATATATAATTTTTTAAATTTATTTCAATTTTGAGAAAACTTATTGCTAAAGGAAAATACAATTAGGCGCAAGCATCTTCGTTAGCAGATATTTCAATTAGTCTTGCCCGAAAGACTTTGGTGAGTTGAAAGGCAGTTGCCAGAGTTGCCCAGCTCTAGTACAGTTTATTCGTGTTATTCCCGTTTTTTGTGTATTTTTTGCCCTTTTCTAAAAAAGGAACGATAAAGGGCCGCCTATTAAGGGTTAGAGGATTAGAATATTTTACAGAAATGTTCTCTAATACCTTTAAACCAAAACTCATACTTAAAATGATAAAAAGCCGATACACGTATGTTGTTATTTGGTCTCCTCAAGCAGTAACCGTTATCAGATTCTTTGTATTTTGGAAAAAGTTTGCTGTCGTTGTATAGTGTTACTTATTTGTGATATTTTTATCTACATAAACTATATTTTTCCCAATTTAGTAATATTTTTCCAATTTTTTGGTTCCATTTTTTTCACACAGATATCCCCGCTCACGTTCCGGTACCTCAACGACCACTGCCCCGCCACATAGCGGCCCCTCACATTCGCATCATTCGTCGCATCAGCTACACCACTCGGCGTCGGTGTCGCATGCGCACCATCCAACTTCACACACATCGCATTTATCATCCGCACAACAACAACAGTCCGCAGCGTCACATCATCAGCAGCAACCACATCGAACCGCCTCGCAACGATTTCGTGCCGCCACTGCCTCGCGTAAATTCCACTTTGTGTTCGATCCAGCGGGGCGTCTGTGCTACTACTGGTCAATGGTCGTATCGCTGGCGTTCCTCTACAATTTCTGGGTGATAATCTATCGTTTCGCCTTTCAAGAGATCAATCGACGAACGATTGCCATTTGGTTTTGTCTCGATTATTTCTCCGATTTTTTATATCTCATAGATATATTCTTTCATTTTCGTACCGGTTACTTGGAGGATGGTGTACTACAAACTGATGCGACGAAATTGCGTCAACACTACATGAATTCGACAACATTCTACATTGACTGCCTGTGTTTGCTGCCATTGGATTTTTTATATCTATCAATCGGATTCAATTCGATATTGCGTTCATTTCGTTTGGTGAAAATCTATAGATTTTGGGCATTTATGGATCGCACCGAACGACATACGAACTATCCGAACTTATTTCGTTCGACAGCGCTGATACACTACCTACTTGTGATATTCCATTGGAACGGATGTCTGTATCATATTATACATAAAAACAATGGATTCGGTTCGAGGAATTGGGTGTACCATGATTCTGAATCGGCCGATGTAGTTAAACAATATTTACAAAGTTATTATTGGTGTACGTTAGCTTTAACGACGATCGGGGATTTGCCGAAGCCCAGATCGAAAGGTGAATACGTCTTTGTGATATTACAATTGCTATTCGGACTGATGCTGTTCGCGACGGTATTGGGTCATGTGGCGAACATTGTGACGTCGGTGAGTGCGGCACGCAAGGAATTTCAAGGTGAGTATTGCTATGAAAAAAAAAATCTATATAGAAGATTTGTGCTAAATTTAAGGCATTCTAGGATAACTAAATGAAATAAACTTGGCGTAAAACAGTATGTAACTACAAAGTCCAAGCTTATAAAAAAATAGTGTAAAACGCTTTCAATATCAGTAGAAACGAGTACATATAATTTATTACAAAAGGCATCAAAGGAAATGGCTTTGAAAATGCTTTATTTCCTAACTACATGTTGTAGGTTTGCCACCTGTTCAAAATCAAATTCAATTTAAATTAAGAGAATTAGGTAATTGGAGAGTGTATCGCAATATGGCTGTCAGACGAAAGAGGTTTAACAAGATTTTGGTTTGGAAATATTTTGAAGAGGGTTGCCACCTGTTTTAAAAGTCGAATTTAATTAAACTAACAAAAGTCATATGAAATATTAAAATATGTCAGTCAAACGGAAGAGTGTTAAGAAATATTTAGTTTGAACATTTAGAATATTTTGGAGATGTTTGAAGAGGGTTCCTACAGGCTGAAAAAGTAAAATTCAGATTATTTTATAAGCTAAATAAATTAATAAGAGAAGGGTGCCTATGGAAATAGGTTTAAAAGGGCTTTATCTCTGAATTATATTTAGGAGCGTTGCCACGTGTTTAAAAAAATGAAATTCAATCATATTCAGTAACTAATAAAAATATGTATTACTACGTGAGACGAAATAGGCTTTAGAAGATTTTAGTTTGAAAATACTTTTTAAGAGTATTGTCGCTTGCTTTTAAATGCGAGTTCGGTTAATGTATACATAAATTGGTATTAAAATATAAGTATCGAGCGAGAGAGTTTTAACAGAGCTTTAGTTTGAAAATATTTTAATTAGGGTTGCCGCCCATTCGAAAAAATCATATCTATCTGTCTATATATGTGTGTATATAATCGTGAAGATTTCATGTTTGAAGTTAGCACTCTGTTTATGATTTAGTGTAGGTTTAAAGAACATAAATTCCTGGTGACTAATTGGCTGACAAGGAGGTTAAGATATTTCACTGAGAAAAATCCTGTTAACGATATGCTAATGAAACTTCTAAATGCATGCATCTTTTCTTTGTATGTATATACATATTTACTGTTAATTTTCCGCTTGTTATATATATATTTACGTTAAAAGGTCGTCAGCATAGTAAGGTATATACATACATGTGCATACATATGTATCTACATATAATAACAAAGCTTAAGTGGAGTGTGAGAAAATATTTAACATACAGATAAGGCTCCTGAACTATGCAGAAAATTCAATGCAAAACTTGCTGTGTTGTAGCGGAGGAAATCAAAGCAAATTCCATAATCCATAAGTCAAAATATAAGCATTTACAGCAGCATTAACAACAACCACGATAATCCTAAGTAACATTCATGAACATAATAATGTCAGAGCTATCCTAAAGCTAAAGAGGCGTGTTTGTGCGATACAAGCTTTAACATAAATACTTACTTACTTACTTACTTACTTACTTAAATATATATTAGGGTGTATCACTCTCCATAAAAAAAAATCGGCGCTGTTTTTCCATCGAAAGCATAAAAGGTATTATATTTTATACTTTCGGCAAAATGTTTCGGAAAAGTTTTAAGACATACGCGAGTTCAACCTATTAGAAAATACTGCAAAAATCGAGTTTTTTTATAAATGAAATTAGTTCTAAAAAAAAGTTTCAAACAAATCACCTCAGATGATAGAAGTGTTTAAGCTTAAAAGATCTGCATTAGTTAAAATGTTTAAAAACTTTATCAGCGGAATCAATGGTTTCCTCAAATCGGCCTAGCTGATGTAATTCATAATATTTTTTTTTTTCGAAACACTTTAGCGGAGATCCTAGGATGTAATACACATCACCCTAATATATACATATGTATGTATATGTACCTGACTAAATGAATGAAAGGTTGCATGAATGCCGAAAGGCTAAGCAGGGGAGTGTAAAAGGATGGCGCATTCAATAGATCCACGAGCGAATGGGTATTGAAATCTTAATTCCACTTGACTTCATTGTCGCTTCATAATGCCGAGCAAATGTAACGAAACAGACAGCAATAAGAACAGCACAAGTGGTAACAGCAGCAAAAACAAAAACAACAACAACAATAGAAACAGTAGCAACACAACTTAAGCTTATATGGCACAGACCAAATTGACCGGGGAAGAGAGTAACCAATGAATTTAACTAACGTTTGGCGCTGTAGGTGAAGAGATGGCGCAAATTGAAGTCAAAGGAAGGGGCAAATGACTGAGGCTGCTTGAAACCTTCGTTTCTAATACATAAATATTGCATAGTAAATGACAAGGGGATGAACCGTTGATCCACGTTGGATCATAGCAACACGGTAACGCCCAAACGCACACGAACCCAAAGTTGAGTCTATGAAATAGAAAAATGCCTGATAAATATGAGGATAACAGAAAATATTGAAGTCCAATGCTTTTACTGCTGTGGAGCAGCGGGTGAGTGACGACGTTAAAGACCATAACGATGACGATGACGATGACGAAGACGATGATGTTGATGAATTTCCAGTTGAATGAAGATGCAGATATAAAGCGGCTCCTTTTGCTACCTATATTCACAGCAGTTAGCAAATAGAAGGAAGTTGATTTTCATTATGCTCATTTTTAGTTTGTTGCGAAAATTCTTAACGCAAAGAAAAGTTAAGAGATTTATGGAAATAATGACAATGCAAGTAAAGCGTCATGTTGGAAAATACGCCAGTTCGCGAAAACATTTTTTTTTTTCAGGATGAAAAAGGAACACTGTTTCCGTAATGGTGTTAAGTGAATGAAAGTGAAAAATATTCTTAAGCTGACAATCAGTTCTGTATTGCTTAGAAAAACTTGGTTGTATT
>NW_023458561.1:46678014-46680411 GCF_013731165.1 Rhagoletis pomonella | reverse complement strand
ACGGAAGCATGTGTGTCATTCGGATTGAACGCCTGCTTTGCTTTAACACTCGGAAGCTCTAAAATGGCCCTTCTTCAGCTATGCGGCATTTTAGTCTGGTTCGAGCTACGCGCAGCAGGATTCGCGACTTCTATAAATAGAATATCTAGAATCTATTAAAGTAGCCACCAACACGATACCGAGATACCCCGTTCATCGTAATCAGCGGATTGAATTCGCTATGGCGTCGATGCCCGACAAAGCCTAAAGGCTGGTTTTCACTATGTCCAATTCAATGGCATTTGTCGTCAGATAAGTGAAAACACATAGCCAAGTGGGACTCAAAAACGTTCTATCGATTGGTTTAGATGATAGTGTTCTGCTGAATCGGCTAGCTGTCCATTTTCGGTAAGGGCATAAATAAAGGAGCCGATGTCGACACGTCGACAAATTTTTCGTCAAAATATGACATATTTAGTAAACAACCAGCTCTAATAATAGTAATCCAATTTAACTAAAATAAAATAGATTACATGCACTTCACGTCATGTTAGTTAGGAAGGTCGCGGGATACCTTGTCGAAAAAGTTGGCCGTGTAAAAAGTTGTTGGTCATGCGGGGGTTAAGAAGAACTGACAGCCACATTTACAAGTACAGTTGAGCCTCGATTATCCAGGTGGAGTTTAACCTTTATTACACAGTCCGATTGGCAAATTGTACATTAGACAAGACTAGTCATTGCTAGAAGATTTTATGGGGCTAAATCGGAACCCGCTATGAGTAAGCGCTCGGATTTGGTCTGGGATTTGTAGTTTAGGCGAGTTTCTACCACTTTATCTCCGAGTTTATCGCCAGGGTGGAAAAATGCAGCATAAATATTACAAAATTTATCCCTTTGTGATAAATGGAAAATACAGCTACGCTGTGGTTGTTGTATGTTTGGCGAAGTTGAACCAGAATCCCAAAAAATTTTAGCGGCATTTTGCAACACCGGACAAAAAATCCCCCATTGGGTTTTTTACATTTTTCGTTATATTTTCGTCATTTACAGTGAAGTCTCAAGGGCAAGGTTGAGCTGCAAAATTCATTGACCTCAAGTACCTCATTCTAGTACTAGTATCCACCAGATCTCAGTTCACACCACCCTAATGTGAATTAAATAAAGTTCGCCAAAAATAAATTAACTTTTGCTAAGGAAGTATTTCGATTCAATGGCAATTTCGAAATTTTTTTCCGAACGAAGGGGCCAGTTTTTTTTAATTTTTCGTCATATTTTCGGCGTCTACGTGCGGATATTAATCTATGATATATCGTTGTTTTTGTATCGAGAAGTCAACTTATTTGTTCCAAAGTTCATGAACCCTAAGAACCCCGTTCAAATATTTACCCACCAGATCGCAGTTCGTATCTCTTTAACATACCACCCTATTATTACTCAATTAAAGCTCATCAAATATCATTAAAGTTCGTCCAGAAATAAAAGTCTAAACTGGCTTGCAAAAATACTTTAGACTTAGTTGTGTACGGCGAACTTTGTTTGTCTGCTTTTAAAGTTTCAGATTTAGCGCCCGTAGGACCACTTCCTGTTTCAGTGAAGAAGTGGCTTGGTCACTTATTTGAAGAAGATACAAAATACAAATAAATATATTTTATTCACAAAGTAGCTGAGTTGTCGAACTTTGCTCGTATTTTATTTGCAAGAACCTCAGATTCTTGCCAAATTTTCACTTCAGCCTTATACATTCACCTCGCAATTTAAATTTCGCAGTCTGTTCAATATCTGCAGTATTTAATTGCCGCAGAACATAAATCGATTAAAAGATACCTACACCATTCAGCAACTTCGAAGACTTGTTTGGTAGGTGGATAAGCATTTCATCCAATGGAGTCTTCTAAGTAATATTTTTGAACCGCGCTTAAAGCTCAAAAATATTGAAGCAAAATCAATTAATTTAAAACTAATTTAACTCTATATTTCTAATGAGAGCACGCATGCGCAAATAGCATGCTATGTTGAAATGTTTTATGTCCCTAAGGCCGAGGCCATGCAACTAGCGGTTGAGCGGTGAGCGGCTTTTATTCCTGAGCGGCGCCGCCCAAGCATTCTGAAATGCCGCTCACAGGCCGCTCATTGCGTGGCCACTTCAATAGTATATCATATATAAAATTTCCGGTCTAGCTCATACGTGGTATTGCTTTTGACGGGTACAAGGTATAGCGCTCCAAGCGACGATATGTTTTAATTTTAATCCGCTCGCCGATTTGCCGCTCATTGTGTGGCCTCGGCCTAAATAAGTGGTTTGTATTCAATTAGGCATTTTGCGTGACTTTAAAAAAACTAAATAGTTACTTAACATTAAAAAAAAACATACAATACAACCAAGTTTTTCTAAGCAATACAGAACTGATTGTCAGCTTA
>NW_023458561.1:46675945-46677914 GCF_013731165.1 Rhagoletis pomonella | reverse complement strand
TAAGCTGACAATCAGTTCTGTATTGCTTAGAAAAACTTGGTTGTATTCTATGTTTTTTTTTAATGTTAAGCAACTATTTAGTTTTTTTAAAGTCACGCAAAATGCCTAATTGAATACAAACCACTTATTTAGGCCGAGGCCACACAATGAGCGGCAAATCGGCAAGCGGATTAAAATTAAAACATATCGTCGCTTGGAGCGCTATACCTTGTACCCGTCAAAAGCAATACCACGTATGAGCTAGACCGGAAATTTTATATATGATATACTATTGAAGTGGCCACGCAATGAGCGGCCTGAGAGCGGCATTTCAGAATGCTTGGGCGGCGCCGCTCAGGAATAAAAGCCGCTCACCGCACAACCGCTAGTTGCATGGCCTCGGCCTTAGGGACATAAAACATTTCAACATAGCATGCTATTTGCGCATGCGTGCTCTCATTAGAAATATAAAGCTAAATTAGTTTTATTAATTGATTTTGCTTCAATATTTTTGAGCTTTAAGCGCGGTTCAAAAATATTACTTAGAAGACTCCATTGGATGAAATGCTTATCCACCTACCAAACAAGTCTTCGAAGTTGCTGTACGGTTTAGATATATTTTAATCGATCTATGTTCTGCGGTAATTAAACACTGCAGATATTAAACAGAGGGCGAAATTTAAATCACAAGGTGAATATATAAGACTCAAGTGAAAATTTGGGAAGAATCTGACGTTCATGCAACTAAAATCCGAGCAAAGTTTGATAAATCAGCTAGTATTTTCTATCTTCTTCGAATAATAAGTTTTCCCGAGGTCTTCAAAACAGGCGTTTGCTTCAGCTTTTTGCCAGTGATCAAGCCACTTCTTCTCTGAAACAGTAAATGATCCTACGGGCGCTAAATCTGAAAAAAAGCAGAAAAATAAAGTTCGCCGTACACCCGTAAGTCTAAATTATTTTTGCAAGGCAGTTTAGATTTTTTGTGTGTCGAAATTTAATGGTTTTTTGTGAGCTTTAAGTAACTCACATTAGGGTGGTACGTCAAGGTTGTATGAACTGAGATCTGGTACAATGTACAATTGTCCAATCGGGCTGTGTAATAAAGGTTAAACTCCACCTGGATAATCGAGGCTCAACTGTACTTGTAAATGTTACTGTCAGTCCTTCTTAACCCCTCGCATGACCAACAACTTTTTACACTGCCAACTTTTTCGACAAGGTATCCCGCGACCTTCCTAACTAACATGACGTGAAGTGCATGTAATCTATTTTATTTTAGTTAAATTGGATTACTATTATTAGAGCTGGTTGTTTACTAAATATGTCATATTTTGACGAAAAAATTTGTCGACGTATTTTCGGCTCCTTTATTCATGCCCTTACCGAAAATGAACAGCTAGCCAATTCACCAGAACACTATCATCTAAACCAATCGATAGAACGTTTTTAAGTCCCTAATTATAATTATTTGGGCCAAATTCTTATTTGTTATGTTTGCTGGGTTGGAGCTGCTTCGGCCGATATAGTTAAAAAAGCGAAAAAATTCAATTTTCCTTTTACCCTCCTACGCGTTTCAACGCTCTCGCGTCTTCATCAGGGAGTCTTTATTCGAAAAATAAAAACAAATAAACAATAAACATGATAAGCAAGTAAAATTCGCTGATGCAAAAGTCCCACTTGACAATACGTTTTCACTTGTTTGACGACAAATGCCATTGAATTGGACATAGTGAAAACCAGCCTTTAGGCTTTGTCGGGCATCGACGCCATAGCGAATTCAATCCGCTGATTACGATGAACGGGGTATCTCGGTATCGTGTTGGTGGCGACTTTAATAGATTCTAGATATTCTATTTATAGAAGTCGCGAATCCTGCTGCGCGTAGCTCGAACCAGACTAAAATGCCGCATAGCTGAAGAAGGGCCATTTTAGAGCTTCCGAGGGTTAAAGCAAAGCAGGCGTTCAATCCGAATGACACACATGCTTCCGT
>NW_023458561.1:46616575-46675845 GCF_013731165.1 Rhagoletis pomonella | reverse complement strand
GTTAAAGCAAAGCAGGCGTTCAATCCGAATGACACACATGCTTCCGTAGCAGCTTAATGTGCTAATGCGCGTAATACTGTTAGCTTTTCAGCACGGAATGCCTCCAAGTGTTTTGAGTGTTTGCGATTGTCCAGATGTGTGAGTGCTTATGGCAGCTTATGATTTAAAATGCTGTTTGTTAATGCTTGTTGCTACGAGTATTCGTAGTGCTGCCGTTGCTACCTAAATGTACGCGACACAGTGGGATCTCGGCGGAAAAAATTGCAGTTCTTAGAAAACTCAATTTTTATATTTGGATGGTTCAGTCTTTTAAAGAAATATTTCATGAAGAAGAAATAGTTATAACTTTTTACGAAATTGGCATTTTTTTACAACAAAAAAAGTAACAAAAGTAAGAAGAATTTTATTCACCTAAAACTTATTCAGAGTTTTGTTCCACGGAGCAAAGTGTTTTCATTTTTACACATTTTGTTTTGGTTGCTTTTGTTGTAAGTTCATATGAAACTATAGTATTTCGCCGATGTTTTTGCAAAATCGCCCATCGACCAATTGCAAAACCGCTTATCTTACGGCACTCAAATTTTTATGGAACAGTTTTTCTTTAAAGGCATGAGAGGCGGTATTTTCTCTAGCTATTATTTTACAAAACTGTTGCATTAAACCCAATTTTACGATTTTTATGCATAAATCTCGATGCCTGGAGTCGATGGGCGGTTTTGCGAAAACATCGACGATTTACTTGTCCAAATAGAGAAAAAAACAAACGACGATATATTTCAGTAAATATAAGCAAACAAAAGTTACACAATGTCGACTTTACACCGCTTATAGACAAAAAAAGAGCTTTATAAAATGACATTTTCATTAATTTTGCAGTTTATAAACCTTTATTAAATCTACTTAATTTCTTACAAATAAGACCAAAAAGTTTTATTCCCACTGTATTCCTACATACTCAAGCTATACATAAAGTAAATATCGGAATCTTATCTTTCGGTTTTTGAAAAAAGCTCACATTTGGGACCTGATATTATAATGGTGGCATTTATGGTATATAACAATGCTTTTATTAAAGTTTAGTTTACTTGGGAATTATGTGTTAAAAAAAAAGGTTAACTCCAATTTTTTGAATGTTTAGTTACAATATTATTTACTACTAACATATGAACAAAATTTGCTTTATAAGGGCGGTATGCTTCACGTCACGTTATTACAAACATATGGGCAAAATTTCGGAGTGCACTTTTTATGGTATTTTAAGGAATTTTTGAGCTTAAGTTTGTCTAAAAGGTATGCTTTAAAATAAACCGATTTTGTCTATTTTTTATGAAATTTTTAAGACGTTTTTGAGGTAAAGTTTTTTTTTTTGGGAGGTATGCTTTGAAATAAATCGATCACGGAAATTTTTCATTTGTTTCTGAATCTACGACATTCAACGAATACAACAAAAACTTTTTTTTTGTTTTTCTTTTAGCGGGTTATTGTCAAATTTTAGATATTCTTTTCCGAATGAAAAAGGGCGATCGAAAATAGAAACACTCTCACATTGTCACTCACTCACTAACGAAATACAAAACTGTGACAACCAAAGGCTACTCACCGCCTTAATTCGCCTTGATCTATATCCATACATTTTGCATACGTAAAACTTAAGTTCTACGCCGACTGCTTCTAATTTTGTCCAGAAAATGTACCGGGATACACTACTGTGCGCCGCTTTCCTCTCTTGCTTTGTGAGATCGTTGACTTTTACATTGAGCATACTAAAAAATCGTCCTTTTGCGCCCAAATAAACAAGTAAACAAGCGATAAAGCAACACAACGGTAAACTTCACTCATTTTGTTTTAAGTACTCGCCTTTTCGTGAGTAATTTTTAAGCAGATTCAGCAAGATTTACAAGAGCTATGGATACAAACAAGGCAAGAACAACCATTTTCGAACTAAATTATGTGCTGCTGTTGGTTGTTGCTTGCGTGTGTTTGTGTGTATGTATCCTTACCTTCCAAGCGATTACCTACATAGCTCTGTACTCGAATAAACTGTGTGAGCACCTTTGCGCGTGAAATTAATAGCCGAAACGTGTTTTTGAATTAATTTTAAGTTGCACATTATTACATACATATTTATAAGTAAACATACTACATATAACAACATATATTTAACGTCGAAATTTTGCCTGCATTAACCTTACTGACACATCATTGGCTTCATACAACTCTTTTCTGCTTTCTATAATTTCACTTAAGTGTTAACCCCAAATGAGGGCACAGAAATTACTATCCGATTAAACTAAATGACACTTTAAGTGACCGAGCATCTTTAAGGCGGTGATGCATATCACATTTTGCTATATTTCTGCGGCTCACTTATATCCATCTGATGAGCGTACTTACATACTATATAAATTTGAGTATTACATATTTCTCTGTTTTGCATGAGCACCATAATTCACTTGCGTGTAATGCCCGGAAAACTTCTATGAGGAAACTTTTGTACTTCATCAGCAATCGATTTATTCATGGCCTTCTGCTAAACTAATACGGATATTCTGCTTTGCTCTGCTATCACTTTATTCTGCTTAACTATTCAATAAATCTACTCACACCTAGTCGAATGAAAAGTTTTGCCTATTAAATTTGATTTATTTTCCTTTACATTTGTCCCGCAATAACTAAAATGTGTAATCGCTTCTAAGAGTCTTTGCCGGCTGGACATTGTTTATAAGTAGCTAATAAGGTTAAGCGACTATTAATCACCGGAGCTATAAATAGAAGCGACGACAAGTTGCTTAAGAAATGTGGATAGCACTTGGTTTCTAGGAAACATCAATTAATCAAGATTTATTTCGTACTCGAAATAATTTCTGTCTAATCATAATAATCATAAATTTTCCAGCAACCGTTATTTCGATATAAATAATGTACATACATACATATGTATTTATAGCTAATGACAGTGAGAAAACAATGGTAGGAAAACAGCACTCAATTACTTATGGTGATTTCGTTTCTTCCCAAAAATGTTGACCTTCCATGGTGATAAAAATGTGTTTGATGTTACACTTAGCCCTATAAAAGGGCATGTTTTTTGCCTTCTTGTCCTTTTCTGGCTCACGCATTTCATATTGTTATCGTTTTTAAGCAACCATCTGATTTTTAGGGCTACCGTCTCGGCTCACAAAGCTTCAAAGGGCAGAAAATGTACCTCGCAAGAGTGTGACATTTTAAGAAACGGAAACAAAATTTTCTCACCGTATGCCTTGTTTTTAGAATCGAACACGAAAAGAGAAAGATCATTCAAAAGGCGACATTTTTCGGTGTAAAGTGACATTGTTAATTTTAATCTGAATTTAATCCAGAATATTAGGGAGGGCATCTCGCCACTAGGGCTTTCATACAATCATAGGCAGTGCACAATAACATCATCTTGAAGCGGCCTGAATCCCTGTTACATTTCTCTGTGGATTGCCGACGAAATTTCCGTCTCCATAAGTGTAAACACAAGCCGGATCCAGCCCAAAAAGAGCTTACACCCTTGCTAAGCATTTGGCCGCGCTTCTCCACCAATTTATGGCGCGAGACCTAATGTCATAACCAAGGAACGGATCTTTAGGACCTAAAAACCTATAAAAAAGGCAAAATAAAATAACGAAATAGGCTGGAAAAGGCAAAATAAAATAGCGAAAAAGGCAGGAAAAGGCACTAGGTATTGCAAAAAAAAGCAAAATAAGGCACTAAAAAAGACAGAAAATACGAAGAACAATTAAAAAATACATTTATTTTTAGAAATGTTAATATTACAACTAAAAAGTGATAAACTATGAACTAGTTTCATTATATGAAAAATTTGTACTTTGAATCTTTGACTATTTTATCCTTTCGAGTTTCTAACTCATAAAACTTTAATCTGTATAGTTGTAGTAACATTGAACCACAAGATGCATTTTGAAGTTTTCTGGCAGTATTTCCATTCGATTTTCGCAAAGAAAAGCATAAATGTGTGCTCGACGTAAGTTGATACAAGTGGAGACCAATTTAAATATGGAACATTTGAAACGTTCATATTATCAGGAATAAGGGCGTTTTCCTCGCCCTTTACAATTTTATCCACACCCCTTATTGTCTCCAAGCCTGCGATAGCTGAGAAAACGGCTTTGAATTTTTCCTACACCAATTTGGCAAGAGGTCCCTGCGCTTCTATAAGCCGCATGGGCATGTGTATATTTTGTAATCTTAAAAAAAAAAAATTGTAAATGCTATAATCACTTTTTTGAAGGTAGAAAAGGCAAAAAAAGGCAAATATCTTAAAAAAGGCAAAAAAAGGCAACATCAAATGTGTATATATGGAATCAGGGAAAGCTAAATCGTGGACATTCTTAATCGAATATACTCTACTCTTTAGCAGACAAAAAGGCAATTTCCATAAAATCCGTTCCCTGGTCATAACGCAAATGGAGAAACCTATAATTTTACGCCGCCTACGAAAGACAAATGTTTTCAATGGGAAAATTTTTTAAGGCAGAAGTATATACGGATGTTGCCCATTGCCTGTTGAGTGGCGCCCGCTGTTAGCAAACACTTTGCCTAATTTAGATGTCCTTCGGACCAGGGATCGTACCCAGGTTCTACGGCGAGGTTGTACGCACCTCTAGCCACCCAACCACAGTCGTAAAAGGTAAATATACTCTCGAATACCTTTGTAAGATGTCAGCTTTTTCGTTGAAAAATTCTTCGGGAGTGATGGGTCGAAAGCCATGTGGTAGGTGGTAGTATTGCCATCTATACTGGTGGTGCAAAGAATGAACCAGGCAACGGTATCAATCTGTAGTCGGAGGACCTTATTTACAACCGTTTGCCAAACGAACGAGGAACCTAGTAGGCTGAGAGAGATTAATGCTATGGAGAAACAAATCTAACACAGATTCGACAATAAAAGATCCTGCTTACTCAGTCATCTATATGCTTCGGAAAGTTACCGTAATTATAAACCGCAACTGTTAAATCGGATGTCTCTCTAGAACCATAGACCTGTTGGCTAATGACTTCTATCACAGTTGCCGGGCTTAAGGAGCCCAATTTATTTTAATATTCTGCTATCGCGGTGACTAGAAAACAATCCATGTCACCACTACTTCTATAACTGTCTGACAAATCAACGCGTAGCATGAACTCATGAATTCTCAAGGAATGCAGGGGAAGGAAAATCATCCCTTCAACTATGCCACAACGAGCCCACTGGGTCTTAGTTTGCCTCCCTCCGTTATCCGTTTCAGGCTGCCGCTTTAACCTAAACTAATCTAAAAACATTGAACACACGGCAGCGCAGAGATGGCCATCATGTATAAAATTTATGATTACACTGCAGACGTTACAAATCACTTATGGAGCAAACAAAATGATTGTGAGCTTTGAAGGCCATTTTGATGGTAAAATAGAAAAAATAAGGTGAACAAGTTTTCAAAACTCACTGAATAGTTCTTACTAACGTCATCAAGGACGTTGTATTATATACGCCCCAACGATGGCAAATACCAAGAAGTTATCTTTACAGAAGAAGGAAGAATCATTTAACCACAATTAGTTCATTTAGAAATTAAACAAATTGTCCATTGAGCTACCACAAAAATCATTCAGTGATAACTATAAGGCAGCTGATGCCCATTCCGGAAATTTCTTCGGGTGTGTTGTTTAAATAGGCGGCGAGGTGTTTAAGCTTTAGTCCAGCAAATACAGGCTTTAGAAAGAAGTGGAGACATGATATCAGCTCTTCCTCCAAACAGACGCGGTAGTTGGGATCAGTGACGATATTAATTTGCACCGCATGGGTTCCTAAAGAACAGTGTCCGGTCAGTACAACTTCAAGAACCGAAAGCTGGCGCTTAGCCAGCTATAGAAGCCCCCTTGACTGTACGCGGTGGTAAAAAGCGGGCCAGAAATACCTTGCAACTTTGCAATTCGGAGCTTTTTCCCGCCGCTCTCTTAGCCGACTGTTAGCCAATATGTCCAGGAGCTGCCTGAAAATTGCACAATGGACTCCCTCTCCGAGGTGATGGCTTCGAGGGTACTTTGCCTGGCCAATTCAACAGCTCTGCAATTTTCTTTGATGTCACTGTATTCTGGGTTTGATTTGAAAATATACCGCAGCAATCGAGGGAGTATTAAAGAATTCTACGAACAATTTCGATCATATCCTGAGGGATCCCAGCATCCTGATTGCTGCTTGGCTGTCAGTGTAAATATTTACCCTTCTAATGGGAAAAACACTGGTGCGTAGCCAATCGGCTGGCTCTTTTAAAGCGG
This sequence comes from Rhagoletis pomonella, assembly GCF_013731165.1. Lineage (NCBI taxonomy): Eukaryota > Metazoa > Arthropoda > Insecta > Diptera > Tephritidae > Rhagoletis > Rhagoletis pomonella. The sequence goes on along the minus strand of NW_023458561.1, from coordinate 46,669,545 downwards.
CTATTCTTGCCGTAAAGACGCTACAGAAATCCGGCAGTCTGAGCATGAGATTTATGATTATGAGCCGTCCTAACAGAAAGCACCTCCTCCAACCTCCAACTCTGCCATTCAGCTTTGAAACAGATATCTCTTGGACTTCTAATTTAGGGCCTGTCATTCTCCCATTCGCCATTTGGAGGTATGTGTGAAGATATGGATCCTACCTCCTTGTAACACAAAAAGATCCCTTGCGTTCTCGACTCCTCGACCCCTACAGTATGCATGAGGTGACCTTACAGAAGGCAGCAATAAACTTTCTACATACTAGACCTACAGGAAAAAGCAAACATCCATCTTCCCAGGCAGTCCTGAAGGCCTAAGGACTCATATAAAGACGACGAAAGGCTCTTACTGATTTCCTGAGATCATTGAACGAGATGGCCTAGCTGAAGGAATTCCGGCAAAATGATTATATACTTAAAGGTACAAACGGTTGCGGTGCCTACTAAAAAAAAAAGATATTCATGGTTAGATTGAAAAAAATGTTGGTAGCATTGATTTCGGTATGCCTGCTTCTATGAAATAATATACAAACGCTGAATAACTCAGTGTGAAGGGAGACCAGTATGTTTGCATGTGTGTATAATAAAAAATATTTATTGGTTCAAAAGTGGTGGGTAGGCACTGTGGCCAATGCTAACTATAGGTGAGTACCACCTATGCATAATTGTAAGTCATGCGGAGTCCGCAAAAAACTCCGGAATAGTGTCCAGAGTATGCATCAGACTAGGCCGAGCATACTTGGACCTGCCATCTAATTAAAACATTAAGAAAATTCAGTTAAATGGCAGTTGAGAAGTGCATGTGTAAAAGTTTCATAAATTGCATAAAGGAAATTTTTGCACATGCAGCAGCACAAGGCATGCATTTAGGCGCCTGGTATTCGCAGACGCGCCTAAACAAACGCAAGTACTTCTAAAAAAAAGTTCATTCCTACATGCCTTCAATTCTTAATCCATTCCATACACATAAGCCAATGCTTTCATAATTTTGCGTTCATTAATATATATGCATTCCTACTTAAACAGAACGTAATTAGGCTTCCCTTAAACTAAGCAAAAATCCATAAGTAAATACTTGTTATTTCAGCAATTTAACTTAAAAAAAAAAATAAATCAATTTTTTACATTTTCATTTACATACATAAATGTCCCTTAATTTTATTCCCAAGCAATGAAATAGTTAGTTTATAAATTCCAGTCCATAAATTTGCATTACACATGATTATTTTGTTAACTTTATGCGCATATCTCTCCAAAAATATCTGTATTTGTTTTTAGTTATGACATTTTGACAAGTTTTTGCTTGCATTGTCCGTCTGTCTGTCAATGCGCCAAACTCAAAACTATGCAAATTACTAAAATACCCATGAAAATGAAATGAAATTGTAAATTATTGCCTAAGCATGATGGTTGTTGTGGATAGTTGGCAAAAAGGGATAAACAGACGCATAAATGGATCATAAATAAATTTAAATGTCCAAAACTGAATGTGTCACAAAAACGTTGATAAAACGACTAATATAAGGGTTTAATGTACGAATTAAGTTTTCACGGCCTGATGTGTCAGAGTGTAAGTTCAGGATGTAAATTTATGGTTGACAGCTTGTCCGTTTTCAAAGAAAGAAGGAGGGGTGTAATTTGAAAAGCAAAGTGTGAACCCTTTACATATTTTCAAACATTCTTCTGTTAAAGTTTAGTGATAAATTTATTTATTTATATATTTTTTTTGCGATGCGCTTTGCACGCTTAAGGAGCTATTTAAAAGAACATCATACATAACAATATGTGCGTATCTAACCTTAACCGCCAATGCAACGTAAGGGATATTTTTTCACAATTTTATTTTTGACACAAAAATGCGTTTAAATACTTTATGAGCATTTCTGCATCAAATAGAAAATTTTGAAAAAATGCCCCTTACGTTGTTTTGGCGTTAAGGGGCGATATGCTTCGTTCGTTGTACTAGCATGCTTTTTTCGGTTTTTCAAAACTATCGTAAAAATCCAAAACAAGGCGGTTTTAAAATACCAATCTTTCCGCTATAATATATTTTTCTATCGAATATACTGTTTATTATCGCTTTAGTACTTCAGCTCAAGACTAAATATTCTTATAGACCCAAATTTCACTCGTAAATTGAATTTGTGCAGAATTTTTCCAACTTTGCCATTATCATTGACCGAAAAAAATGTCCTTATTATGTAAATAAATCATTTTGTGTGCAAAATATATATGCATTTATATCTTAAAATACATTTTTGAAGTAAATATTTCTTTACTTTGATACCCATATCTCATTCATTTAAGTGAATTAAAATTCCGAAGCATGTGGTAATCCCCAGAAATATTTTCCAAATTAAACTTTCTTAAAACTGATTATTTTGATATTCAAATTTTAATATTTTAATTCATTTATAAATTTCATTAATCGAAATTTCTCAAACAGATGCAAATTTAAAATTTTTTGCATTTTAAACCATCTGGGATTTATAGCAAAATAAATACCAAATTTGAAGCCGTTTTTAGGTATGTAACAGGTATTAAAAGCCATTTAAAAATCCAACTCGTTCACAATAAAGACCAAAAAAGAAATTTTAAATATGCATATATATATGTATCATACTCTCATACTCTCGTATATGAGCCTGTTTTTCGCTTGAGCGCCTAAATGTATGCAAAGCAACGTTCAGATGTTGTTTATCAATTTATCAAGCGCACCGCCGGTCATTGCCTATGCAAGCGATTGTTTATGTACTTGATTACCATGTAGTTGTACATACATATTTACTTTTTTTTTGCCTGTCCCAAACATTTGTTTTGTGTGTTGGGCTAAGCTGAGGATAGAAAAAAAAACGAAACTTTAAAAATGATTGTTTGACAAGCATGACAATGACAATAACAGCATTACTCAATTGCAGGACAAAATGAAAATTGCTTCAAAAAAAAAAAAAAAAACAAAAAAGCTATGCGCATCAGTAGGCGCGTGTCTATGTGTATGCTTTTATGTATGAGAGTATGAGTTTGCATATGCAAATTTTGGAAAACTGTCCGACATTTGTGCCAGCGTTTAACAAATGATTTCGTGCTGTGACAATTACAACAAATGGAAAAAAACCCAAAAACAACTGTTACTATCAACGTCATTTGCACCACCGCAAGCACTCAACCGCTGACAAGTCGGATTAGTATGAGGATGAGGGCGAAAATGGGTGGACAGTGATGAGGTTTTCAAAAATAATAAAAACTTGAAAAGCCTATGCCTTGTCAACTGCAATGAGCTTGTAAATTTTTGGGAACCAAAAAAGAAGGACACACTTGAAATCCATCTAATCGTAAAAATAAAGATGTTTTCCTAAATACTTTGTTATTTTGATGTTAACAGTTATTTAAATTACAAACTCTTGAGGTCAGATAGCAATTACTTGGCTTGCTCGCGCTATTCAGAGAAATTAGAAATTTCAAATAAATTCTTAGGGGTGGCTACCAGGATTTGGACAAATTTTAATGAAATTAATCGCAAAAATTCGACCGAATTTTGACTTGAAATTTCATAAATTTTATATACATACATATAACACCGTGCGACATCAATCTATTCGCGTAAGTAGGGGCAACAAATAGTAAAACTCTGTTCTCAGTTTTTTTCTATGACGTAAGAATTTTTCTTAAAAGGACTTTGAAATTTTTAAGATATCATTACTTTGTTCCAAGACTTATTTAAAAAGCTCAGTGTAATGTGGAATAACAACATAGGCATCATATGAAATATAAAATTCTGTAGAACTAAAAATTCTAAATTTTTTTAGTGCATATGGACGAATAGGTATCGAAAATGTCCTTTTAAAATTTTATCCTTGAATGTCCTTCAATATTTATAATAATAATAATAGATTGGCGCTTACACATATGTTAGTGTTTGGCCGAGCTTCTCCTCCGATTTGTGGCGGGCGCCTTGATGTTGTCACACACTTGCACACCGACTCCGAACGGCGATTGTATTTTTATGAGAAGCTGTTTTTCATGGCAGAAATACACTCGGAGGTTTGCCATTGCCTGCCGAGGTACTTATTTTTGAAAAGGATATATGTTAAGGGCTTGTATACACTCGTCTACATCCTCGAATTTCGCCCTTCTAACTTCATTAGCTTAAAAAATTAAAATAATTAAAATGACATTTTCAATACCTATTCGCCCGCGTGAATAAAAAAAGTGTCTTTCTTAAATTTCACAGAAGTTTCTCTTTCATTTAGTACCCACTTTGTTATTCTACATTGCACTGAATATTTTAAATAATTTTTTTAATTATTCATATTTTTGACATTTCAAAGTCCTTTTAAAATAATCCTGACCTCAGGAGAAAAGCTAGAAACGCAGTTTTACTATAGCAAAGAAAGCTTATTGTTTTGTGGGTATTTATATAGATTTTTTTCGTCTGTTCCGAAATTTTTTGGTTTTTTTATCGCACGGTGTAATTGAAACTTATTCGTATATGCGAATTCACAAACTCGCTGAGTTATGGCTAGTGAAAATAAAAGCTTTTATAGCGTTTTCTTTTCTCGAAATAATGTTGCATTTTATCTGCCCTGCGCCAAGGCTGTCAAGTTTTCGTATACTTTTCTCAGCATCACACATTCATATTGCGTGCTCACCCTTTAAAATGTTGCCTTATACAAAGGTGACATTTTTTGCGAGAAAAGAAAACGCCATTAGAGTTTTTGCGATAAAAAAATTTTATTTTCAAACACAGGCGATTTCTAAATTGTTTACTTATTTTTAAATTTTCGTGGATGTCTTTGTTTATTGCGTAGAATAAATTAAAGGGTTTCCCGAAGATGTTGATATTTCAAGGACCAATCTATAACTAACTCGATTCCGTTAAGTTGTTATAAATAAATATATTTCGTACAGATCAGTAGCCACCACAGTCGGTACGCCACATTCCACCCCGTTGTTGTTTTCGCTTCATTTTTCCTGTCTTCTGAGAATATTTTCTTGCGTTCTGAAAACTAACCATATAAATTGTTGTCACTATCACACTTGTGGCCCATTTGCAACCAAACTATTTATTTGACACATATTTTTGAATTTCTGTACGCCCGTGAAAGCACACACACGCACACATATGCTTACTGCGATTTTGTGTATTTTACTTAAATCCATCAATCACTTTATTATTCATTCGTCCATTCACTGGCAGCTACTACCAAACAACCAAAATAAACAAACAAAACAAACATATTATCATAAATTATTTGACATAAGCTATTCATCATCATCTCATTTTGCGCCATCTTGCTCGCTACTTTTCCGGTTTTTTGCTGCTCTTTCGCCAATCTTTCGTCACCCATTCGCCACGCAGTGGTGGCTCTTTGGCACGCTGCTCGGTTACATGTAGTATAAACTACTCTAATAAAACGTAAATAACATTGATATCCCTTTGCTGTTTTGCATACATTTTACACTCAGCGCACTCGCTATACATTCTGCTTTTCATGCCAAGCCTTTGCACCCATTTTTGGCTCTTTCATGCTTTACTTTAACTTCCTTGCCAGTGTTTGGGCTCTAGGTAATTTTTATTCTAGGTAATGTTTTTCATTCTGGAAGAGGAAATTCACTTCTAAGTTTTCTAATGAGCTTCACGTCCGCCTTTGGTATGTTTTACGCCTCAACATGCAAATCATTTTGAAATGTCTTTAATAACAGATATCAAATAGTAGATAGTAAACCACTTGTTGTTGAGATTATTCTTAATGCGCTCGGTTTCGTTTAAAGAGCCTATGCTATCTGCAGTATATTTACAGGAGCAGGCAAGTAGAGCTACGCTAATTTGTATAGACACTTCGTAAAAAACGAGCTCCCCCAGATCGACCCGATCGACGAACAACAATATATACAAAGAAACAAGTGTAACTAAACGCAGATCTCTTAACAAGTGAAGTGGAAAGAAAATAATGAGAACAGCTTCGCAATGATATATGTATATAAGAATCCTTGTGGTCTCGGTTAGAATTTAGTGATAAAGAAACTTGGAGATATGATACCAAAATAGGAACTTAACTTAAAATATATGGATCAAAGTTTTTCCAAGATGAATTTGAATGGGAATACGAAGTCGAATAAGAAAACGAATGCAAAAGGAGTGCCAAAACAATGATGGAGTGTAATACGAAGAAGTGTACGATTAAGAAGACGGAATAAAAACACGAAGATTAAGAATAAGGTTCATTTTCAGTTTAATACAAGTTACTGCAATATGAAATGAACAAGGAATTCACTGAAGTTTTAGTTTAGTTAGTTCTGGGTTGCACAGATACACCTTTTTTTAGTCCTTTTTCTGTTTTGCAAGGGGAATTTTTTGTGTTGTATTTTGTTTTACTTCGAAGTAACGATTTTGTTTTGTTTCCGTTTCTTTAGGCAGGGTTATAATGATGTTAAATTTAGTTGAAAAATACCCAGGGCAAGGTCGTTTGTTTTACGATCACAGAGTTTTTAAAAAACATACACTGCCGGCGAAAAGAATTGGCACAGCAAATGTTTCAAATGTTTCTTATAAAAATATGGTTCATTCTACAACAAAAAACATAAAAATATAATTCCTAAACTTTGTGCAAAACTCGAGAAAATTCACTAAATTTTCATGCAAATTTTCGACTTTTTCATCGGAGTTTTTAGAATTTTTTTGAGTATGCAGTTTTGCAGCCCATTAAGTTCTAGTAAAAAACTGCAAGTCGGAGTTAGGTAAAAATCGCTTTTATTTCTGCGAACTTATTTTTCAAGGTGTTTTGCAATTTATCAATATAAAGTATTTTTGTTTTTTTTTTTTTGTGTGAAAAAAATTGCCAAAAATCAACGGGAATTCCTAGCTACTTAAAACTTGTGCTTTGTTAAAATAAAATTGATTCGGCTACAAATCTGCATACTCAAAAAGGTCAAAATTTGCTGAATTTTTGTGAGTTTTGCACGAAGTTTAGGAATTATGTTTTTATGTTTTTTGTTGTAGAATGGAGCATATTTGTATAAAAAATTGGCGGAAAAATATTAGATAAAATATTGTTGCATATATTGTGAAATATTTGCTGTGCCAATACTTTTTGCCGGCAGTGTATATTTTGGGGAAATTGTTAGTTAAATACTAAGCTATAATGTAAAAGATCAAATTACAGTAAGATACAAATACTAAAAAAATCATAGTCGTTTTGACAGTAACGGGCTCTCCTACAAAGCGAATAGAGTTTACTTACGTCAACAAATATATCGAGCCCTAACCACCAAAATAACGTAAGCGACATTTTCTTCGAAATTTTATTTTTGATGCAGAAGTGCATCTAGATGCTCTAGGAATATTTCTGCATCAAAAATAAAATGTTGAAAAAAATATCGCTTACGTTATTTTGGCGGTTAGGGCTCGATATTTCCCTCCACACATGAATGGCTAATAGTTACGTTATTTGGTTATAGCTACTAAATCTTGGGTTGATAGAAAAATTTTTATCTCACATTTTTTTTCAGTGTAGTACACATTATTAGCTGACATATTCCTTAAACCTAAAACTATTTTAATTAAAGCGCGTGCCTTAATGTTATCCTCGATATCGTTGTGAGGGCGCGTGTATCTAAACAAATAACCAGTTTTGTGATTGAAAAATTTCAAAAAGCCTCGTTTTCCACGAAATGTAGTCATTAAAATGGATAAAAAAATGTTGGCCTAGGGGAACAATTAACATACATACATGCATAGGTATGTAGATAGGGCAGGAGCATCGTCTAGATAGAGCAGATTACCTCCCCCATGCTGCAATAGCTTCTACTTCGGCTAGTCGATGGCCGCGGCTACCTGTAAAGCTATTTTTGTAGTCGGTAAGATTACAATCAAAAGCGATATTGGAATAATTCTACGTTTTCTTTTCACGGAAAAGTTAAGGATATCCTCATGTATTGCCCAATTATCATTTCCGAAATCAGATCGCATTCAGGGACCGATAATAAACGATAATTATCAAGATGTTTTTTAGCTAACTTCAAAATCGTTAATTATTTGCTCATATTTTTTGGTCAAAAACTAATTTTTCGTTAAAATTTAGTCGTCATTTTGTGAATTTTGTCGTTTCCAATAAACTAAAAAAAATACACTTGTAGTCCAAATTATAGATTCTATTTCGATGAAATCCCATATCCCATATTATGAAGTATTTCTGTATGTGGTTGCTGTCTGGTGTATTATTAGTGCCGGAAAGGTGCACCGATTGTGCAACTGCCGCTTAAAATGCCAAGTATAACTGTAGAATTTTGACTACGACAGGGCTGATTCTAAGGATCTCTCAGCGGGTTTGCATTTGCTGCTAATACCAGAATGTGCTGACCTGAGATCTTTCTGCCGTGCAGAAGCTTCTTTAGGAGAGAGCTATCGTTGGGTCTTGGCTTAGCTATGGTCTTCTCGACCTGCCCTAAATTACCTCAAATGCTAAGCATGTTTTTTAGAGCTGTTAGCGTAGGTTTGTTTCCTGATCATATGAAGCAACTTAAGCTTTGTTGACAATTTTTTCTCCACCTTGTGTTAGTTTGGTAAGTTGCTCTTTATTTAAGTTCTTTCATGAATATCTGGCTGAGTACCTTAAGTTGAAATGCGTACATACTAAATATTTTACATGTGATTGTCTTAAACCGACTCTACAATCATTCGACGAATAAAGAACAAAAGATTTACCTTTGCCAATATTTCCACTTGCACAAATTACATACAAATTTAATATTTTGCGGCGAAAATAAAAAGCAAATCCTTTAAAAGGAAAGAATGTTGAAAGAAAATTCCTCAAATTTTATGCATACTTTCAAAAAAAGATATCTAAAAGGGAAAACAACCCAAAACCAGGGCCTTACGAGAACAGACAACTGATTCTTTAGTAACCATCTGACTGCTTGACTCACCAACAGGTCATAGTAATATCCATCCATTCAACCCTTCTGCCACATTTCAAGTGCATGCCTCACTTACTTATTTATAAAAGTATTAAGTATTCCCTTAAGTGCCAAAGTATTCATGCGATAGTCGGGCCCAAGCATGCTGCTGTGGCGATGAAAATGCTTGTCGTATTCAAACATACTTATTTATATGTTAGTATGCATGTGCACTTGTTTAAGTGCAGTGTGTGTGTGTTTCAAACGTTTGTAGTTGTTATTGTGGTCACTTACTTACTTACTTACTTACACCCTACTTACTCATTCATTTATGAAAACTTACCAATGCTTTGTGGTTAGCAGCCAGCACCTTGAAGGCAGCTTGTCAACTCACAGCATGGCCAACAATTGATTCGGCTACATACAAATGTATGTTTATATACATATATGGACGTTTGTAATGTGTATATGTATGTGTATGTTTGCACATACAGATGGCCGCAAATCATTTACCTTCATTTTGCATTGTGTAAAATAGTCTCCAGTCACCGTTTATCGCTGTGGTTTGCTTCACATACAAATTTACTGAAGCCAAGAAGTGAGACAAAGACTCATCAGAGACAGATCTTGTGAAATTTTGTTGCGGTTAATGTTGTTGTTATTGCTGTTCGGGATGCAGAAATCTGATTGAATCATATTGTTTATGCTTAAATTACATTTTGGCATTGTGGTAAAGTGCGAAAGAAATAAATTTATAGCAGCACATTTTAAAATGGCACTCATACGCCATGGCGACCGGAAATTTTGAGCTATTTAAATAATTGCATCAAAACTTGCTTAAATAAGCATACGTACTGCTTTAATTTTAGCCTTCTAGAAATATTTTCGATTATTGTTCAGCTTAATTTGGTACACAGACAAAGGCAGAAAAATTAAATAAACTGAACTGCAAATTCTTGGCTTGCAATGTTTGCAAATTCCATAAATAATAATAAAAACAGCAATTATGCAAGTAACAATAACAACATTAACACTTGCCGAGAATTTATAAAGTTAATTACCGTGACATTAAATTACTAAACGATCCGGTAAACAATTAAAAAAATGACTCAATTTACGCCAACGCCAATGCCATTAACTCAGCTACACATGGATAGTTGCTCTTGTTGTTGCTATAGTTGTTTTAATAGATATTCATTGTTGTTGTTTTGTTGGCCACAACAAACTGGCCATGTCCTGCGACACTCTCTGCTACACAATTGGCTTTTTTATGCGGCCCCTTCCCACTCATTTTTGCATACCTTGCATCCACATACGAGTACTCGTACATATCCATGAATAAATGAGTTGTTGTTGAAAACTGCATTGCTCTTGTAAAACGTATACTATATACTTGCATACATATATATTGTAAAAAATTTATATAGGATATGCATATGCCTCCATATAGTATGTATGCATATACGACTGGTTGTACAGCAAGTTACGTAAACATCATAATATCTGCTGAATAGGGCCAATACATAAAAAAACCAGGTGTGAATATGAATATGAACTATGAACTACGAATTATGGATTATGAATTTTAAATTATGAATTAAGAATTATGAATTATTGACTACGAAATATGAAAAATGAATTATAAATTTTAAATCATGAATCACGAATTATGAATTATAAACTATGAAACGAATATATTATGAATTATGACTTGTGAAGTATGAACTATGAGAACTATGAGAGTCATGACTTTTGAATAAGGAATTATGACTACGAATTAATAGTTATATAATATGAATTTTGAATTATGAATCATGAATATTAAACCTTGTATTATGATTCATGAATTATGAGTTATAAATCACGAATTATGAGTTATGAATTATGACTTATGAATTATAAACTATGAATTATGAATTGTATATTATGAACTACAGCTTGTGGATTATGAATTAATTCTTATTAATTAACAAAAATTAGTTACGAACTATAAATTATGAGTCATGACTTTTGAATAATGAATTACAATTACAAGAATTATAGATTATGAATTTTAAATTAAGAATCATTAACTATGAATTAAGAATAATGAATTATGAACTCTGAACTATAAGTCATGATTTTTAAATTATGAATCAAAAATTATGAATTTTGAATTATGAATCAGGAACTTTAAACCATAAATTATGAACTATAATTGCGAATTATTAATTATGAATTATGAATTTTTAATTACGAATCATAAATTTTGAATTATGAATTACGAATAATATATTCTGAACTACGAATTATAAATAATGAATTTTGAAACGTGAATTATGGACAAATATGAATTATGAATCATGAACTGTGAACAATCAATTAATGATAATAATAATAAAATTAAAATAATAATTGAATAACCAATTAAAAGTTTTGAGGTACGAATTATGAATTATGGGACAAAACTTCTGAGGTCTGAGTAATAAATAGTGAATTCCGAATTATAAGTTATGAGTTATGAAATGCCAATTATGATTTATATTTGAGCTATGTGCATATTGAGGTAGGAGTTTTCAATTATGGCTTATGAATTATTAAATATCAAAATGAATTTGAGTATGAGTATGAGTACGAATTTGAATATAAGTATAAAATCGTGGTAAAAGTTGGCCAGAAAGTTTGGAGGAGATGTTTTCTGTCAGGAATTCCCAATAAAATTCAAGCTTTGGCTCTCATATTTCTGCAATATATTTCAAGAATAGGTGGTCGCGATGAAGCAGGCAGCCGACTAGCTATGAACAAATCTTATCGATTAGGATACGTACATACAGAATAATGTGGAACAATACCAAAAAACTTACCTTCAAGTTACCTGGCTACGTAGCAAAAACCTACCTTACCGCTTTCGATAGGTTAAACTTTAAGCAACTAAGCAGGATCGAATTGTATTAAACCTCCCGAGGAACCCTGTAAAAGACATCACCTGGCGAAAACTCAACTTAAAAACGCAGCGCTTTTCCTTGCAGTCTTCTAACTAGCTGTTAACGTTCTGAAAACAATTTTTTTCATTCAGCTGTACATATATTCTTAAGTTTCATTTCCCAAAAGTATGCATCGTACTAAGGTAAAAAGCATTCAAAAAAAAAAGTGTGCTATACAATTATGTCACCTGCATGCATTTCCATAACTCACCCGTATGGTGGGTTCCACTGTATGAGCACACCGCGTTATTGCTATTGTATTGGCACAAAAAAAAATCGCTGCGGTTTTGCGTAAAATTAATCGAAAGTACCGCAAAATGTACATATGTACATTAGAGCGCGACAATTTTTTTACTATGTGCGTATAGCATAGGAGGCTTCTGCGTGTAATTCTAAACAAATTTGCCGAAGAAACCACGGGTATAAAATTAATTTGTAGTTTGCCAAATTGCGAAAATAGGTTTCGAAGAATCTCTGCAAATTTGCACTGTAGTGGAAGTTTTAAGAAAAATTTAACTGCAGAAATACACTTAAAATCTAAGCACTGCTTTACGAAACCTATTTTCGCAATTGGCAAACTCAAAATTGATTTTAGATCCATGGTTTTTTCGGCAAATTTGTTTGGAGTTACACGTAGAATCCTTCTGTGCTAAACGCGCATAGTCGAAAAAGTGCTCCATACAAATTGACCCGCCCTAATGTACACGCATATAAATTTGAACATGTTTGTCATTATTCCCCTTTTGCAGTCTCCCTTTATTTGTTTGAATTTTCACTTTTCGCTTTTAAGATAAGCCCCTGCTGGATGTGAGGTTATCACATCGCTGAATTTGCTACTATATATACATATATGTACGTACATAGTATATTTTGTGGAGCAAATTGCCAACAAACGGGTAGTGCATGACACATACAATATGCGCACATGTGTGTGTACGCGTTTATACTTAAATTTAAAATTCCGCAACATTGACGCAACAAACAGTGCGTAAGGATACAAAAAACCAAAAACAAAAACAAACAATAAAAAAATAGAAAAAAAACCGTTGCATGTGTGCCAACGTAAAGTAAAGTAACTGCAGCAACTGTAACAATAAAAGCCAACAACAATGGCCGTCAGCTGTTAGACTAGCAGTATGTGACGTCTGACGGCTGACGTCGACGTGCCACATGCCACATGCCACAAGCTGCATGCCACATGAGATGGAGAGCGGTGATAATTTCCGCAGCATTAAGCACAGTAGACAAAATTTGCCTTTCGTTTTTTTGGTTTTTGGTTTTTGTATTGTTTTCTTTTTGTCTACTTTTTGCCCAGCACGTAGCTATTATGGCTAAAGTTTATGCTTTTGTTGTTTTTGTGGTTATTGCAACATTTTACTTTGCTTTCTGCATATGCACACTTTGCCGTTTTTGGGTTAAAAGTTCATTCGAGCCACACTTGCTGGCGTCAACGTGATTCTGATAATTTTTTTTTTATTTGTACTTCATGTTTTTCTTGTTTTGCTATTTGAAAGTGTAAACAGTTTTCAGCGAGAAATAAGCAGCTGATTGGGAGTTGAGAAGGAGAACTAAAACTGGAGTTCCCTAATAGCAAAGAAAGATTTTGATGGGCAATTTTGGTCTCCACAAACATACATACATTTATTTGCACATGAATTTTCTGTTAAGAACTTCACTTTAATAACATTGCTTATGAAATTGAGTTTTAAAAAAGTAATTTTACTATTTAATAAACTATTTAATTTTCTATCCAGAGGCTGTATCTAAAAACCTCGACCGTAAACTAAAACGACACAAGTAGTAAATACAACAACATGAAATGGGGATGCAAAATGAAAATTTAAAATTTCACTTCATTTGAGAAGAGAATGTGTAGCTCAGTTATGCATACTGCACTGCACTGCATAGCATGCCATTTTACGTAGCAATCGAAATCTTTTGGTGGTATTTCCTGATTCTATGAAACCACAATGAGGCTCATAATGAATTGTGGTGTTCTCGTCTGGTAGAAGCTTGAACGCATCAACAGGTTGTCCTCACTGCAAGGAAAACTATCGCAGAGTGTGCTGTAATCAGGGAAACGGGTGCCTTATAAGCTCAGCGTCTTGACACTCTTAAAATCTGCACAGTTTCGATTTCATTCCTGAAACAACATCCGATCCTTACTGCCACAGTTTCCAGGAGGGTGAAGCGATGCCGTTCCCAATGGAGCTACATGTATGAAGCTATCAGAGGACTAATAACACTGGTTAACAGCAAAATTGTTTTATGGTCGTCACTATCAAACTCCTATGCAGAATTTGTCAAGGGTTTCCAAAACAAGTAATTCCACTTAATCACGAACCAATTTAACAACTTAATTTGAAATACAGAAAATGAAAGCTAAATTCTCCATAAACCGTATTTACATCACTTTTCGATAAGTCTGTTAGTTTCTGAGAACTTAATTAATCATTCCAGATCTTTTGTTTTTTTGATGAAAAAATTTAAAAAAAAAATTCAGACTTTAACACGGAAAAAATTTGAAAAATAACAGATCCCGTCTTAATTTTTTGCATTTTTAGTTAAAGCCTGCTCTCTGACAAAAACATTCAAGCTCCAAATGAAGAAAATCGATTGAAAATTAAAGAAGGAATGAGTGGTCAAATGAAAATGCGTAAAGATTTTTTGAATGAAACATGAGTAGGAAGGAATATTACTCATACGCCATGTACACCTATTTAACTAACACTCTCTTCTGCTTATATTTCATACAAAAAATCCTTGCGCATTTTCATTTTACTACTCATTCCTTTCTTATTTATCCATCGATCAATTAATCGGTAACCGGTATGATCTTCCAAAATAAGGGACCTCTGGAAATAGTAAATAGGAACTCTAACTCATCTCGCCTAGAAGAAAGAATCTTAAGTCAATTATCACGTACAATTTGATTAAAAAAAAACGTATGTACCATAGAAATTAAGAGCCTCTAGGTTCAATTAGAATTTTCAACTTCAGCAGTCTTACTGGCTGCCAGCCACTGCAGTGTATCCAATCCGTGCTATACAGTGCAACCAAAGTACCTCAGTTGACGGCGGGACTTACTACTTCTAAGTCTCGTAGGCACATATAATCGTTGACAGTCTAAGAGCCATTAAGGCACTACTACATATAGAAAAAAATTGCAAAAAATTTTATTTTTCAATTTTCCTTGGCTAAGAATATTTTTGCTTCATAAAAATTATAATATTTTAGGAAATAACCTGATCTAGAAAAACGGTATTTATACATATCAGTAATCTTCGACCCAATATTAGGTTAAGGTGCATGCAGATGGATTCTGCTTCAATAAATTGGTGAGTATCTGCTAGAAAGAATCTATCTATCATAAAGAAGAAGATCTGAGTGAGAAGATTGGTGTGCTAGCGAAAACCAGTGGAAACCTATCATCGGTCAACAACTTTCTCAGCTAACACAAAAGAAAGCTCGATAACGCACTGGAACTAACAAAAACTTATTGTAGAATGAAAAAATATCTTTAAGAGCTGTCAACTCTAAATTACAATCTTACTTTCTTTACCCCTTAATTTACGGAAAGGCCGCAGGCTCGTAGTTGGGATACTGAAGGACGAAACAAGGAAACTCCAATTCCTAACTGCAAATTTTGCAGTATAAAACACTTTCTCAAAAGCACGCACACTTGCATTCCTATGTAAGTACATACATACATACATATATATGTACCTGCATGTGTGTGCAAAGTACGTAGTCTTTTAGTTTTTGTGTCAACCGCATTGTTTTCGAAATTTTTCTGGTCACGTCTGCGCAATTTAAGTTCAGCAAACAATTAGCACTTCTCGCAACAACAAGAGCAACAAAATATATTACCACCATAAAAACCAACTAAAAAATAGCACAAAATTTTCTGTATTTACCCTCATGCATATACACATGTATATGCAGTTAAAAAAAACAAAAAACAATGATGATTCGTATGCATTGTTCACTGCATTTACCTTTGCTTGTCTTTTGCCAGCTTCTGGTCGCCAGTTTTCAACACCACCACAACAATGGTTGGTCTACCGTTAGTTGTGAACAATATATAGGTTTTTGTTGGTGTAGCTGTCCACACAGCTCCGGCTTTGTTTAAATAGTAGCCTGTTGTAGCGGTGATATTTTTGTTTACCTAACGCGTGTCAGTGTCAGTTGGTGAACCGACAATGGGGTGAATAAGTTAGTCGTAAACTGTAAACAAATTCAGCGTTTATCATTTTAGCTCAAATATGTACGTACCTTCCGAATATGTGTTTGTATGGGCACTTGTATATATAGGTATAATTTTTTTTTTCGTGACGGCAGACGAGTAGCTGTTTTGAGATTTAAAGTTTTTCCCAAAACATAAAAGAGGCGTATGACTCCAATAAACGTGGAAATCTCATTGTACATAATTTTTAATGCTTATAAAAAATATTTAAATTTTCTTTTATGCAGGGTTGAGGTGCTGCTCATTACTTTACATGCGGCCTAACGTTTTTACATTTTATTAAAAAAAAAAAATCATTTAAATATTTCGTGCAATGTAAAATAAGAATTTGGGTACCCAATCAAAATGCAAATTCTGTACAATTAAAAAAAATAAGTGCGCTTGGGCCACACTGGAGAAGTGAAACTAACGTTACGTATCTATTTTGTCTCATGACCCATATACTAACATACACAGATATATCTGATTTTGCTTATGGTTTGTCTTTTTTCTATCTAGATCCCTACCTCTAACCCTGTTCGTTCTAATTACTTTTATGTTATTCTGTTCCTTTATCTTCATATTTATCTTTATACTCTGTCGACAACAAAATCGATAATAATATCCAACAAATTATCGGCAACAAAACCAATAAATATATCGATAACAAAAACGATGACAAATTTGATAAAAATTTCGAGAGCAAAATCGATAATAATACTGGTAGCAAAATCGATTAGAAAATCGATAAAAATCGACAAAAAAAAACTACGACAGCAAAACCGATAAAAATATCGATAACAAAATCGATAACAAAAATTGTTTAGAAAACCGATAAAAATATCAACAACAAAGTCGATGAAATTATCGATAATAAAATCGATAAATAATCGATTACAAAATCGATAATAATATCGATAGCAAAAATCGATAAAAATATCAATAACAACTTCGATAAAAATATCGATAATAAAATCTACAACAAAACCAATAACAATATCGATAAAAAGTATCGATTACAAAATCTTAAAAAAAAAAAATATCGATTACAAAATCGATAAAAATATCGATTATTATATCGATGGTTTCCGAAAATATCGATTGCAAAATCGATAACAAAATCGATAAAAAATTCGATAAAAAAGCGATAAAAATATCGATTCTTATATCGATATGTCTCAAGAATCCCGAAAATCTTCAAAATCCCAAAATATTTTACAGATTGAGTCATTTACCTTTTTTTTAATCCTTCTTCCTCTATATGAAGATATTTACTTTTATTGGTATCCTTATCCTCATCTGTTTCTTTATATTTATCTTTCTTTTAATTTTTGTGTTTATATTTTTTTTCATCTACATATTCCCCTTCACTTAGATAAAGTGTTTAAATTTACATTGATCTTCATGTTTGCCTTTATCTTTATCTTTTTGTTTTTATTTTTGTCTTTGCCTTTATCATTTCCTTTATCTATGTACGTACTCCCCTTTACTTTCATTCTTGTATTGGTATTTTTCTATGTGTTATTCTTTAGAAAGAAGTTTCACTTCAAAACAAAATTTGCCTATTTCGCGATATTTTAGTGCCCTTTCCTGCATATTTCGTACTTGCCGTAAGAAGCTCGAACACATGCCTTTACTTTTTCGTAACAACAAAGACTGCTTCGCCTTTTTCTTGCACCCAGCTGTTGTGACCTTCGCTTTTGGAAATCAAAAACCACAACACTATTTTCAACTAATGCACTCTACTCGAGAAAGTTACGTATACGCCACGCCGAACCAAGGGAGAATTACGCAAAATGCACGCAAGTAACTAAATGCGTATTTTCACCTGAGTTGCCATTTAATTTATACGCTTTGAATATGCACACTTGCCTTGTGAAACACACAAAAAGGTGAGTGCAGCATAAGTTACCATACCCGGCTCAACCCTCAATATGTATATGCTTCATGGAAGCAAGCTAGATCGTCTTACTTTCCCCAGCAACAATATTAAAATCAAGTTGGTGTGAATTTTCTGATTGCAACGCAAAGAGCTGCCCTGCGAAGAATTCGTTTCGATTTTCATTTACAACCTGGATCTCTTGTTTGTTAATCGTCTGTGTATGTACATATGTACATCGCTCAGCCTGTGTGCTTATAGTCATTGTTAACCCTGAACGACAGCAACTTACCACAACTTAAAGCACTCGCGTTCGCACAACAATATCATGTAACAATTAAATTTCTTATGCGAATTTCATTTTTTTTTTTAATCTTTTCCGCTACACATAACGTACCCTCCCTCTCCGCGCAGCAGAGATACTTTTCACTTTTGCAGCGTTACTCAAGCGGTTCCCATTTTATGTACACTCTGTGACAAATTCAATTGCATTTTTACGAATTTAACACATCCAGCAGCCAGTATTCACACTTTTGTCCTCGGCATCATTGCAAGTTTCTATGTGAATACATTTACCTACATACATACATACATATGTACATATGTTTGTATATAGGTCTTTATAACCTTCAACGAGTTCGTTACCAATGCGATTATTCCTTTGTGCTGTGCAGAGTGTGCAGCTATGTTGCATTTGTGTTGTTGTCGTTCATCTTCTTCTACTGACGACGTTCGGTAGCATTACATATTTCTTAGTATTTTTTTGTTGCTTTAACTGCTGTTGTTATTCGTTGTAAGCGCGCCAGCATTCTTATACAAAGCACATGATGCACTTGTGTGCATTTGTGTATGCAGTGAAAATTCTAAGAATAGCATCAACAATAATTTCTAAGCTATTTTCAGCGTTGCCTTCATCCTGGCGGCGACCTAATGTTTGTCTCTTAATTCTTGCTCTTTACTTCCATCTCGCTCTCTCTCTCTCTCTCTCTCTCACTTTGTGTCTGTTACTTGCCCGGTGCAATTCCATTTTTGCAATACCATTGCAATCGCATCGTCAGAGTGTATTTGTGAGCGGAGTAAACAGTGAAACACACTAACAGAAGCCATGGTTAAAATTAGGCGACGAATTCCGACTTCTCAGAAATTTTAAATTTGCTCTGTTATTTTTTAGAAAAGAAAAAAGTGTAACCGACCATTTTTGGGGAAAATGAAAGGAAATGAAACTCGATTTGTATGAAAATATATTTATACATTGAGTTCAATTATTAATCTAAGAAATAACGATGTTACAAAGCGTTTTCGATATATCTGTCGATAGTGCTACTGATACATAGTTACTACGAAATTATTTTGGTATACGGAGTGTGTGAATAAGGAGCTGGTGAATAATATCTTTACTATGGTGCTGTGTGAAATGAAATCTTTTTTGACAGCAGTAAATTTTTGAAAACCGCAGATTTATGCGGAATAAAATATTCAGGCCATTTCTGAACGGCAACTTCCTGGGAATTTTCTCGCTTTTCCCTTTCCTCCTATCATGAATGAAAATTCCCTGAAAATTTTCTATTTTAAATGGCGGTGTTGTACTGCCAAAAAGTGTCAAACAGCTCTTTCGAAGTTCGAATTTCCTCTTAGCAAAATTTCAGGGAAAATGCTACTTACTGCGAGTTAATCATTGCAGGATTTCTTACTCCGGAGAAAAAAATTCCCAGAGAACAAACTCCCCGTGAGTATTCAGAATTGGGCTGATTATAAATTGAAGTGAAAGGAATATTTTACGAAAACATCTACTATCATTGATTGCAATTCATTAATTTAAGCTTTTAATCAATTAAGTAATTTTGAAACAATAAAGAAATGTGTTTACAAGAAATATTTAAAACAAAGTTACACTTCTTTAGTTTGCCATCAGGAACTCCATTTCCAAACGTTTTATTGTTTTTGCTTAAATTTGGGGCAAACAAATTTTGCACATCAACAATCTTTGCGGTTGTCAAAATTTTCTATGCATTTGTCACAAGCTAGTGAAGTTTTATTTGATTATTTATCACGACATGTTTTCGGCATAAAACGAATTTTATTATATAAATCATTAAATGTATTAATATTTTATCGATAAATTTGTTGATATCACTCCTGGTATTTTTTATTTATATTTTCATTGACATTTCTTCTGTCTTCGCTAAGTACACTTTTTATTATTTTGTCATTATCTATTTCTACACACATATATAGTTATAGGCACCATTCTTATATAGTTTTCCACTGATATTGGTCACTGTTTATCATTGAAAAAGCCATTAAGACATTTTTTAAATTTACTTAATAAAACACGTTTTATTGTTGGAAAGAAAGAAGACGGAATGAAAGGTATCCAAAGTGCCATTGAACACATTTTTATTCCAAAACTATCTCTCCAATTTGTAGCTCTTTGCCACACCGTGCATCGTCTCTTATTTTCTTTGCATAACATCGTTGCTTCTTTATTAACCAAACAGTCAACGTTTTTTAAGCTCTGCTAAATATACGAGCACTTGCTTGTTGCTGCTTTAAAAGCTTCGTACCCAATGTCCTTGTGCTGCATTATTGCCCGGCATTCAACTTTGTATGAACTGTTAGAAAAGGGGAAGTTTGAATAAAACCAAGTCGGAAATTAATTTAGAAAAACTTCACAAAATTAATTCCGTATCAAAAGTAAATTCCGATGGATGATTCTTATGTATTTGGAAATGATTATTTGATTGAAAATGATGTTTATTGGTAAAGATTTAGTTCAGAGATAAATCGCATACCATCTTTAAAAGGGGCACAACTCAAATATCAGATCCGAAAGTATAACTGCTTGTCGATATTAGAGAATATAATCAAGAAGAAAAAATATTTTCATTTATTGGATATGATTCGTGCGATATCCGATGGTTGCAGGTGGCCTGCTATGAATAAAAGAAACAATTTGTTAATATAATTTATGTAAATACATAATAAATATTTTTTTAATGTATAGTAATATTTAATAGTTGCCAAAGAATAAGAAAATAAATTTAAGATCACTCCAGAAAGTAACCTAAATAAATTTGTATTTTTTTCACGCCTGAAAATAATCCTTCTAGAGTTGTTCCAAATGTTGTATTGACGTTTTGCACATTTCTGCATTTACTATCAGGAAATATGTAAGCTTATTACCAAAGGATTTATTTCAAATAATTTATGCTTCTCGCAAAGCCAGTTCGATTATTTGACCTCCAATGTCGCAATGATAATTATGCAACGCCTCATCAGCTATGGTATTTTTATTTCATACTCGGAACAAAGATAAATGACTTGTTCACAGATAATGTTGACACACGAATTTGCATTATACGAATTATTTACTGAATTTAAAGTATGGTCCAATGTTCACCAATGTATTTCAAGGCAAATTTTCTACATTTTCGATTTTCAATAAAGGGCGTCCAGCAGTAGAGCCGTTTTGGCCATGGAATACAATAGCTGAAACAGTCTAGTAAAGCAAATGTTTTTTACTGTGAAATGAGGGCTAAACGAAACGTTTTACATACTTCCTCAAGATAGCTGCTATTAATTCGATATGTGTGTACATTTAGTTTCATTATATAAAAAATTAAGTGAGCTTAAGCTTAGACTCCATTTTTGCACTGATGGAGTGAGTTCAAGCTCAAGAATTGGTACTAAAAATCGAGTCGCAGCTTAAGCGCACTTTTTATGCATAAGTTCAAGGTTTCCAATTATGAGTTCTTCATTTTACCCAAATCTCTTGTGGCCTTATAATTGCTTAAGCTTTGAAAGCGAAAAGACGGAGCTTAGTTGCGAAAATATGCCAGGCGTGGTACGATGCTTGTGTTATGGACGCCACCCACTTTTCTTACATTATCCTTCTTGTGGCTAAGCGCTTCATTAGATACATAGTCGATTCGGTAAGACATCCTTAGAGCGTCTGTGGGCAACTTTGCGTAAATATTTAGGGAAATATAATTGCCTGCGACACCTTTCAGTTTTGGTACCGCTGAAATATTTGCACTTCATCCGGGTTTAGGCTATTCGTTCGGCACTGCATATTGATCATCGCCAGCTGTTTGGCATGGTCGTGGCTGTTTCCCTCCGTTATTGGTTCGAATCCATGCATATTCGCTGGCGATGCCTTTGGTTTAGCATCATTCGATCATCCCACGCTTTCCAATACATTACATAGTTCGAAAGCAGGTCCAATGGGCTTTTGCGAGTGAATTATTTCATTGTTCTCTTGCTGTCCGTGGTTTAGCCCACATCTCTTATCAACAAGTTTTAGAATTATTGTCTGTCTGTATGTCTGTCTATCTGTCTGTCTGTATGTTTGCATGGAATTGAATTTAGTTTTCACCGATTTATTTCCAGAGATCCAAACCTTAAACATACATAGGAAGAAATAATATTAGAGCGTTGCCAACTGTTTGTAAATTGCAGTTAAAGGAAATTGTTAAGAAAAAGTAAATACTGCAACATTTCTGTCAGCAAAAATAGGTTTGAGAATGTTTGCAGGCGGAAATATTTTTGTTGAGAGTTGCCACCGGTTTGAAAATTTTAAACTAATTTAATTGATAAGATAAAATTAATATTGCAATATGGGTATCAAACTGAAGAGGCTAAGAAAAGTTTACTGGCGAAAATATTTTGGGGGAGGGTTGCCAACTGTTTGAAAACTTTTATTCAATTAAATTTTAAATATAAGTGAAATATTATAATACGGATATCATACAGCACAAAAATACTTTACATACTGAAGCACGCTGGGTATTTGCTAGTACTAATGTAAAACGAGGAAATTGTATTTTAGAATATGTTCATATCCACAACTTCAAGTACATATATGTACATATGTAGTACATATAAGAATTTTATTTTTTCTAACCAATTTTTCCTACACACCCTACATGTTGCCAATCGATATTTGCGTCGCAACATCGCCGCCAACAGTCGCCGCAATTTCTATTTTTAGAATGTGGGTTGCCAGCTAGCTGTGTACATGTATGTACATACATATTTTATAGCTGCCAACAGTGTGTGAAATTTTGTTTGCGTGTGTGTACGTATTTCTATTTTTACTACCCATTACTATTTTCTACTACTATTTCCGTGCAGTCGTCTATTTGCAGTGTGAACAATAACACAAACATGGAAATGAAAATGAAAATAAAATCTCCGCATGCACTGTACCGAGGTGAGTTTGTTTCTTCCTGGCATTTTTCACATCATGACGCTAATATCCTTGAAAAGTGCATTTCCCAAGGATATCATTGTCGGTGGGTAGCGCAAACAAGCAGCGCGCATACAAACAAACACCAATAGGAGAGTGAACATACGAAAATGCATCTGTATGTGTCAAGGCACCTTGACGCGCCATATAAATAAGTATGTATAGGTATGTACGTATGTATGTATGTATGCATATTTTTGTATCCGCTAGCAATTGCAATGTAAAGTCACTCATACGTAGTGTGCACCGCAAGTATAGCCAGTGTATTTATTCTATGCCTGAATGCATATCTATGTATGTACATGTGTTTATATGTTTGTATGTAAATATTTCAGTGTGAATGCCTGCATGTGCGCATGTGTGTGTGGATTTGAGTGTGTGTGCGCATTTTCTAGTTAAAAGTATGCATTGTATATGGATAAGTGGTTGTATGCAGCTTCTTGTTTGCAACATTCAAACACATTATTGACGGCAACCTGCCAGGTAAGCAGCCAAGCAGTCAAGCAGTCACGTAAGTATGTATGTAGTCAAATAGGCAGCCGAGCAGGCAGGCACGTTGCCAGCCCAGCAGCTGATTCAATTTGGGTGTTGTTTCCTGTCGCTGATGCTTTGTTTTCATTCCATTTCGCTTTGCTGTTTTGTTTTCGGTTTTTCGAATGCAGTTTTGTGTTTGTGTATTTTTTTTCGGGCCTTTTTTTTTTGCCCTTTTTTTTTTTTTTTGCTTTTCTTCTTTTATGCGCATAACTTTTGTGCTGTGCCCGCTTTATTTGTGCGCTTTTTTGATATTGTTTACGCTAGATGGCCCTCGAAAAATATCAAAAGCGTGTACAAACGGTTTTGGGGAGAAGTTTTAGTCATTTTAGTGTTCTTTGAAATTCGTTCAGAGGGAGGTGTTTTTAGGTAAATTTGTGGATATGCTCTACAGCAATTTGGCAGATATGTGCACTAAGCTGCCCATTATGCCAAAAATTGTGACAAGTTGATGATAATGAATGCGTACATATAAAAGGCGTATACTGCGTCACAACGTATGTATGTATGGAACAAAATAATTTTTCTTTTCTTAAAATTAGTACTACATTCAAGTTGGCCCAATGAACTTGTTAAATAAAAAATAGCATTTTATGAAATACAATCGTTGACTTTAGAATATTTGGGGTAAATTTTGGTAGTTGTTTGATTACAAATAAAAAAGCGTTCAAGGCAACCGGTTTTTTTCGTTCAATACACATGGAGCAGCCACACACAGAGAAAAATATAACCAATAGAAGCTAAAAGATAATCGCTTTGAAAAGTTTCTATGCTGAAGACGTAACGTCTGCCTACTGATTTTGTGGGAAAATTTTTTTTAGAATTTATTGAAAGGAGCATCTTTTAAAAATTATATTTCGTAGAGAAAATCGCCTTGCATGCATCAAAACTCAAGTAACTCATATCATCCTATACCAGCGGTCGACGCTACATGCCCTGGGTTCGCCTCGTGTGTAGTCAGCATTATGCTGTCTCCTGAAAAAATTAAATATTTTGATATTTTGTGGTGGAAAATTATATGAAATGGTTGCCACGAACTCGTTAAGAAATTTCTGTATGAAAAATTAAGAAAATTCTGCAAGAAACTCTTCACATAGCAGCATTATTTTCTTTGCTTTGCCGATTTTCTTTCGAAATTTCATAAAAGCATCGAAGTGTGCACAGTTAATTTAATTTTAGAAAATACGGAAAAAAATCGGATGAGATATTTACGAATTCATTAAAATTTCTCTACAGTTCCGAGTACTCTGAAAAATGGTTTGCAGGTTTAGTTCACCGAAAACAAGTAAACTGAAAAAGTGTTTTGGAAGCAAACAAAATTGTATATTTGAACATAAGAAACAAGTTGCAGCCTCCACATATTGGTTAAAAGATAGCCTCGTGTGTAGTCAGTATACGATTGTCTGCCATGAATACATAGGAATTACTTATAGGTTCAACGTTAATGCGGACTGATGTTAACATTTTTGTAGTTGAACTATCACTTGAAATAATTTTGTATGTAAATTAACATAAATAAAAAATAAAATATAAATATATATTAAAAAATTTCTTTCTGAACGTTTCCCCTACTCTGCCCATTTTGCTTTTCACTTAAAATTTTTCTAAAAATATGTAAAACTCGTGAACAAAACACACAAGCTTTCCAATGCTGAATTCAGAAAGAACGTAAAATTCTACGTTCAAATAGCATATCATGTGTGGTGTTCATTTGACCGTCAGGATTTTATGAAGCGTCAATCTTCCTAGTCAATATGTTTTTTTTTTCGCCAAATTTACTAGTCGTAGTAATGAACGAAAAATTTTCCGTTCTTTCTGAATTTGATATAAGAAAGGGAGTTGCCAGTTAAAAGAATCATGTTGACCTAGAGATGGCCTTGAAATTGACCGTCACTTTATTTTACCACTCGGCATTGGAAAGCGTGCGTTTTTTAATGAATATTACATATCTTTAAAAAAGTTTTAAGTTAAACGAAAAATGGGCAGTGGGGGTTAACGTTCAGAGAGACTATCCCATATATAAATTTATACATATGACTTTTAGGAATTGCTAGGAGTAGGCATCGAGCCTGGCTTCTACTGCCTTCTACAGTTTTCCCCACATAATTGCAAATCAAAAATTGCACAACTATTAACCGGGGAATTAATTAACCGATACTCGTTTAATTGACCAGTTCGAGTTCAATTACATACAGAAATTTCGCTAAATTGGACAACCAAATCAATTAAAAGAAAATGCATGTGACATTCTAAATTTAATGATATTTATATTAGTTTAAACTTTAAACGAAAAAATATTAGGAATAAAAACAATTTATATTTATATATTATTGTTCATACGTAAGTACTATGTATGCTTGTCCTCATTTTTTAGAGATAATTGTTCTAAAAAAATAAAATAAATGTAAGAAACAATTAACGGAGGAAAATTTAAGGTATATCTCTTTCATTGCCACGATTATTTTAACCAATTATATGGGGAAACCAATTAACCGGGTTCAATTATGCGAGCAAATTTGTATGGATTTTTTATGCAATATTGTTTTACCGACAAAGTAATTACACAGTTCTGGCCACTCGGCTATCGCGGACGCCGAAGTCGTTTGCATGGTTTGCTTACCGGTTCAATCCTTGTCAAATCTACTAATGATTGAAAACAACCATTTTTGATTCGAATGAATTTTGGTCAAAACTTTTCTTTTATCATATAACGAAGTCCTGTCAACGGAAAAGAAAATTTTCGTAAGTTCAAATCCAAAACTATTAAATTTACAAAACTGTTCTCATAGAGAAAGTGATTCCCTCTATACCTAGGCCAAGAAGAGGCCAAAAGGGCACTGTGATATTGCGACACATACTTGGGATGAAACCTTTCCGTTAACGTAGTAAACTTCGATAATGCAAGGTCTTGTAGAGAGAGCTTTCCGAATATCTGTAGTCGTCTCCTGCTGAGTGCTGGGTATTCCTATATAAGTTGCTGTGCACTCTTCTTCTTCGCATATGCACTCCGAACGTCGAGGCGTGTGTGCCGATTAGACAGTAAATTCTTATGAGAATAGACACATCGGTCCGTTTTAACCCTAAAAATACAAATGTAAGTTTTTCTATCGTAAGAAGGTCACGTAAGCCCACCAGTTTCCCAGAAGGAGAGGTTTCCCCAGCGTTCGCTTGCTGCTGTTGTGCTGTTCCTAACATGTAGTTTAAAAGTGGTCATCGGTATAATACCTAAATAACATATCCTTCTAAATAAAATGCTTGGAATTGAGGCGAAAGGTTTGTGGAATTTTACAACTTTTATACACAGTTTGAAATTTTTATTTATATGGTTTTTGTATAGAGCTATACTTTTGTATACAAATAATGAAGATTAAACAAAAACAAAAGAAAGGTAAATAGTAGAGTCCGACCGATTAATCGGCATCGGCATCGGCTAGTATCGGCACAAAACTGAGCGTCGGCATCGGCATCGGCCTTTTTTCGCCGATTCTTTGCCGATTCCTTGGAATTTCGTTTCAAATGTTCAGGTGAAGCGACAGCCAACATTAAAAAACATTTGCAGACAGCTCACAAAAATTATTTTTTTTTTTTTGTTGAAGGTATTTCACGTTTTTTCCATACAAAAGTATGTGCGACAATTTTCTTTTATATGGAGAACACTTCCAGCAAAAAAAAATTGCCAAAAATTAACGGAATTTTATAGCAGCTTGAAACTTGCACTTCATTATACTAGAATGAAATGGTCTACAAAACTGCATACCAAAATTCTGATTAAATAGTTTGAAATTTTGGTGAAAATAAGCAGAATTTTTCTAATTTTTGTACAAAATTTGAAATCTGAATTTATATGGTGTTTGTTGTATACCAGCTAGACTTTTATAAAAAAAAGAATAAGCATTAAATAAAAAAGACAAAATCGGTAAAAAAATATCGCAATTCTTTTATTTTGTGGACCACTGTATGTATGTACATACATACCTAGCATATAAGTTCTTATGCATTGAGTGCAAAAGAGTGTATTTTAGTACAAAACGAAATGAAATTTTATGTTCCTAAATATCTTTTGCTTAGCACCATAAAAAAAAAATGTTTTATGTAATGTACATAAATGTGATATATGTACATATATTTTTACACTTGCATATGTATGTAAGTACATACATGCGTGTGTAATGTTGCATAACAAGCCAATTAATTCAATTATCTCTTTTCTTTTGTTTTTTTTTGTTAACTCCGTGAAATGAACTGATTTTATGAATTAATACATTTATTTGTAATTTTTTATGGAATCGGTATCGGCATCGGCCGATTCTTTCCCCATATGCCGATTAATCGGCATCGGCATCGGTACCTGAAAAAAAAATTGGAATCGGTCAGACTTTAGTAAATAGTCAAAACATCCCAGAAAATCCTGCAATAATTTCTAAGGGCATCGAAAAATACGAATAAAAACCAAATCTTTATGTTTTTCTAATGCCAAAAACCAAGACAAAATTCCCAAATATATTATGGAGTTATTTGCATTAATATTCGCCATAATAAAAAACAGATATAGTACGTTTAAATTGTGAAAAAAATAGATGTACACTCATGAACAAAAGAATAGGTACAAAATTCAAAATGACGTTCTTTGCAACTTATGTTTATTTATTTATTTTTAATAATTTTGATTCAGAATATAGTTCGATTCATAAGAAAAGCCATATAAGAAGGTTTGAAAGCTTACACAAAGTTCACAAAAGTTAGTCAAAATTACCAAAAAGTTTTCATAAAAATATTAAACTTTCAAATTGAATGGAGTGCATAAGTGCATATTTGAAAATTTTCAAAAAATTCTGAATAGGTAATATGCCTTTTTGTGCTAAGGCTCAGTTAGTCTAGATTTATTTTACGTAACATAACGTAATATACTGGACAACGAAATATTTTTTTTGTTCACAAATTCTTCGATGTGGCTTGCAGGCGGCAAAGTGAGCATCAACTGAAAAGGAAAATACAAAAACAAAATATTTTCGCCTCTCGCTAAGTTGACGTGTTGAGTAGTCACTCACGATTTCTTACGTCAGTTAAGTTAAGTCTGGACTAACTAGACTATAAGTTTTGAAACTTTTATTTATATGGTTTCTGTTATTTATCGAACTAGGTATATTATTCCCAAACAATATCATTTTGAATTGCGCACCTATTCTTTTGTCCATGAGTGTATTTATATAAGGTTATTTGTTTATAATCCGTCGAAGAATTGTTTATCTATCTATTGGAATTTTAATTTTCTACATCGAAACAAATATACCCCAATTTTTCAATTTGATTTTCAAGAATTCTATACCAAATCTATGAAAATTAGTTTTATTCCCATATAAAATACATGGAAAACTATGAGTGCTTTGAGCGACCTCTAAATATTTTTTTGATTTCAAAATTTTTGGATATAGAACAATCGTAGGAGGTGAGAATAAAAAAATTCCGACGTTGTTTTTTCACATGCATTTTTGGACCACCCTATTTTACATGCATCTTTCCGATAAGCTAATCCATAAAACTATCTCCAACTGTTATTGAACGAGAGGGCTTGGGCTCACGTTAGAGGGGAAATCATGTTAAACAAATTGGCGAAAGCTTTCAAGACTTTAAGTACACGTAGCATTTTAGAAGATGCGAGGATGTTAGACAAACGCTAATGAGCAGAGTTTCAAGCACCCAAGCACGAAAATATGCTTGTCTTTGTACTTCTCAAATGGGCGGAAATGGGCAGATGTTAAAAGATCTCACTTTGTGCCGGATGTTGGTTAGTCGCCGCGTCCGCCCAGACAGCTTCTTGCATTAAATGTAACAAAAAAGGAAATAAATTATATTTTCGCGAAAACAGTGAAACGGGTGGCAGCCTTCTGTAAAATGATTTTCGAAATAAAACTGCTTTGATAATCTTTCGGTTTAAGTTGCACTTTTTCATATTTGACTTAAAACAGGTGGCAGCTCTCTTCAAAAATATTTTCAAAATTAGGCGTTCTTAAAGTTGTTTCGTTTTACATCAATAATTTAATATTTTGTTGAACTTATTATTAAAAGTAACGGGTGGCAACGCTGTTCCAAATTGTTTTGAAAACTTTATTTAACATCTTTTGTGTGGCATACATGTAGTAATATGAAATTTCAATTTGTCTTTAAGGTGGCAGCTCTGTCCAAAAATATTTTTGAAGTAAAGCCTTCTTAAAGCTTGTTGTACTTCTTTTAACTTACTGAATTTTACTTTCATATAAGTGGCAACTGTTTTAAAATTGCCTTCGAAGTATATATATTTCTTTAAATTTGTCACATACATATCTGGCCCGACCTTTAGATGTTTAAAATCACAGTTATTTTATATAACTATCATGTATTTATTCAGTCTGAAGGCGAAAACAAAAATTTATATTTAATTATTCACTTAAACAGTCGTACCGAATTCCTTGGAGCTAGGTAAATAATTCCAAATGTGCAGCTAAACAAATGTCAGTGTAAACAAAACCCAAAAGAACAGATCTTGCCACTTTTTATTTATTTGACAAACAAAGCGAAGGTAAAATGTGTTAGAGGCCAAAAAACTGCCTTTGCAAAAGTTGAAAAATGCCAAGCATTGCACAAGTATAAATAAGCAAATATTCATGTATGCATGTATGTCGAACAATATGCACCGAAACAGACAAGAAGTGGAAAAAGTCATATGAATATGGATAGAGAATACATATGTACGCAAAAAAAACGCGCGCAATGTTCGAAATAATAGTGAAAACCCAGTCTTGGCAGAAAAGGTGTCAGCCAGCGATGAGCCCAAATTCAAATGCACAAGCGGATAAAAAAAGTGCAGAGCACGAGGGAAGCTGGAGAAGAAAGAACAAACAGCGTGCAAAAGGATGCCAGGCTAGGCAGTCGGACACGAAACGCGCACCAAACTCGGCAAGGAATTTGCAAACAAAGCACCGAGGCAGTGAGCCAGCAGCACACTTGCTGCATTTGTGAATTGAGTGCATTTGGGCTAACACACCGGGGCGTATGAGTTATTATTGCTTAGTGGCTGTGATTTGTAAGCGACAACAAACATGCATACGACGTACACACATACATACATACTACATATCTACATTGAAAGATTGCAGCAGCTTCCATATGAGTCGCAGCCATCACATAATCCAGCATGAGTGAGTGCAAAGCTGTGTTTGTTTGCATTTTTTGTATACCTATGCGCTAAACAATGGAAATGTGCACGAAATATACACCAATAAAGCAGAAACAAAGCAATAAGAGCAATGGAAAAAATAAAATGAAGCAATTCACAGCAATTTTTCTATGTTTGCTAGCAATCAACTGGGCTAAACAAAAAGACGGTACGAGTATTATTTAGGCATGTGTGTGTGTGTGTGTGTGTGTGCACGTGTTAGTGGTATTGCAGTGTGACAAATTTTTGCCAGTGCAATATTCATAAACGCATGCGACTGTAGATGCAAGCAAGTTAAAATTTATATTCCAGCTGCCTGTTGTCAAACTTTGTTGCTGCGCTGTTAGTACATAAATCTGCTGCCTGTGCCTTCTCAATGGTCCCCTATGGTTCACACGTAGTTCACACATTACACATAACTTCCTTTCATCGCTGAAATTATTCAGCAAATGCAAACATTTCTCAGCAATTTTGTGAGTTAAGCGGTAACTGAGCTGAAGTTGTCGAGAGACTTAAAGTGCTATACCCGACGATAAAAGTCTAATATACTTATGTACATTAGACTATATCACAAAAAAAATAGCGATTTTTCCGCCGGGATTACAAAATCTATTATATTTTAAGACTAATAAATATTAAATATTTCGGAAAAATACTAAGATTTACGTGAGCTGGACTGATTGAAAAAATTGAGTTTTTGTGAATAAAAAGGTTTTTCGGAAAAAATCCCTTCAGATGACAAAACAGTTTAAGCTTTAAAAATCTACATACATAAAAATATTCAAACATTTTTTCAACGAAATTATAATAATGAGATTTTTGATGCTCTTTTTAAAGATTTCTTTAAGATAAACTTGATTAGCTGGGCCAAAACTATATCGACATTGACTTGTGAGGTATCAGTGGAAAGGTATTTTTATATCCTTTTCATTTCTTTGCAAAAAAACTTATTCACGTCCCAATTTTTCTTTATCAAATACCTACCTAATTCTATATGGAATGAGGACTGTTTGTCTTACCTTTCTCTTTCATGCTCTGAATGAGCTTATTTGCAAACAAATAAAAAGTGCGAGAAAACTTCTTTCCAATGATACCTCATACGTATGAATCGGTACAGTTTAGCCTTTGAAAAAGTTCAAAAACAGCTTCAAAAATCTCATTATTGTGATTCCGTTGAATTTTTTTGTTTTTCATTTTTATGCAAATTTTTTAAGTTTAAACTGTTTTGTCATTAAAGAACTGTTTCTATTCAAAAAAAATTCAATTTTTGGAGGTATTTTCAAATCGGTCCAGCTCATGTAAATCTTAATATTTTTCCGAAATATTTCGGTGAAAGTCTTAAAATAGGTTAATAGGTTTTTTTAATTACGATGGGAAAACAGTAATATTTTTTTTTTTAATGGGGAGTGATGCAGTCTAATGTACATACATACAAATAAACGTGTCACCAATAGAGTTGTGTTAAAATCTAAAATATTGGATGACTATTTAGAAAGATGAACACTTTCACAGAGTTTGGGGGCAAAACAAAAAGTAACTTGATTGAAAAGTCTTTTTATTTTTTTTTTCTTTTAAAGCTTAAAATCCTATGCCCGGTTGCACCTAACAATTTTGAAATTATCAGCCTGTTAAAATTGAAAATGGCACAATGGCATAATTTTGTTCGGATAATTGGAAATTTAAATTTTAATAGTCTGAAAAGTTTTAAAAATGATTGGTGAAACTAAACTTACTACTCCTACCAAATATTCTAACATTTTAATTCTGAATGTTTATGAAAGCGTGAGTGTTGGTCTTTCACGCTTAAATACAAGGATAGGTTATAATCCGGATTAATGTTAAGCATAAGTTTTGAGGAGAGCTGCCACCTGTTTCAAAAGTTAAAATCAATTAATTAATAAGTACACTAATGTATTAGAACAATATAGGTCTAACTAAAGTGGTTCAAAAACTATTTATTGTGAATATATTTTGGCAGAGGGTTGCCAACTGTTAAAAAAATTAAATCCAATGTATTTAGCAGGTTAAATTAGATATTTTTACATGATTGTCAAGCGATAGAGGTTTAAGAAAACATTATTTCGAAAATATTATTGACGGCGGTTGCCGCCTATTTAAGAAAGAAGCTTTCCACCACCTGTTTATTCTTTATAGAATATTTTTTAAGAGATTTGCCACCTCTTTAAAAATTCAAAGTCAATTAATTATTACAATAAATAAAATATTATAACATTGATTAGAAGGGTTGCTGCCAGTACGAAATGTTGAAATTCATTTTTTGAGCAACGTTATGAAATATTTTTTGTGGGTATCAAACGAGATAGATTTATTTCGAAATCGATTTTTTAGTGGCTTGCCGCCTATTTTGGATTACAAAGTCATTTTAATCAAGAAATTACATGAAATATTTTATATGGGAATCAAATCAGCGAGATGCCTAAGAAAGCTTAGTTTCGAAAACATTTTTAAAGAGTGTTGCCACCTAATTTAAAATTCAAGATCAATCTGTTTAACTAGTTAAATGAAATATTTTAATGTGAGTGTCGAACGTAAGAGGTTTGAACAAGGGCCAAAGACGTCGGAAAAATTGTTGACGAATGTTGCCACTTGGTTAGAAGTTCAAAATCAATTTAATTAACAAGTTAAAGGAAATAATTTGATATTAAAATAATTTTATTGAGTAAAATGAAATATTATAGCAAACAGGCAAGCTAGCTTTATTTCTCAAATACTAAAGATTTTTTTTTAAATATTTTTGAAGGGGTTGCATCAGTTTAAGAGTTCCAGTACTGTATTTTTGTGTACGATCAAAGCAGATTCTAAAACCTTGGAAGTTCTTTCTTGAACTCATACTTACTTTCATTTAAAATGGAAGCTTTCCGAAGAAAGCCTAACTTGGATAACTGTAAACTATTTTAAACTTAAATAAGCCATATCTCGCGCATTCGTTTATCCTCTCGCCAGCGAAGAATATCCTATACCCATTAGCGAACATACATTTTCTACACCAAAGTGGCAGATTCACATACATATATGTACATATATATACATACATATTATAGCTGCCTAGTGACTATCTATACGCAAGCGAAGCATAAAACGATTTGCTTAATACTTGAAGCAGCTAAGAATTTAACAATGTACAAGAAAAACAGCAAGTACGTCACCGCAGAGACAATAAAATCCGTAGAACAAAAAGCCATGTCGGAATACCAATTGTAAATAGTACTCACTACTCACACAAAAACACACAAAGTGACAAGTTTGAACTGCCGTAGTCCTGCGACCGAGCCGAAAATTCACTGGTCCCACTGCAACCGCAAACTTTATCGTCATTTCGACTGTCGCAGTGGCAACTAAAACTTTCGACTTTAACTTCTTATTTTACCGCGCGCGCCTTGCCACACAAAAAAAAAACACACACACACACTGCGGCACGCCACTTATGTAAGCCAACCGAGTTCAACTAAATTCAGTAGAGTTCAACTACTGCAAAATTGTCGCTTCCCCTCTCACCAACTGCACAATCAATTGAACTGCATCGCAATTGTGGCATGCGGCAAGCAGTTTGCGCCAGCAACACACAATATGAATTCTCGGATTTGCTGCTCGCTGGAGTCAAGTGGTTGCAGTAGTGGCGCCAGATGCTGTGCTGTGGCAACTTACTTGGATGGGTCACCTTATCGTCAAAGCGAAAAAGTGGCAAGCGGGCGGCCAAGATGGCGGCGAATAACAATTGAATATTTACTTAAACATGTATACGTACATATGTCTGTTTAAAGTGCCGAGTGACGGCAACATTGTAAGCGATTTGGGTGTACATACATTGCGGCTGACAGTGATTTTCCATTATTGTCCTGCAGTTGCACCGCGAACACATGTTGCGCTTCATTTCAACTCAATTCCCAAGAGAGTTGGGTAGCAATTGTTCGTTGTCTTCTGCATTTACTTACATACTCTATAAGTAGTTGAGCCTACATTGATAAGCTTGCTATTCTGCGCGGCTTGAGAGAAGTGAATGGTATTATTGCTTGACAATTTTGATTGTGGTGGCAAACCGCAACCAAGTGTGAGGATATCAAGAAAATATCTATGTATTCGCTTTAAGTACTTTGAAACTTGTCTTTTGTGTGGATAGCAGAAGCTCTAAAATAGAAAATACTCGTAAACTATGTGGATGCGTGAAATTTTTAAAATACTCTCAAAAATATTGCAAAAACTTTTACTTGGGACTGACTCTCTTAGTGTTCGGCTATTTAATTCTCTGCTATTTTAGCAAATTAACATATTTTAATTTTATATTTTAATGAAGACCACACATTGTCGTCGCCTCGCTTGCAGATGTGAGAGTTTAAGTTTTATTGTCAAAGTTTTGCTCTTCGCTGCAAATAATTTGCGGAATGGTTCGGATGTGCAAAGAAGTGCCTGTTGGAAAATCTTAAATCAAAATTTTAGTTTCTCACTGTTCATGCTTCCATTTGGGATAGATTCGAGGTGGTGTACAGAAGATGCGATTATCAGATAACGGTAGTTGACTTCTACCACAACTTCGAAATCAATTTTATAGGAAAAAGTCACAGGGAACTTCAACGTTCCAAGCAATGTTGAGATTGCGATCTTCACAGCTGGCTTCAAAATAAAAATTACTTTAGAATAGGATCTGGTGTTTTTTTTTACATGAACTGTCTGTGAGAAAGTCCTATAAACTCCCATATGATTGGAGCACATTTTTGGCTGAGATAAACGCATTTGCCATGGTAGCAAGGCTGGTAAACATGATCGACTTAGCTCCGTCAAACCATGCATTCGATGTGGACAGTTAGGCTGCTATCATATCCCAATATTCGTACCGGAACGTTGTCGACCCCAAAAATACGAGAACTGAAACAGCTTCTGATAAATTCCATTAGAGAATCTGTTGGATTTTCGAAAAAACAGGATGTTTTGAAGACATGTACATAGTAGGTCTGGCGAAATCCTCTCCTGTGCATCACAATGGGTCTATATGGCCTGTGAGTATAGGTCTTAAGTAGTGCTAACCTCAACGAACCTTACCTTACCTAACCCAACATTTGATGACTCTTTTTAGTTTGGCAAAATGAAATCTAACTCGTCGATTCCCATTGCGTCTGATCCACAAATGTGTAATCGAATTGTGGGAAGGCGTATGAGCTGCTCATTTTCATTCCTCTACCTCCAAGTAAGATGTACACAGTGGATCGTCGATGATATCATGGACAGCGACCCATAATCAGTCCCTTCCTTGAGCTACTTGATATTTCCTGATATGTTAGGCCCTTTAATCGGATCCGATCCAATTGGACGTTTGAAAGAACCGCAATTCGCCAAATCATCAGGCAGTTCGTTGCCTTGAACATGGCGGTGCCCCGATACTCACGTGAGTACATGGTGGTTCGATTTTGCAATGGAGTACAACTTCTTTTTACATTCGTCATCAAAAGACACGAGTGGTTTCAAAGTCCTTAAAGGGAACTTGGCTTCGGGTTGAAATATTCTGGCTTCTTTCTACAGCCGCAGGGACTGATTGACACCCAGATCCGCGGAATAGACTCCTATCCCCACACACCGCAGACCATCTTTCATCCATCAGTGTGACATAGATAGCTTCCTTATCTTCAGTTCGCCCCTTCTCCATTCCCTTCTAGATAAAACCCGCTTCAATACCTTAACCCATACACTAACACATACAGAAATTAACTCTAAATTTTCTCTACAAAAATTGTGCCGAATGTGAGTCAAGCCACTACTGCAAAAAGGGCTCTTAGATATTATCTCAAAGGTTTTCCTTGCCGCTGTTAAAAAAAACTCATCTTTTGTATGTTTCTGAAATGAAACTCGAACCCATTGCGTACACTGCCCTGCATATTTTCAGATTCCCATTCGTACCGCGTCTCATTTAACTCTTTTCCAACAACTTCCTCTATTTGCAGTCAACTATTATTTGCACCGTGAAAGCTATTCTGGCTGCAAGCATTTCAGTTTTTTTTTTTTTGCATTTGTCTATTTGTGATTTTATTTCATAACTGTCACTGGCAGCCAGCCATTGGACTCTGCCCGAAAATTGGCAGAATTTTAGGCAAAGTTAATGTATGAGCAAAACAAGCAAATATGCAAACTAATATGGGAAGGAGTATTCACGCATACATACTTACGTACATATATGTACATACCTATGTAAATGCGTACAAACGCGATATTCTGTGGAAACTGAAGCACACAAAATCTTTCAAAGTCTGCCAAAAAATACAACCCACTAAACATTTTTAGTTAGTGGAGACAAAATTATTAGTCGAATTTCATTTATCGACGGGTCTCTATGTCTTTAAAATTTAATTTTCATTGAGAGGAATTGTATGCGAAGATAAGTGTAGTATTATTAATACAACCCTGCAGTACGGGCGAGCGACTACAGGACTGATGAATCGGTAGCTACCTGGTAAACTCCGTCAATTACCGACCGACTACTTGCAGTGTATTTCAGCGATTACTTTTTCAAGGCAATGTCCTAGGCGGTAGTCACCATCAGCTCTCTCTGCACTACCGGGAGTTACTTAAGTAGTCACTTGAGTGATTTATGGGCGCCCTCTGTCGTAGTTTTTCGCTATTCTGCTGTCGACTGGTTCGAGTCTGCATTACCATGTGCACTACCACGGGTTAATAGAGTAGCTACTTATCTAAGAGTCGGTGCAGTAGCGGTTAAAAAGTAGCGATTGACTCCAGCAGTACTGGAGGGAAACTATGCAATTGTGCCTTCAAATTTATTCCTGTGTTAAGAAAAATTGCAATCTAAGCCACTAAACTGAAACAAAAAGAATTTATAAACTCTCTTCGGACGTGTCCATAGTACTGATAATTAAGATAATTTTCCAAACAGCATTCAGTAGTCTACTTTGATTCGATACAAAAGTTCTCAGTTTCAGACAAAAATTAATTGCATAAATTGCCATTTCGCATTCAAAACCTGAGTTCGCAAACATTTTTTTATAACTTTAAAGGAGGCTATCTTTCGCTTGTAAAAAGTGGATTTAAATATTTTCTAAGTTGTCTGAAATAAACTCTAAATACCGTTTGGTACATTTTACTTTCTACCCGAATACAAAGCTGGTGGCAATCGGTGAGTTTTACACCTTTTGCTTAGTTGGTTATAGAAATGTGTTCGTATTTACCTACATATGTATGAATGTTTATACAAATTTGCTTGTATACAATTGGATTATTAAATTTTCAAAATTAATTTACCTCGATTTTGTCGTATTTGACATGCCTTTCAGCCATGCTTTCATTCACTGATTTATAACAACGCAAAAGTTATTAAAAATTACAAAGGGAAATAAAATTTCTATGCACAGTTTTCTATTAATATTTTTATGCATGTGTATATTTACATTAGTGTGCCATGGGGTGGAGTCGCTTTTCTGGGTATGCAGTTACAGTTGCACGGCTACACTCAATCCTGGCTCCTGCGTCCTCGTTCGCACGTCTGGGCAACGTGAGTAACCCATGTGTAAGATGCGGTAATCAATCCGTGTAGAATCATTAATCAAGGCAGAGAGATAAGGAGCTTCGGTGCAGCCTCTTCCATTTACTCGGTTTAAGGGCTAACAGAAGTTATCGGCAGTCTGTTCAATAGTAGTAGTAGTAAGTCTATTTGGAACACGCGGATTGCTATATGAGGCCATGAGGGCCCGAGGATTCTATCTACAGAAACAAATTTTTTAGTAATATGAGAAAGAAGGATCTACAAAAAATAAATGCGGTCCTTTACTAAAAAGTATTTTGCACCTACGTGCTACTTTATATTATAGTAAAAGAAAACTAATAGGTCGTGCCTCGGACTGTTGCAGTTTCGATTCTTGCAATGCATTTTAAGGTGCACCTTAACTTTTATCGAAATGTCAGTTAGGCTACTCTGGAGCTTA
This sequence comes from Rhagoletis pomonella, assembly GCF_013731165.1. NCBI lineage: Eukaryota > Metazoa > Arthropoda > Insecta > Diptera > Tephritidae > Rhagoletis > Rhagoletis pomonella. The sequence goes on along the minus strand of NW_023458561.1, from coordinate 46,630,631 downwards.
AGGCCTCATACAAAAGTGTATTCTCCCAGCTATAGGTCGTTCGGACCCGCCACCTAACAAAAGTTTAATCCAGTAAAAATATATAAAATACCTAGGGTAACTGAACACCTTTGCAACGTTAAGGTGGATAAAGAATGCATACTTTGTTCTACTGACAGAAACTTCAGTCTTCATAACACCACCGGCAGGGAATATGAAAATAGTACCAGACGCCGACATCTAAACATCCACAAAGCCACTTGGACGTGACCTAAACGAATACCGACATTGCTACCCTGTTTTCACAGAACACTATGGATCTAAACCCGGAGAGTTATATTCTACCCTCCCCCTAATCCAGATTGTTGTGCGCCACTGTGCCTATTGGATGGATTGCAGTCTATAGCTCTCTCACAGTATTCTGACGGCGCCTGGCGGATCCAAAGTTGGGCTTGCTTTGGCAAGGGTTTCTGCCGTCTTCGACCTCCCCTTTTTTTCTGATAACCAGAAGGTCTCGTCTCAGTAGGTGCCCAATGAACCTGCACGAGTAGGCTAGACGGTGCCAAAAGAGCCTGCCCGTCCCCACTATCGTTTTCAGGTTTCTGCATGAACGGCTAAGCTCCCGTAGGAAAGTAACCTCTAGGGAAACCGGCATGACTAAACCACCAGAGGGAACGTCGCTCCCGGTTGACAAGAAACGTGCGGGCCGTCTCCTTAGGGCCACTTCGGGCACACCCTCGTAGCATGTAGTGACCGACCCGCAGTCCTCCACGCATAAGCAGAGCACCACTAATGTACATAATGTAGGCGTTGCCTTTAACCTCCCTATCTGTGAACATCTGCCGTAACTTTACATAGTAAAGAGGTAGTACAAAAATATCTGGGCCTCGATACAAACCGATACGCGGTTGCCAGGACATTTACGTAGAAGGATGGGAAAATGTAGAGTTTTCTTTAGAGCCTTAACATACATAGACATAAACAAAATATGTATGTATGTACATTACACCGTGCCACCTTCTAACAATTGGTGCAAATGCACCAATCTGGAACAATTTTTATTGTGCTGTATTGGAGCACAATAAAAAAATTGTCCCAATCAAATGCTGTACAGTCACACGGTTGCCTCTTTTTATACAATTTTGATTGCCGCAAGTTGGTGAAAATCAATATAGTGACAATAATTGCCCCAAATTTATCACACGATTGTTCTAGCATGCGGAAATCGTGACAATAAGATGTTGCGCTGACTTCTAAATTCTGTTTTGTTCTTTGTTGTGTAAAACTGGCGTATTCTTAAAAAAAAGAAAATTTCATCTAATTTATATATTGTGGGCTCATTTTATGCATATTTGTTGTTTGAAAGCAAAGAAGCAACAACTTGAGCCTAATGAAAACTGACGCATTTATTTAGAAGTTTGAGTGTACAGTTTTTTTTATTTTTCGACGATAACTGCAACGTGCTAAATATGTGGAGTTCAAGTTACAAGAGTTTTCTTTTTAATTTTGGTTTTCTTTTTAATTTTGCTTTTTTATTAATTACAAGTAAAATCAAATAAATAAAAATTTCAAATTTATACAACAATTATAAACATTTCTTAAACTTTTGATCACAATTCAATGGTTTATAATTTGGATTTCTAGAAAAAAATTTGTTGTGCAAAAAAATTATAAAAAATCGACAGGATTTTTTAGCAACTTCAAACTTGCACCTTATTGTACTAAATTTTAATGAGCTATAAAACTGAATAACAATTTTTTTTTCTAGAAATCGAAATTAAAAACCTTGCAATTGTGTTCAAAAATGTAAGAAATTTTTATAATTTTTGTATAAAGCTTGCAATTTATGCGGTTTTTGTTAGACAACGAGCTATACTTTTATAGAAAAATAATGAACACTAAATAAATAGAAGAAAAATAGTCAAAACTGGTCAAAATGTTGAGGTTCTACCGTTTCGTCTGGGCTGTATGGAACTTTTTAATAAATTTATACTGTCATGGCAGTTTGCCAATTGGTGACATAAAATACCTTTCGTATTCTTCTCGTATGAGTTTTGCTTGTGGTGGTATAGATCGCAGCAAAGATTCCGTCATCGGACTTCAAGATAAATTATAATTTGAATACAAATTAAATTAAAAGTTATGTTTCTTCCGAAAACAAGGATATTCATTTCCGTGATTTTTGGACACAGAAGGAAGCAAAAAAGTAAATTATAAATACATAACAGCCTAAATATTGTTGTGTATTGTTCACTTCAATTGCCGCACAAGAACACAATAAATATTGCCGCAATTTTGAAATTTTCATTGCCCCATGATTGCCAATCGAGCTCTCACACGATTGCCGCAAGTGGGTTGTATTTGATTGGGCATTGTAAGCACAATATCGGCCTCTATTGCCGCATGAGTCAATTTATTGTGAAATCACACGATTGGGGCATAAAATGAGGCAATAATTGGTGTATTGCGGCAATCGTGGGATTTCAGCTTAAGGGTACGTTCACACAGAAAGCGGAGCCGAGCCGAGAGAAGCCGTTCCGATCGCAGTGAAGCTTTCAAATTGCTGCAGCTATATGAAAGTGTTCATACAGCAAGTTCTTTCAGAAGCGTTTTGGAGCTGAAAGCAAAGCAGTTTTGATTTTGAGTTTTCTATATAATTTTTCTGCTTCATGACACTGCTGCAAACAAAGTATCAAAACATTCAAATAAGAACGGCAAGTTTTGTGGTATCTTTGTAGTCGAATCCATTCAAAAAGCTCCGCGCCGCCTCGTGCAGTGTGAACACCTGGAGGTTCGCTTCGCTCCGCCTTTCTTCGCTCGACACCGCTCGGCTTTCTGTGTGAACGCACCCTAAGGTACTTTCGCAAGCCAATTAAAAAAGAAAATTATTTTGTCGAACATTCTTCGGTGACACCTACATTTTTTTTAAATAACTCTACTGATCTTGTGGGTAATTATTAGAATGGGGTACGTAAGGTCAATGAACTTTGACACAAAGAAATTGAATCCCCGGGACAAGAAAACAAATATATCACACCTTAAGATCCGACTGTGAACGCCGAATAGAGGAGTATGACGAAAAATATAAAGGCCGAAATGGCGCTATAATTTGACCACATTGGGGTGGCACTTTAGGCTACTAAAAATTTAAATCCTGTGTGTAAGTAATAAAGCGGGGTACTTGTGGTCAATAAACCTTGCAACAAAAATATTGTTTCCTCGAGACAAGAACACCAAAAATATTTTAGGCTCAGGCGTGTACGGCGAAATTTTTATCTGGTACGGTCCAATTTACATACATATGTATGTATGTAAGCGAAATAAAAAAAAAAATTCTTTAAGTTAGTTTAATTTCTTAATTTACGAATTTCACCGTAGCATTACAGAATATCAGTTTTCCACAGAACTAATTGCATTAAATTGCAACTTTCCTTTAATTTACGAAAATATCAACTGCTAATATAAAGATATACCCTTGCATGCATATGTACTTAAAAATGCGTTCATATACATAAGTAAATGCATAGCGTGGAGCCTGTTAAAGGCGAATATTAAAGCGATCTTGTGTCGCGACATCATTAACCTTTCAACATGCTGATACATATAAGAAGACAAGCAACGCATCTAAAGGTGCCTACGTACTTAATTACAACATGCACATTTATCCACACATTAACTGCTGAAAAATTTCATTTCCGCCGTGCCTCATCACCGGAAATGTTGTCACAATTAAAAATGCACGCTAGTGGGCCTGCCGACATATCGGCAATACCACAACGACATCCTCTCGGCAACACTTTCCACGTGATTTTCTGTGCACACACCGTTTCGCTCTTCGTCGCATGCTTTAACACCAAAAAAGCTGAAAATACATATGTTAACAAAAAAATGTGCGAATAAAGTTGTTCATTTTATCTTCGAAAATTCGCAATTTTTTGTTTTAAATGCACTTCATTCATTTCATTATAAATCGCAGTAGGTTGCAAGGTGCAAGCAGTTAGCAGTGGATTGCAAAATGTCAGTGGCAGGAAGAAACATCGGATGAAATGCAATCGAGATTTTAAATTAACGTAACACTGCTCAGGAAATTCTCTGATTTAAAATTACTTATTTATCTCTTAGTCACAGGATAAATGAGAACTGCGGCGCTGGCGTCACTTCTAGGATGAAAAGAATTCATACTTTCGAAAGAATGTCAGGCCAGGAATTCTTCAGATTGAAGAGGAGTCCAAAATTTTGGTAGAAACAAAAAACACTGTGTTTTCTCGGTACCCCTCAATTGTCGCGTGGGTCTGAATTTACCCCAAGATGGCCTTTTGAATGATGCCTATTTCTCTGCAGAAGCTGTACGGCACTTTTCCTCATACCAGCTCTTCCTGCATGGGTGGTGTGTAGTAGCCAACCACTTATTCCGCAGCGACAAGAAGAGATTGAGAAATATATTCCCACTCTCATTTATATCCGGTCGATGACAAGTTTCTTGTTTAAGCAGGATTCAGAGTAGACTGCGAAAGTTCTCACTCATCTTTTGTGACTGTAGCTTTCCGAATTCGAGTTTTTGTCGCGCCTATCACAACATTATCAATTTGGTTTTCGTCTTCGATCAGGGGACACCCAAATGGTTCTGTGGATGTTTCGATGCTGGTGTATGGTATTATTTAGTCTTTAAGGATATTTTTATCTAATACTGCTGTTTCTTTAGCAAAAATTTCATTTTAAATTGGGTAGGTTCAGAAGACGCAGCAGTTGAGCGCAACCGTTGTTAAAAAAAAATCAGTGATCGTTATGCGTCTTCTGAACGACTTGATACATTAGCTGTCAAATTCAACTCTCAAAGGTACACACCAACATGTTGTCTCAAATGATCAGAAAAATTTTACGATTATTTAACACGCAACTATTCAGTTGATCAGAAGTACACAACAGAGCGTTCAGAAGGTGCAATCGCACCAGTTACTGAGCTGTTGCGCCTTCTGAACGTGCCCATTAACAAATTTTTTTTTGATGACAGCATTTTTTTTTTGTCCCAAAGGTTCACTATCAAAATTGTATCTTAAAAATCAATTACAAATGACGAACTTTGGGCAAACATTATTTTTATCTATCTTGAAGGTTGAAAGGGGTTGCTATCTGTTTGACAATCGAAATTAGTTTGTCAAATGACATTACCATATAGATGATGGACGAAAACGAGATAAGAAAGTTTGATTTTGAAAATATTTTTGAAGATAGATGCCACCTATTTAAATGGCCAAAGTATAATATATTAATATATGCCATTCAATTTGGCACAATTATTAGTTGTGCCCTCATACGTCGTGCCAAAATTAAAATAATACCGTTTTGTAGAGAAAGACATTTTTTAAGTAATTTTCGAGGGAAGTACTACGCTGCGACTAATTGCTTTAGCGCAATCGATTGTTTTTACCTTCCTTTTATTAGATCGGGATGTAACTATGTCATATTGATGCGCCTAAAAGATGCAGCAATTTGTATTCTAAAGTTACATACCTGATGACTGTACGTATGGAAATGATAATAGCGAGGTTTCAGTTTTTTAAACTAGAATTTTTTTATTTTCTGATGAAGTGGCATTAAACGCGGGCCTTCATGGCGTATGAGTTTAATATTATTTTCTGGTTTATATTTCATACAAATAAAACAAGGAATCGTTCAATTTGACAATCAATTACGAGAAATAAATTAGTCGCAGCCCAACTCCCCTGACAAAGCTTCAAAGCGCAAAATTATCTCACCGTTTGCTTTTATTTTAGAATCGAACACGAAAAGAGAAAGGCGCAATCAAAAGGCGACATTCTTTTGATAGAAACGAAATCTCCATTAGATGCATTTTTTTCTATGAAAGCATATTTTTTTTCAACTTGATACGATGAACGAAAATCGTCAGTTATATAAGCAGCGAAGCGTATTCGTTATTTCAATCTAGATTATAAACCGTCTATGTGCCTGATTTTATTTAAATCTGTTCTCCCGTTTCAGCGTGAAAAAGTAACAAACATTTTTTTTTTTTCAATAAAATATACTTTGTTCGATACTTTTGAGGTTAAATTTCCATTGTTGCGATTTCTCTATATTTTTCCTATATATAGTATATTCCATGAACTTTTGGCTTCAAGCTCCAAAAATTTTAATTTCATTATCTTCTTTCCAACCGAATATCTACAATTTTGAAAATAAATAAGAGATTTTGCCCATAATGTGGCGATGAGGAAATCTGTACATATGCACAAAATATAAGATTGAATTTCTGGAAATTTGTTGAATTCTTCGCATTACAAATTTCTACTGCTTTACGCCAAGTATTTACATCCACAAGTATCTATGTAGAATTAACTGATTTTAAAAATGTTATATTTATGGTATATAGTAAATATATATATATATATATATATATATTTGCAATTTTTTAATAAAATAATAAACTCACTAATCCAATCCTACTTATTTTTTACAAACGCTCACTTGTTCGCTTGCCCAACGAAACCCAAAAAATTGTATTTGAATTGCAAATTTCCTTGATGGCTTACACTTTGAATGAACACGCTGATGTACGAACTGCGGATGCCAATGTGTAACTGTAACGCTACGGACTACATGCAATGTTTCAATATAACAACATGCCATCAATACAACAACACCCCATGAATATGCAACAACTACTATTAATGCTGCTACTCGTTGAATGCATCGAATGCAGCCAAACTGGATGGCGTGAAAACGTATATGCGTATGCGTCGTGTGCCCAATCATCTGCAGGTGAAAGTCATTAAATGGTTCGATTACCTGTGGCTGACCCAAAAGTGTTCCGACGAGGAGCGAGCTGTATCCTGTCTTCCTGATAAATTAAAGGTAAATATGGTCAAACACATGCGCGAATACAAATGCACCCATACATACATACATACATACATATGCACATACGCATGTATTTGTGCGTCATTTATAAGCAGCTATAAATAGCACCGAGCAAGCGCATGAAATTGCATTGCTTTCACTTCGAATTTGCAGCCATTGCAATGGGAAATATTTATGATGTTGCGTATAATCAAATGCTGGTAAAAGGACATTGCACACACTTTCCATGCTCAAATGCCTGGTCGCTGCATATCTACATATATACCCTTACTACACGCACGACTTTTGGCATTTTATAAAATGAACGGCTAGAACTCAGTTGTTGGTTATTGGCCATTGGCCATTGGCTATTGGCTATTGGCTATTGGCGTTCGGAAATTCGAAATGTGGTATCATTTGGCAAATTCTTTTTTTTCTGTTTTTTTTTTAATGCTCTGTTTGCCTACTGCTGACGTAATGAGCGATTTAATGCTTATGCATATACACATACCTACCTACATACACGCTTCACATTTCAAGTCCACTTAGCTTAGCGTGTGTGTATGTTCATACATACGTACATATATATGCGCTCACATTGCCAACCAAATTACTATTGCGTTTGAGTTGATTTACATTTGTAATTGTATTTTCGAAATTTCACATTTCCAGCATGACTTTCACATTTCAGTTCTTATCAGCATTTTTTAACTATTTTTCTTTTTTTTACTCCATTTTCTCGCCCATCCACTAATTCACTTATTCGTATACTTATTACATATTTGCAGGCTGAAATAGCAATTAACGTCCATTTAGATACACTTAAGCGAGTTGAAATTTTTCAAAATACCGAAGCGGGTTTCCTATGCGAATTGGTGCTACGTCTGCGGCCGGTACTCTTCTCACCCGGTGACTACATTTGTCGAAAGGGTAAGTACTGATTCACTTGTTTACTCCTATATAAATATGTATGTATACATATATGCATATAGACATATAAACTTAGATGCACGCATATGCAACTAATAAGTATATATCGATTTGTAGCCATATTGCTTTAAATGGTAATTGATAGTAAGCGCCAAAATTAAATTTCAGTTGGTAATTGAAACGGGCTGGGGCTTCTGGTATATTTTGTTGAAATTTTAAAATGTTATTTTTGCTAACAAAACATAGATGTGCATCTTTTGCGTGTTAGAAAGAATTAGATTCCGACTGGAGTTTAGCAGAGGACAACAACAAACTAGTTGTCCTGGTTGCATTTTCTTATTTTTAATTCGATATATTTTTTTAATGGTTTGGTTTAGATAATAATATATAATAAAAAAAATTGCATATTGAACCAAACCTCTATATCCCCTTGTTATTTGACGCACTGAGTGCGCATCCGAGGCCTGTTAGCCCTCTCCACGTCAGTTTCAAGGTCATTTCAAGGACAAATAGGGTAAAAATTCATTGAATAAACCTGAAAATGCTTCTGAATTTGACCTTGAGTTGACCTTGACATGACCTCTAGATGACCTTGAAGAATCAAGGGTGCCACATATTCGACTTAAGCAACAAAAAACAAGACTAAAAGAATAATTTTTATAATTTTTATTGAATAAATCTTTTTCCTATTTGACCCTCAAATGACCTCGAACCTGACATTGTGGAGGTCAACGGACCTCAGATTTGTATGTATGGTAGGCCGATCTTCTTCTTAGTTTTCCGCTACACAGGTGGGCTGTGAAACCCAGAACCAGTGGGCTTCAGCACCGATATAAGGCAAATCCAGAGCTGCCCCGCACTCCGCCACTTTTCTTGAGGAAGTGCTGTGCCATAGGAGCGGTTTTGTCTCAGCCCGACTGTTCACCTGTTTATTCACTAGGTTGGTGAATAGTAGCTCCGATGCTCTCCTTATGTCCAATACTTCCGGATGCAAAATGTTGCATTAGTTCGGCAACTTATAGCATTTGTTGAGACCAAACCTCGCTTAGACGACGACCGCCCCTATGCCGTTCTCAGTCTTCGACCCGTCTGTGTGAACAGATGCCAGCACTCTTCGTGCCCTCACGCTACCCTTTGACCTCTTTACTGGCTTCGAAGTTCGTCCCAAAGGGCGAACCGGGATCCTGTAGTTAATCCTTCCGGATAACTTTCGTGTTGTTGTTGTTGTAACAGCAAACAGATTCCCCAAAGAATTTTTGACGAGTGTTGCTGGAGTCACAGTCCTTGGCCAGATATAAATCTGGGTTGTTCCGGTTACTTAGACCCGACTGTTGTGACAACTGGGGTAAGTTTAATGCTATACTACTGTGGCCGTAGACCTGCACGAAAATTGTCCCGTGGAACAAAGACTGGTTGCAGTTATTGACGTCATATTCTTTGTCGTCTTTCTTTACTTCTCCATTGCTGTCTACCCAATATACTCTTGCATGCATAGAGTACCACTGAGGCCTTCTTCACACTCTCCTTCAAATTTACTTTCCACGACAGCTTACTATCGAACTGTTTGATTTAATTAAGAAATCAAGTAAATGTTCGCTGACTGCTTTATCCCCCATTCTAAATAAGTTATATGTTTAGCTTCATTAAATTTGTATTACCTTTATTTTTGTTTTGTTCAAGAAGAGCTTTAAATCTATAGGCAAGTTTTGGAAATCTTTATATCTAAAAAAAAGATTTTTTTTGCAGAAAATAAACGATTGAGTTTAGGTTTTTTCCCCTTCTGCTGTTTTAAAGTATGCCCCTTAATAAAGGAGTAGATGGGTAGGGTAAGCAGTACAACCGGTAGATCTATTGTGCATTAGCTTATCACAACACTGAATCCAGCACCAGAGACACTATGTATTTTAGATTAGACCGGCGGTGGAGGAGGTGTGTGTGCTCTTCTATTGGCCACATATGTCCTTAACAGCCCTCCCTTCTTCGTGAAACGGGTTCGCGCTCAAGAGAAGGGGAGGCTTATAAGAACCCGGTATCTCTTTGGATTGTACCCCACTAATAAGCTTTGGCTTGACAAAGTCCCGTGATGTTTTGCCAATGCAGTTCCTTCAGTTCATTGTTTTCTTCACGGGTGCCTCCTTTATTGTATTGGGACCCACCGCAAGGAAGGGTTCCGGCCCTACCGGGGTCGAGGCAGCAACGGGTCAGGCTAGCTGATCAGCTTCTTCATTTCCTTCGACGCCTATATTTCCTGGTATCCAAATGGTATTATGCCCAGTAAGGACATTAAGCTTCTCGATGCAAGAGCAATGAGGATTTGACTTCGAAGGATAGGAGAGCCATAAGTGTCACCTGATTATCACTAAGTATAAGCATCCCCTACCTTCGATAATTCCTACGCAGGTTAATCTCTGCGCATAGACTGATAGCGGAAATAAAGGGGTACAAATTTATAGTTCCCAAATAGTAGTAAAATATGGATCAAGAAACGCCTCTTCTTGTTGACTTTTTTTAATTAAGGGCAAATTCGCCATTTTTTAATTAGAATTGAACCGACAATTGTTCTCGTTTATTTTTAAGACATTCATAAAAACCAGAACTAAAACTTAGCTATACAATTGCATCTAAACATTTCAGAAAAAATCAGAAGATTTGCGCCAATTTCCGAAACACAAAAAAAAAGTCCGAGAAAATCTCTAAAGCTCTGAATAAAAACCAAAAATTGCTAAATATTTAACCTTCCACTATGGACCAGGATACTAACTGACTATCGAGCTTATGGTGAACAAGATTGAAAATGCTGCATGTGTGCATTTTGATAAAATTTGTTTGGTTCCTTACCGAGGAAGTCTTTGTTCTTTTATTCTTAAAAATTAAATCTATAACTTTAAGAATTGTGTACAAAGTAGATTCCACTGATCAGGCAGGCGTGCTGAGAGAGACTCAATGGCCCCCGGCAACATTTTTTCCTTACATATACATAGATCACTCCGCCTATCAAGAGGATAATAGGTAGTAAGAGTGACTGGTTCGTTAGAAATGCTTCGGAAGCACATGAACATTTTTGGAACTAATGTGACCCTCGAAAACTTCCAAGTTCTCGGGATATACTACCGTCTACGGAGGTTAAAGCTAGCTAGCGATACGAAACCTCCTTAATTTGGGGGCTTAGATAGTTAATCGGTTCGAGTAGTCAACTTTTCTCCAGTAGTTTAAAATAGAAAGCAGCGTAGTCCCCAGGCACAAGACCAGTAAATTCTCACGGTACAGCGTCGAGGTAAAGCTTCAGCGCTTCTTCTGCGCTTGTCGTCTGGTAGTTCAGCTCAACTCCTAAGTATCGTTAAGTATCGGAAGGTAATATTTCCATTCGCCGCAGTTCATTGCTGCCTTACACGTTTCAAAAATTTAAACATCTACAAAAAGAAATTTTTTCAATACAAATATTTATTTATAAAAAATAAATAGTATTAACTGAATCTCGAGCTATTGCTTATTTTTATCAAATGCTCAGTTTGCATATGCGTGTTTCTTTGATAGCTTCTGGAAGCACACATTTACTAACAAATATTTTCATTTCATCTATTCTAATCGCTGCTACCCTCCACAATGACAATGCCGCCTCGCCTAATCGCTATTTGTGGGTCCATCGCACGCTGTAACAACAAACTGTTTAACATTCGATTTGGTGTTTTTGTCGCAACCCTAATTGCGCTGCCAACTGTGAATTAACAACAACAACAACAATGCGCACAAAATGGGCGGAAATTGGAAAATTGTAAATTTACACGAAATTTTAACAACGCAACAATGCGAATATACGTACGAATACAACACCCATCCTCGCATGCATGGGAATACATACTTATGCGCACTAACGCTATGCTGGATTGACCGGCCAACCGACTACTCATCATCCTCACATGTTGGCTAATGAATTGCGCGCTGCATTTTGGTTACAAAATTCTGCTGCCAAACAAACTGTCAAATAACACTCACTACCCTCGTGCTTGTATGTGGTTGTGTGCACGTTTGCTTCTTATACAAACACAAATGAAAATGTCCTGCTTCACTCGACGATGACGACGACGACAACGACAACGTTAATGAACGGTCTGCTGGCTTTCCTCCGGCCTCTGTCTACTGCTGCCTCAATTGCTCATTTCCTATGTACGCGTGTGATTGGAAACAAATGGCACCACAACGGAAACGACACCACTCTCATACTAACAATAAATCACCCGCTTGAACATCTTAACCACACCATTGGGATTTTGCACGTTTCTCGATTGCTATGACACTTAATGCTACTATCTTTACTGCTCTTCCCCACCTCATACACACTTGGCCGCCAACTATGAATGATCGCCACCCACTGGACCGACTCGCAAAACGAACAATCAACACTCGACGACCGCAAACCACTGAAATCAACACAAAACCCGCTCACCCGCTCCCCTTCACTCTACTCTACTCTACTCTACTCTACTTGATCGGTGACAATTCGGCGTTACTGTAAACACTCGGTGTCCTTATCCAACCACCATTGCATGCCATCACTCTTATCGGCCGGCAACTACATTTGTGCTAATCAACCGCCGATACAGGTGAGGTTGGCAAGGAAATGTACATAGTGAATCGTGGCCGTCTGCAGGTGGTCGCCGACAATGGGAAGACGGTGATGGCTTCACTGAAGGCAGGTTCCTATTTTGGCGAGATTAGTATACTGAATATGGGCACAGCAGGTAAAGAACTTGGTAAATATCAGTTTTAGTGCGCCAGGCGGAACAATATACACGTAAATAAGAATGTTCTAAAAAAAAAATAGAAATAAAAAAATTTGAAATCCCTTAGCAGTGGATGCTTACTACCCCTCGTAGAGGCATAAAAGCGAATAATAGAAGAAATGCCATAATACACCTATTAAGTTGTGTAACTGTTTTCTCCCCCCGCCCTCCCCTACAAAAGTACATTTAACAACTTTGCACATACAAAACAACAGAAATATTCGCATTCGTAAATTCATTGCACTTTATTTGAAAGAGAAGAAATTTAATTAGATGTGGTTGTTTGTGGCGATATTTGTATGCTTTTTAAATGTGTGTAAGTGTTCAAATTTTTCTTAACCGCTCTACTAGTTTTTCTTTTGGTTATTTCTTGATATTGTGTTACACGTAGCCCCATTCACAAAAACTCCAATTAAAATAATATGATTCACAACATACAGCCATACAATTTAAAAAATGCATTGTGTTACTGAGAATATTTATGTATGCACATTAGGGTGGTCCAAAAAACAAATAAAAGTGAGGATTTTATTGCTCTCACCCTCTAGGATTGTTCTATGCTATAAAAAGAATCGACCCATTTTTTTATTTCAAAAAAAAAAATTAGAGGTCGTCAAAGCGCTCAAAGTTTTCCATGTATTTTATGTACATTAGACTGCATCACCAAAAAAAGTTGCGGTTTTTCCGCCGGGATTACAAAATTTATTATATTATAAGACGTCCACCAAAATATTTCGGAAAAATATTAAGACTTAAGCGAGCTGGACCGATTTGAAAATACCTCCAAAAATGAAGTTTTTTATAAATAAAAATAGTTTCTTAAAGAACTTTTTGAATAATTTTGAATAATTGAATTTAAAAATCTTTTCAACGGAATCGTAAGAATAAGATTTTTGATGCTGTTTTTTTACTTTTTTCAAAGATTGGTTTACGAAAAATATGAATAACTGGGCCAAAAATGTTCTGATATAGACTTATGGGATCTCAGTAGAAAAGTATTTTCACACTATTTTTATTTCTGGCCAAAAAAACGTCATTCGTGTCCCATCTTGTTCATCCTACCTTTCTCCTCCAACCTTTGAATGAGTTGATCAGTAAAGAAATAAAAAGGGTGAGAAAATACCTTTCCAATAACACCTCTTAAGTCTAAATCGGAAGAGTTTAGGTTCAGTTTTTTAAGTTTTTCCTGTACCAATCTTTGAAAAAAGTTAAAAAACAGCATCAAAAATCTCATCATTACGATTCCGTTCAAATTTCTTTTTTTTAATTTTTTTCAAACATTTTTATGCAAATATTTTAAGCTTAAACCGTTTTGGCATTTGAGGGGATTTTTTCAAAAATAAATCTTTAAGAAACTATTTTTATTCATAAAAAACTCCATTTTTGGAGGTATTTTCAAATCGGTCCAGCTCACTTAAATCTTAATATTTTTCCGAAATATTTTGGTGGACGTCTTAGAATATAATAGATTTTATAATTCCAATGGAAAAATAGTACCGATTTTTTTTTTT
>NW_023458561.1:46609903-46616475 GCF_013731165.1 Rhagoletis pomonella | reverse complement strand
AATAAAATTTATTTCTTATTTGGTTGACAAATCAAATCACAAATAAAATTTATTTAGGATTTGATGCAAATTTCAATTCAGAAATAAATTTGATTTATGGATTTGTGATTTGACTAAATCAAAATCACGCAACCCTGTTTGGAAGTAATGGTATAGAACTCTTGAAAGCCAATTATTTTCGATCGAAAAACTGTATTTATCTTCAGGAGACTTCCAGCAATAGATAGGACTCAATTGTTTATTTAGTATTCAAAAAACCTGAAAAATGCAATAGGCGATCCCATAAAAATTCGTTAGTATTAGAAATGGTAACATAAAAAATTGGGTGTTATCATTAGAAATCGCCTGCAGAGAAACAGAGTTTTCCAACCAAAAATATTGATTTTTAACAATTAGAGACCACTTCTGCGAAATATTGCTATTTTCACTTTATAGGATGTATGGAAAACTGTAAGCGCTTGAGCGACCTCTAAATATATTTTGATTTCGAAAAGAAACAGGGATATATTTATATCTAGAAGAATTCTAGAAGTATTATAATTCGGACTTAACTTTTTTCACATGTATTTTTAGACCACACTATTGTACATAAATATGTACACATAAGTCTGTGGTAAAATCAGATTGATGACTGTCACAATGCCCGTCAAACTTAAATGCCGGCGAGCCGTTGTAGAGGTTCGCGGTTCGAAGCCTGGACCTTCTTTAAAAACTATATTTTTTATATAATATATTTTTAATAATTGAAATTTTAAATTTAAGTTTTTATTTTATTTTATATTTTAAATAAATTTTAAGTCATAAATTTGTTTTAAATTTTTTAATTTGCCATATTTCTTACTATGTCACATTTTAATTTGGCGACATATCTTGACACTTCTTTCTTCTCCATACCCTTGCCAATAGTAGAATTGTCAAAAATTCGACGAATGGGCTATTTAGCTTTTTACATGCATATATTCGATATAGGTAAGGTTAGGATATCCGCCTTCATAAGTTCAGGCGTAGCAGTAAAATAACTATTTATGTTGCCATTAATGGGAGGAGCGGATGCAAGGGAATGCTTCGTTCTGTGGCGCAGATCAGATCTAGCGGACACCAACTTCCGGTATCAGAACTTAATTTTCTTGATTGGCCCTGTATCCACCTGGCCGAGTTTAAAAAAATCACTCCAGTTATATCTCTTTTGTGTCAAGTCCTTCCTTCCACACTTAGACGACACTAATAAAAAGCCCAGTTAACTATAATTCATATAAATTTAATCAAATAACAAATTTTCAAATTTTCAAATTTGAAAAATTCAATTTCAACGATTCAAAGAAAAAAGCCAAAGCTTCTGGTTGTTTTATTGAAATAAAAGGGGTTTAGGTAAAAGAAAATCCTTAAAATGTACCACATTCGGCGTCGCTGAACCATCAGTTTATTGTTTTAATGGACAACCAGTAAGAAAAAGACTGGCTTTCAATTACTAGTACTTACAGTCCCTTTCTGGTATGACGATCTCTTTTGGGTGACTTAAATATTCGGCATCACTTGTGCTGTTACGACCACACCGTAGTTCAGTAAGACACTTCTTTCTGTCTTTTTTCTGAGACTGTCCTTTTTCAATGGCTGTCGAAGGCACAAACTAACGGCCGGTTACTCAATCTCTGGTTACCACTAACTGCAAGTTAAACCTCGTTATCAACTAGCTGTTACATGTTATCAAATCGATCACGTCGATAAAAAATTTTAACATGCAGTTCGTGTTAACCAGATACTGAGTAACCGGTCCTAAATAACGTAGCTGGTAGGTTCCTTATTTCAGTGAAAGCTTAAATCGGCTTAAGCTTACATTTGAATGCGTAATTCTTATCATTGAATTATACAGCCATTTTAGTAAGGTTAAATGTTTGCTCAAAAATAATTGCAGCTGTTTAAGCCATCCAGAGAGAACATATCAATCCTGTATTAATCGTAAAATAACTGTAATTTAATTGCATTATAATTACAAGCCCAATGAGCAATGCCAGTAGAATTGCAGAAAGTTTGTATGGATATGTGTACAGATGTGTTGACAAGTTCACATGTATATTTTGACGAAAATGTGTTATATTCAGTGCGTATATGTGAATATTTGCTATATATAATCGAGACTTACATACATCAAAATATGCCAATAAATATATACTAGGTGCATTCTTTTGCAACCGAGACACAAAAGAACACTCGGTATAGTAGCGAAATACATGCAAAGCAACAACACAAACTTAGTTATTTATCCGAATTCAGGTCGATTGAAAAAATTCGCGACCTCAAGCGTAGTTTTGTTAAGCGAAACATGTTCCCTATTGTGTAATTGCTGACGAAAAAATGCTTGGGGAAATTTTTGTTTCCTTGCAGACATGATTAAAATAACTGTAAATGTTATGCAAATACCTCTCAATATTACTAAATTCCAATGTCTTTTGTCATAAATCCTATTAACCTAATCACATACATATTTCTTGCAAGACACCAACAGGGAATTGAGTGACCTTTGCCGCTTATTTACAAAGAAACGAAGCTAGTATGTGTGTAAATATTAGGGTATTCATTTATTTGCCGTTTTTTGAAAACCAGTATTCGTGTTATTCCAAAAAATGGCAATTGAAAAAGCCATCTCCCCATTTTCGAAAAATTGCTGTTTTTCTTCGAAGGCATTGTTTACAAATGTATTAGTTTAAAAACCTGTTTTTTAATAACGATTTTACAATTTGTATGCATAAATCTCGATGCCCGGAGTTCAGGCTTACCAAATCTCGCAACAGCGATTTAAGTGGTTTTGCAATTGGTCGGTGGGCGGTTTTTCAAAACCATCAACGATATATGAATACCGGGCTTAAGAATCAATAATATATGGACTTATTCAATTTCTCGTTTTATCCAAGCCTTGTGAACCATATATTTTTTATTTTCTTCCTTTTTCTCTTCTAGATCTATATCCGTAATTGCCAAATCATCATTAGTTAAATTTATAATTTTACTTCAATGTACTTCATTTACTGAAAGCAACGGTTCACCGATCTTAACAATCGGGAAAGGTCGAGCATTTAGAACGGACTGTCTTGAGAATAAGAATACACCATCCGCTGAATCAGACCGAGTAAACAAATATAGCTTATTATAGGCAGGCCATTCATCGAAAATCAATCAACACCTTCGTTAACTCTGTAGCTGTAGTTGCTTAGTGAGGCACGCGATCTTTTAACACAACTCCATTGTGGACATTGTAGCAGGTTAAACTGTTCAGTCCAATTGGAATAACTAACTAACTAACCGCCTTTGCATATGCCCACTCATATCATCTCAGCTAAAATCCCTCTCCCTACGGCCCAAAGCCATTGGATCTGGGCTTTCCTTGAGGCCGCCGTTAGATGGGAATAAAGATAATATGTAGTCGATGCACTTATTAAAATTTCTCCTAAACGATTAGAATAATTCTCATGAGAATAGGAATTCGCTCACTTCCTTCCTTTCTTCATAGAGTAAGTTACCTATACTCATTACTATTTGCTCGAAGTCAGAGCTTGGTAAGCCGCTAATACAAAAAACCGTGAAAGATTTTCGTTCGAATTTGCTTTTAAGTTTTCCAGCATTTATATATTTAATTAATAAAAATCTTCTAGTTCCCTTTGCAATAAAATAATTAAATAGAATTTTTAGATTCTGCTATATAAATAAACTAGTGGAAAGCATGGTTTATTCGGTTGCAAAATAAACGCTTTACTCGGTATCTATTCAAAAAATTAAAATTCCAAAAAGAAAAGGTCAAAACCGCTTTGGTAAAACCGGGCCAATCACCCTAGTAAATATGTCTCTCAGCCTATAATTGTCATCGATGCTGTAACATCTTTTGAATTTTGTTCACATTGCACGGACTACGCGTGAATACATAAATACATATGTATGTACATACGGGGTCGGGGTTGCATTTGCACTTACAGACACATGCAGATGTAAATTTGCGTATCGTTTACTCCACATTTGCTTATTCTCTTACAACTCAGTAAACTCGCTCGTTATCAGTTTGCAATTAATGATAAATATGTAAAAATAATAACAGAAAGTAATCGAATTATAAATGAATAAATTCATTTTGTTTTAAAATGCCGCAATGCTTGATTTTCTTTTTCGTTTTAATTTTTTTTTTTGTAGGAGTCATATGTATGTGTGCGTGTCACTATAGTTTACACTTATGTAAAAAGCATAGCAAAATTAGTGCATTCCATACAAATCGTTTGAGAGCATTTTCATGCAGACCTTCACATAAAATACGTAATAAACTTAATTTCAATGAATGCTTTCAATCAGCCATGATCCACTAGGATAATTACACTAGTGCACATGCAGACATACATACATGTGTATATGTATGTACATAACTATGCAGCTGCACATTTGAAGCATTTACGCATTTAACTGCATATAGTATAGCTGAGATGATTGGCTCATTATAGAAATGTAGGAATTATTTCGAATTAATTGGACTGATTTTTTTTTTTATTTTGGTTAATAATCCATGTAAAAACTTTTACTTTCCTGCATTACATTTTTTATCATCACAAACGGAGCATAAATGAATTAATTTAAATTTTAAGTATTGCTTGAAACTCACAAGGCTTTGAAGTGAAAGAGAGTGACTGAAAGGAGCAACCAAATAAGGAATGCTCTGGAGGTTATTCACTCACAAACTAAGCTAAGTACATATTTCACGAAGCAATACAAAATAGACAACTTTCGAACTCCGTCACACGATCACGGGACATTGGCTGCCTAGTGTATACTCACTTAGGAAACCCAAAAAAAAGTAAAAAACTGTCTTCCATTTGCTTTGCGAATGTCCGTCAGTGGTTAGTTTTTCATGCAGACTCCTACGAAAATTCCCAAATGCGCTATTACTAATATTAGCAGACAAGTCCAAGTGGTTTGAAGACACCAAGCAATCATAGCAGCGAGAATATCAGCATAGGTTGGAAGTTGCATATAAAAATGGCGCTTACAACATTAATTGAATCGTAGGAAAATTTTCAGGTAACGCTGCTACCTATTGTCCCTTATGACGCCCTCTGGTTGGCGACGATTGACAACAAATCCCACGTAATCAACTTGCAAAGGAAACAACGTAAGTCACCCTGACTGACATTAGAGGAAATTCTTAGAGCGTCGGAGAGGTGGCGAAGAAATGACGCCGCTCATACTTCCATTCATGACAGGGTAGGGGTGGAGTACAGAAGTTGCGAGTATCAGGTCACAGAAATATACATACATTACCCGCAACTTCGAGATACATATACAGCATAAAGTCAGTTACTTCTGTGTACCGGAAATTAGGAACCAAAGTTAGAGGAATCGGGTCAAAGCATACGGACTTTTTTGGGATTCCTAATCTTCCGAATTGAAGAGGTAACAGCTATCAAAAGCAAAAGGTGTTTGCGAAGGCTGTCGTAACCCCGTAACGATTTCTTAAAAAGTAGTTGAAATGAGATAAAAATCCGTCCAGAAATGTATATAGCTGGAGAAATCGACACAAATTTCTGAGGGATCTCTTTATCGATAGCTTAAGGAAAAATCAACAAATGATCAAAAAATGGTCCCCGAAACATCAGGATAGTTTAAATATGGTTTATTTTAGAACGAATTTCCGTCGTCCCTTTTCAGGTTTGATTTGCAGACAAACCGGTTTCGGCATTGCGCCATCTTCAGTTTCAGAGTACGAAAAATGTCAGTTAACGAAAAATTACGCTGAAGATGGCACAACACCGAAACCGATTTGTTTGCTAACAAAACTTGACAAAGGGATGACGAAAATTCGTTTCAAAATAAATCATTTTCCACCCCCACCCAGTCGGAAAAATCAACCAACATCAACATAGTTCGAAGACATGTAGAGGCAGGTTAAGAAAGTTCCTCGCTTGTGCTTCACAATGGAACATTTAATAAGGCATAAAATAGATAAAATCAATTATCTCATCTATCTGTATTAGACCCTACCAGAAAAACCCGTTCGCCGCACAGCTCTAAGTCTTAAGTATTTTTTCAAGGCAATTTCGAAAAAGAATTCGATTCGAGGCAAACTTTTTTTTGCCGAACGTAGAGGTCCCGTTGCACAATTTTTATAAGTAGAACTAAAAATAAAATAAAATTTATTGCCGATTGTACTAGACATGTCCCTGAAAATATTAAAAGGCGTCGGTCAATACAACTTTCGAAATTCTTTTGCAAAAATAATTTAGACTAAGGGGTGTACAGTCAACTTTTTTGTTTGCTTGTAAGGTGTTATGTTATAATGCGTATGTCTACATATGGGTAAATTTTTTAAAAAGTCCGAGCTAATAATTAAAATCCTAACGGTCTTTAAAAGGTTGTTGTGAGCACTTTACTGGGTATAAGAATAAGTAAAGTAGGAAAATATATATTGCGTCTCACTCATCAAATTTTCCTTAACTCCTAAGGAGCCTAGTAGCCCCGTCGAATTATAAAGAAAACAGCTTGTATAAGTAATCAAAAAATTCAAAATGCAATTTTATTCCGAAACTTTTTGTTGTTTAAAG
>NW_023458561.1:46567830-46609803 GCF_013731165.1 Rhagoletis pomonella | reverse complement strand
TTAGCCGTAAAAGGGGTGTAAAGGAAACATGATTGCCTATTTATATAATGATTTATTTATTTTTAATAATTTTCGTTTAAAATATAATTCAATCAATATCAGAAACTACAATAATAAAAGTTTAAAATCTTGCAAAAATTGCAAAAAAAATAGTCAAACTTCAAAAAATTGTCATCAAAATTTCTAAATTTTTAATTAGAATATTTAGAAAATTTTCGGGTATCCCAAATAAACAATTTGGCAAATGTTTGAAAATTACCTTCGATATCAAATATGAGTATCGAACTGAGAACGAACTCATAACTAACCTTATTTTTCCAACGTTCATTGTGTATTGGAAATACATTCGAGATGGGTTCGACAAAAATTAAAACCATAGTAACAAGAGAAGATGTGGAATGCAGCTCATTTTCGAATGGAAATATAATAAAATCATTCTCTCTCATTCAAATTTCAATTCGATAATGGGCTGGATTTCGAATTCATAACGAAGGAAAAATTCATTCGATAACGAAGGTTCCGTTTTGCTGGAGAATGGTGAGACTTGAAAAAATGTTAGTTTTCCAATCATTTTCGAATTGTTAACCAAGTCCAATGTTTATTGGGTATACAGTTTTGTATCCCACTCAATTGTAGTATAAGATAGTCGCAAGTTTCAAGTCGTTAAAAATTACCGTTGATTTTTTTAATTTTTTTTTTTGTGGATGGTGTTGCCATTTTTTTTTTCATATAAAAAAATGTTGATCATGTGTTAAAATTTGACTGCTATTTTTTCGGACAAAAATAGACGAATATATAAGTAAAAATATGACCTTTATTTCGAGCCCTAACCGCCAAAATAACGTAAGCGACATTTTTTTCAAAATTTTCTTTTTGATGCAGAAATATTCCTAGAGCATCTAGATACATTTCTGCATAAAAAAGAAAATTTTGAAAAAAATGTCGCTTACGTTATTTTGGCGGTTAGAGCTCGATTTTATCGGTGAAAAAAAGGTTAAATATGGTCTCTATTTTTTCGATCAAAAGTAAAACTTAATATTTGATTGCTATTGCGATTCATTATATCAGTTTATATTAAAAACTTACCTAAATAAAAGCATCGAAGCTGTCTAGCTGTCAAAATTTTGTAGGAAGCATATCGCGGCGGCAACGTTGAGCTGTGGCAAAATTTTCTTTCACAGGGTCTTAGGAAGTGAAGATGGCTTCAGACAACGACGAAATTGTCATTTTCGTATTTCAAACGCACAAACCATAAAGCTCAACCGGAACTAACTATTTTAATTTTTTATCTACGAAATATATTTACTGAAGATGAAAAAGTGATTTTTAACTTTGATTTGTATTTTGTTTTCAATTAAAACATATTGTATTGTGAATACGTAAATTGCTATTTTTGACCGGAAAAGTGAAATTAAAATTTTAACTTTTGTATTTGTCCGAAAAGATTGAAGGCAACTTTTAACTTTTTTTGTTTGATCGAAGAAAATTTAATTCAACTGTCGTTTTCGATTGATAAAATCTTCTTCTTGTTGATTGGCACTGTAACCGCCTAGGCGATTTTGGTGTCCAAAACAGCACGTCAGTCGCTTCTCTGCTGTGCTAACTGACGCCAATCACTTCTGGTCACTTCCAGTTGAATGGCAGTCAAAATCTGTCCACTTTTGCGCACGGAACCATCCTCCAAGTTCCATTACTCTACTATAAAACTTCCTAGATATGCCATATGAAAACTTCCGTTTGTATGTGAGGTACCACCCGTGTGCAAAATTTCATGATGATGAAACCAACTCACCTTCGCATTTATAACATCAGTAAGAAAGTAAGGATAACGACATTTTTCGTATTACCAGTAGACTTATTTTCGTTTAACTACTTAATAATAGTTACTTATTTCATATTTTTCAAAGTAATCCATACTAAATCATTATAAAGCAGTCATAATGTGAAAGTTTGCAAAGCCTCGCTACAGAATAACTTCAAATAATCCACAATAATTACGTTCCAAGACACAGTATTGTGAAGTTATGAAACGCAAAGTCTTTAATTAGCTCTACTGAAAAATATACAATTTTGAGTTGTGTTGTTATTGTAGAGGACCATCGATATGTACGAATTCTTACCGACTGACTTTTTGAATTGAAATTTCGAAAATAACGATTATTTTAAATCCCCGATATTAGTAGTCACTCATTGGAAACTGGCATAATCTCTTCGCTTTCTAAGTGTCTGAATCTTATTAGAGCATGTACTAAAGTCAGCATTAGGTACATTTAAATTTATAGTACCTTAATACAGTTAAAAAGAAATATATATTAGCCACTCCGCTTCATTTGGTTCTTAGCTAAAAAGCTAGATTCTCCACAAGTTTGAATAGGTAAAATTATAGAAGAAAAATCTAGATATAAATAAATTTTTTTTGTCTATCGAATCTACATTTACTCTCCGGATCAACGTTTAATGTAAATTATATAAATTTTTATACAATCTTACGCATTAGATTCATTTGTAAAACACCAATGTTTGAATTCCACTTCATCGGTCTCTGCCCTCTATTTCATATAGTAATCAAACTTAAATTTCAACTAAACTTGTTCCGTATCGGCGTAGGTGGGTCGATACAAGTTGGCAGTTCAATACAATATTTTTTTAATCTTATTTTTATTGTTATTTTTATTTTTTTTTTTCATTCAATATTCATCGGTGTTGTGTCAGTGGTTGCCAAAAAGCGTCAATTTAATTTCTGAATAAACCTGCCCACAAGCCAGCGAGTCCACGAAATGCGCCAATAACTCCGCCCACACAAAATGCATACACATAAATAAATACATAGTTACACTTATACGAATGCTAACACACATATATACAAATAAACACTGGCGGCAGAAATAATAGACTCGCCTTAGTTTGAAGACTTTTGGCTATTATTCCATGGTTAATTTTATGTTTAATATTTTTAATAAAAGCCTGCCAAGCTATACAACAAACACCATATAAATCCCTTTTCAAACTTTACACAAAAATTATAAAAATTCGAAAAATTTCGCCAAATGTTTAAACATTTTATTCAGAATTTGTAGAATTTGGTAACAGTTTTGTAGCCCATTCAATTTTAGTACAATAAAGTGCAAGTTTGACAATTTTTTTTGTTGACGATGCTAGGCATTCTGTTCCATATAAAAAAAAATTATCCAGCCCTGTTTTTATGGATAAGAAAAATTTAAAAAATCAATGGTATTTTTTAGGCAATTGAAACTTGCACTTTGATATACTAAAATTGCATTAGCTACAAAACTGCATACCAAAAAACTCTGAGTAAAAATTTGAACAATTTGGCAAAAATTTGTCGAATTTTTATAATTTTTAAAATTTTTGTTCAAAGTCTGAAAGCGGATTTATACGGTGTTTGTTGCATAACTACCTAGGTTTATATTTATAAAAAAAATATTAAAAATAAAATAAACGAAATAAATATAGCCAAAATCCTTAAAAGTACGACGAGCCTATTATTTCTGCCGCCAGTGTATATACATAAAACCACACACACACACCTACATACGTACATATATAGAAATATGGACGTCCATAACCACATACAATCATCACCGGCGGCAGCAAACAACTTACATACTCCCTTCCATGCCACTTGCAAAAGGAATTTCGAATGTCGGTTGCGTTGGCGTTGGTGGCGTTGAAAACGTCAAAACAACATTTATACAAACACAGATCGATATCCAATTTTGGTTGGATTTTTCGGCGCGTAAAGCGTTAACGTTTCGCTCCTTTTGTAATTGCCAAAAAATAATGATTGATTGCTGACTCTGTCGCAAAAATTCATTGATGGTTGTTGTTTTGTGGCGCTGCAAAAGATTTTGCGCAAAAAATAGATAAAATGGTTAAAAAATTTTTATTCATTTTTTTTTTTTTCTTTCACTTAATTTATGTGGCAATCATGTCGATTTTTTTATTTTATTTTTTTTTTTTGTGTTTATATCTCCTAAGTTATCTACTTGCGTGCTAACACTCTCAGAAAATAGTTAGAAAAGAAAAACCTATGTATTTTTGGAATGTTGTTGATTAGCGCTATTTGCGTGGTTGCTTTGACCATTTCGTTCGCCAATCGCTTGTTTGTGGGCCTGCTGCCTGTTTGGTGCCTAGCCGTACTTTGGCGCTGCTGCTGCTGCTGTTGTTGAATATTTGCTTATTTCAGTTATTCGCATTTCTCGCGAACAAGTTTCCCCATTTGCTTCATTTTATTTGGTTTTTTTTTTAGAAACATTTTTGCTGTGAATTCATTAAGCACTCACACATGCATATGGCACGAAAAAGCGAAATCACCGTTGAAATAAAATAAAATATTAATGTATTTATGTGCATATGCGTCTAAAATAAATTAAGTTTAGTAGAGCGAAATAGCGAATAGAGTCCGATGAAGAACACTTTCGCTTGAAAATGTAATAAAAATTTGTATTTGAATAGAAATTAGATTTGTTCACCCTTTTTCAATATTTGCCCATGCAAATTCATTGAAGACGTATGCATGCATAGTGATTGAATAAAAACCAGTATTTGATTAATTAGTTAAAGTCTACACTGTTTGAAACTGAGATTTAAAATTTATTTTACTGGAAGGAAAAGCATGAATCTGAATTAAATACGTATGTATGTATGGTATTCAATAGTTAAGATGAAATATGTAAGAACATTTAAGGTCCCACAAGGAATACGTTAAGTATGGGTTTTGACTTTTGCAAGAGAATTGATTTATACAGCATGTGGTAGTGGTGAAGGTCATAAGTGACAAAAAAGAAATATATCTTTCTGAGTTGAAATTTCGTTTGTTCAAATACCTATTCAGCGTTATCCTGAGTTTCGTCCGAAAAATGTTCATCCTGTTCCTGTTAAATACACGGAAACCAAAAGTGAAAAGTGAACCGGTTCGGGGAAGATGAAACTCATGACGAAGCTGATTATGATTTTTTTATTGAAGTCAGAAATCTTTAATCAACAACTTTATTAAGCTTACGGCTGCTTTTTAAATGAAAAATTAGAAATGTGGGTAAGGAAAAAAGAGTTTGTGTACACGGGGTGAACTAAGCACAGTGGATAGACCACTGTCTTTGTACGTCGAATCTGTTGGCTCAAATCACAACGAACTCGGCTGAGGATATGAGGTGATCTCCGAAATAGCAGCTTTAACTTCTAACATTTGTGAAATTATTGTTGTCTCCACAAAAATTTGTCATCAAAATAACAAAGGCATTTGGCTAAAAATAACAATGCAGTTCTTAAAAATAATATGTTAACTACGATAAATATTGAAACTTATTGAAAAAGTCTCGGAGGATTACGGAAAATATCTAGAGAAAATTCCGAAAACTCCTATAAGTAAATCACCAAGGATCCCGAAAGTCCCACAAAAATTCCGAAAGTTCCGCAGAAAATTTAACACGGATGATACCAAAAAGTACTGAAAATCTACCTAAACACTACAAATCGGGGAAAACACCCTGGATACAGAATAAGTATAATAAACACAAGTAATTCTGAAGAAAAAAAGTAATTTTTAAGCCAAGACCAAAACCGCCTTCAATTCTCATTTATAGAAATCGGTTAACGTGGTCCAAAGTTATGCGGTAACACATATAAAACAAACTAAAAAAATTCTGACGAATTCATAACTCTCTCCTTTTTGTGAAGTCAGTTAATAAATTACGACTGATCCCACAAATCCCAAAAAATATTTCAGAAAATCATGGAAAGTTCCGAAAAGTCCAGGAAAAAATTTCGAAAAATTAAACACAATTAATCCAAGGGGTTCCGAAAATATATATGAGGATTTCGGAAAAATCCAGAATGTCCCGAAAAAAATTGTGGAAATTTTAAAACGAATAGTGTCGAAAAAGGCTCTATGAATCTTGAAAGGCTCGGAAAAAATAAATACGGTTTCCAAAAGCTACGAAAATAGCCATTGAAATTACACAAGAGAAAACCCGAAAACCTTAAAAGAATTTCAAAAGCTAATGAAATATCTCGAAAAGCCCTGAAAAAAATTCTTTATATAAAATGTGAATAACTTTTAAAAGTGATGAAAATGTTGCGAAAAACCTACAAAAAATCCACAATATTCGGAAAAAATTTATTCAAAAAACATTGCTAAAAGTCCCTAAAAAATTGCCAAAAGTTCCGAGCAATCTGGAAAAGTAAAAAGCAGTCCCAAAAAATCTGTAAATAAGCTCGAAAAATCCTGAGAATTTTAAAATAAGCCAAATAGTGTATGAAAAATCCCGAAAACGAGCGTAATAACGCTAATTCGACTAAGTAATAATATTCGCTGTACTATTTAAAAAAAAATTAAAAATATTCGGAAAACTTTCAAAAAGTTTGTCCCAAAAAAAACAAAGTTTTCCGAAAAATCGCTAAGGAGTTTCGAAATGTCCAAGAAAAAGTCCCGGAAAATCCGTAAATAACCAAGAAAGGCACTAAAATTTTTTAAATAAATATGATGTTGTGCTATTAGGAACCGTCTGTAAATTTTGCAATTGCATATCAGATTTTCTTCCACTTTTAAGTTAACCGTAGCTTATTACACGCCATAAATCCTACTCTGTGATAAGCGACCTTAATGAAGTAAACACTTATTCATACACTAACGACGAAGAAATTTTCGCAAGTTCCTTCTCACAAGAATAGTTAACTTCATTTCTGAGTACAAAGGCTTCTACAAAATTTCATTTAAAATTTATACAAAAGGTTTTTCGGCGACAGAAATTAATGCCTTTCGCCTTGGGATCAACTCATTCTAAATATTTTTGCACATATGTACATAAATACAGATGATAATAAACACTTTTCATGCTTTGCAGCTAAAATCCCGGAAATACCCTGACCGAATTTTAAAGACACCTCATATATTTTTTTTTGTATTTGCTTCGAAGCTACTAATGAACTATGAAATTCAGCAGTCATAGGCATACATATGTATTTACTACATTAGTATGCATTCCAGCTAATTATGAGATTGATTCTCAGGCCAAAAAAAGCAAAACATTTGGAATTTTACAAATAATACATATTCATTTATCACCATCTTCTCTCACCTTTTTCTTTAAAAGCGCGCAGTTTGATCTTAGTCAGCGTAATTATACCCAAGCACGGGCCGCTACGTAGTTAGTAGTCGAGAAACGAGAAAAGTAGGTACTGTTATAGTAGTGAACAATTTCACAGTTAAATTTAGAGCCTCAACTGCGAGCATATGACATACATACATACATACATACATGTATGCATACAGATATGTACCATTTCTGAAAAACTGGCAAATCAAACAAAAGACTTAAGTCACAAACTCGCAACCGGTAGCATTTTGCTATTTCTTTTTCGTTAATATTCTCTGCTTTTCTGCTTCTATGCTTTTCATTGCCAAGTGTCTGTATTATATAACAAAAAAATGCTGACTCCATTTAGAAGCAAACAGGCAAGAAGTATGCAGCAGATGTAGTAGAGTGCTGTGGCATGTATTTGTAAATGAATTGCATTTTTTTTTTTTTGAATGCATTTCAATTAAAATGTACAGCCTGATGGATAATGCAACTTTATCCACCATCTATGATAATAAAGTAAGTAACTGCATTTATGGCACATGTGTGACACACGCGATGTTAAACATGCATGACCGTAACATATCCACAAGTGCACTTGTGTTATTTTAATTATACCCAAGACAGAAGAAGAATAAGAAGAGGAAGAATGCTAACTATTTGTATAGTAAGAAAAATATGTAAGTAGAAGCATAAAGAGAGTGTGGTGCATTCTTTTCTACGCATATTATTTTCATTTCCCTCACTTATGCTGTTTGTCTTTTATTAACGATTAAAGATTATTAAATAAGTCGAAACAAACAACAAGGTTATAACAAGAATATAGTTTATTGGTTTTTAACCACTAGCCTTTAGAAAAACGTATGATATTATTTTAGTTTCACAGCGCAAACTAAAGTCAATAGTAGCGGGTTCGGAAGCCAAGGAAGCTCAACAATATCACACACTACTCAAAGTACTCTGTGTTAAATACCCTACCTGCATATCTAACTCATCCGCTTTGCATATTCTTGTCACAGTTCCTGATATCCATCTATATACGTTAATTATTTACAAGTAGAAGATATTTTTATCGCGTCCAAAGGAGATTCGAACATTACTCGAATCTATACTCCATACTAAGGGCAATTGTAACCAAGCAATCGATTGCTCCATCCCTAAACCTTCGACAGTCCCTTTAAGACAAACATCCCGTCAAGAAGAGAGTGGCAAAGAGCAAGACCCTGGAAAAGCGGGGAAATAAATTTGTACACGGGTTGGCTACGGAGTTTTTCTAAGAATTAGGATTTCAATTATCTGCCCGAATTGCGGACTACTGGAGCATTTATCAGGCAGAAGTTCTAGCTATAAAAGAGGAGGCAGTGTACCTTAATACACATGCCGTAACGAAGACTACGATTACTACCTTCAGATAGCCAGTCGGCCATCAAATCAACTGGCAACCTGCAAATTAAGGATTAGAAATAGCATCATTCAAGAGGCCAATAGGTCATGGTTAGACGAAGGTACTTGTACAACAAACAGACTATTAAGGCCGCAAATTGGTAGGATAGAACCTAAAAACTGCGCAGCCTCTCCTAGCTAAGAGGTAGGGACTTTTTCAGCTCTCTCACGGAACTATTCGGTGTAGGAATAAAACCAATCCTACGCTTCATAAGAGCTGCAAAATAGTTCTATACAGAATAGTCACTGAGGTTTCCATGTTTCACAGTGGTAGCATAATGGACCTGCAAGGTCTAGGTTAGTTGGACATTGAACCGACTACCACATCAACCTAACCAAACCTAAACTATTAGCAATTCATCAGTTTGCTGCTTTAATATTATATATGTAAGTACCTCTTCCTAAAATATTAAATAAAAAATTTAGGGAGAGTTCCTGAGAAAAACACCGAACCTTTCGATAACTCTTCCGACTGACTTAAGTCAGTACAAATACTCCGCGCCATCGTCATCGGAGTGGAAACATCAAAGGACATTAAGTTTGGAAAATATTGAAAATGATACACCTGAAACTACAGATGTCAAATTATTTTAAGACGTACTGGTATTTCGGCGGCGCCGGGACTACATCGCGACTGGCTGAAAATACGGCTGTGGCCTTATTCGATCTATGTATTGATATTTTGTGAATATCTGATAATCTTCTTATTCTGCTTTTATTTACGTCAAATGCATAAAAGTTCTGCTGTACTCGAAATAAACCTGTCGCCAACGACAGAGCGCATCACGGCAGGCTCCCCAACTCATTACAACCGGCTTCGGTAATTTCTATCACATTTCAGCACATCATTACTGTTCAGCTTTTGTAGTTCTACGCGTACGAGAATCATATACAAATTACCTTTGATTAGTGATCCGTCTTAAATGAAAGCTTTCTCACCACTTTACAATTATATTCGAGAAATCGCCTAGCCTAAGGGAATTAAGGCAGGCATGAGCTTTTAAGAGCATCTCTGGATGCAGAACTGTAAACCTCGACAAGTTCAACCAGCGAGCTTCGGAAAGCACCAAGTTCTTCCAGATTATGAAACGGTAAATGGAGTGTATCGATGATGATCACCTTGAACCGTCCAGTCCGATCTACTGACTCAGAGCAAACCAGAGTGAGGTCAAGCATCTCCGCGCTTAAAATAAAAATCCAGATGTTGTATGTAGTTAAATTGATTGATACAAAAACAGACTCTCCCTGAAGGTTTTGGCCCAAGCTTCCCCAGACGTAGCGTCGCGACTTCGCATAGACACCACGTTATTGGTGTTTTCCTGCGTTTTGACAAAGCTTTCCACCTCTTCGTCATGCGGCATGTAAATCTAAATTATTCTGAGCTCACTAGCCACTTCGCTTGGAGTTTATTTTCCGAAATTTTAAATTCGGCGCAAAAATTGTTTGTTATTGTGTAGGCCTAATGCTGTTGAATACAAAATAAGACGCTATTAGCGACACTCATATTGACAGCAGCAATTAATTGCTCTTTTTAAGAGACCATAAAAAATACTGATGTCATCTTAAAAAAAAAAATAATAAAATTAAAATTACAAAAACCTGAATTTCACATACATATAAATGCAAATATAAAAATGCTTTTAAATAAATTGTTAAGCACTAAGTTTTGTATTTAACAAAGCTTATTAAGCGATAAACGATAAGCGTTGAATTGAAGAGATGACGTGCTGTAATGTTTTGCAGCTGTAACATGTAAATATTTGCAAAATTACTCAATATTTATTATATTGGCAGAGCAAAAGTAACTGCGATGAGAGCTAATAGCGAAAATCGAAACCTTGAATTACTTAGCAGCCCAGGCTGGTGATGATTTGAGTTGCTAAGATAAATTAAAAAACAATCAACAAAACTGCATTAAATTTATAATGGGCAGATAAATATTTGAGCTATTGCTTTTTGTTGGCTAGAAAATATATGAATTATCATAACCGTAGCTGGGTCATATAAATTTGTGAAAATAAAAATAAAAACAAGCGTGGCATAGATTTCGATTCACATTGCACTGATTTCACTTTTTTTCCAAATTGTTTACGGGGCAATCAAAGCGCCAAATGAACTTCATCGCTCACTTCACAATTACGTCGTAGCTTTAAAAAAAAAAAACGGTGAATTCACACTGGTGTTGTGATCTCATTAGTGGCGTTGTCGCATGACGACTGTCGGCCAATACCATATGTATGTATGTATGTATGTTTATAAATGAACGCGTATTGGCTTATACTAATTTATGAATGCACAACTTGGCTATATAAAACTCGGCCGCACTGCGAGCGAATCTGACATTGGCATTGAACTTAAATGCGTGCAATTAGTCATATCTCTGTTGTGTATTCGTGTGCAATTAGCTGTGTATGTTTACGTACAAACATACATATTTTCAATGGTAACATGCAGTTAAACATTTATAAATATATATGTACATATTAGGGCGGGTCGATTTTTTTTTTCTACTATGGGCATATAGCTTGGGAGGATTCTACGTTTAGGTCTTAGCAAAATGTCCGAAGAAACTATGGGTCTGAAGTCAGTTAGGAGTTTGCAAAATTGCTGCTGTCTGCTGGAAGTTTAAAAAAAAGATGAGTATAGAAATGGTTTCCTTATACGAAAGAACCCCTTATAGCATGTTTTATACAAAATTTAAGCTCTTTTTTACGACACGATAAAAAAATATTAAGAAACCAATTTTCGCAATTCGGCAAACTCCAAATTGATTTTAGTCCTATGGTTTATTCGGCAAATTTTCTTAGAATTACACGCACTTCTGTTCCATACGCGCATAGTCGAAAAATCTCCCATACAAATTGACCCGCCCTGATGTGTACATATATATAGTTGGTGAAGGAAAACTGGTTGAAAATGAGAAAATGACTTGTGCATTATTTTCTGAACCAAAAAAAAACCAGATAAAACACTCAAATGGGCGTATAAAATTGTTTTCGAATGCAGTCATGCGATTAGCTGTGACTATGATTTTTCTATAGCAAGCAAATGCACAGTAATATTTGTGCTCGTTTTTTTTTCTTTCTTCTTTACCTAGAAAACTATTTTAATGTACATCTAATTGTTTTTCAGGGTTTGTGCGAAAAACGCAACATTGAATTAAAAATTTAGTTCCGGATTTAAGCGATTCATGATAGATTACCTTCAATTTAATTATTGGGATGATAATGGTTTTTCCTTCACAAATTAAATTGCCCCTAACCCAGTTTTGGCTTTCTAATGCAATAGGAAATGCTAAAGGGTAGGTTAGATTAGGCTTGGTAAGATGTCAACCCTCAAAGGGGCTCACTTAGACTGTTATTGAATGTCCATTGTATTACCACTAAAAAAAAAAATTATCCGGGAACGGTACAACAGGTAAACAAGTAAAGCTAGAAAATCGCTTGGAGCTGGTTATGAACTTCCGCAAACCGCTGATGTCCACTCTAGAGAGTTGCTCTGGACCAATCATGAAGTACAACACGAGATGTTTAAACCTTTAGCCTCGCAAGGGAGGGAAGCTGAGAGGATAGTTCTGAGATGATTCCCCCTCATCGTCCTACATACAGTTGCGGCGCATCGGGTCCGCAGCAATATTAAGCCGTACCGCATGAATTCCCATGGGGCACTGCCTAGACAGAACCCTCATCAAAACCGGGAGTTGTCGCTTAGTTAGCTGTAGAAGTTTCCTTGATCAACTACCGGCCAAAAGAACCTTTCAACTTTGCATGTCGATGTTTCCACCAAGCGTTCGCTGAGCCGACTAAGAGCCCATTTGTCCAGAATCAGTCCGCAGGTTGCCATAGGTACCACAATAACTTCCCTTTCGCTAGTGATGGCTTCTAGGGTACTCTGCCTGGCCAGTTCATCGACACAGGAGTTTCCTGCAATGTTACTGTGCCCCGCAACCCAAATCAGTCTGAAGTGGAAGTCATCCGAGGCCAGCGGCGGATACAGAATTTTCTGATAGAGGGGGCTTTGCGGGAAATTTTGCACCTTTTTCTAATTACCTTAAACGAGCAATTTTTGTGTATATGTATACTTATCCATAAGTTTCTCGGCAACGGCTCTAACGTAGCAAAATGAAAAATCGTTTTAAAAAGACTTTCGAAGTTGTATTCTTCCAATTGTCAAAAACTTTTTATTTTTCACAGGGAAAATACCGTAAAAATTATTTGCGAATATCTATGGAAATTATCAGGGTTTGAAATCAGCCATCAACCTTCGACCCATCCGTGAAGATATTCACCGATCCTTTGCCCCAGAGATAACCTTTTCACCCCATATGCCCCTTTGTCGGATGTGTGCAGAGAATATCGCTCTAGGAGCCATCCTGGGTACACACCGATCGGTTATTATCGTTATGAAATTAAATTTTGC
The DNA here is from genome assembly GCF_013731165.1 of Rhagoletis pomonella. Taxonomy (NCBI): domain Eukaryota; kingdom Metazoa; phylum Arthropoda; class Insecta; order Diptera; family Tephritidae; genus Rhagoletis; species Rhagoletis pomonella. The sequence goes on along the minus strand of NW_023458561.1, from coordinate 46,596,844 downwards.
TAACATAGCCCATTGCCCGGAGTGTCCATACTCCGGATGGAGAGAGCGAATCCAGTTTTGAGAGGTCCAGGAATACAAGATTTGGTAGCTATAACCAAAAAATATAATAATTATCAAATCAAATGCTGAGAGAAACATAATTAATTTGACCTAACTAAACTCTTTTCTCTCAGTGTAGTGAGGAAAAGAGCGACTTGGCGTTAGCGTACCAGTGCAGCTCGGCCGCAATCGCTTAGGCGGCTATGGCAATAATTATAAAAACGTATGCAGAATATGTTTCACATAATATATAAAAAATTAAATTAAATTTTTTTTTCAGTGCAAAAATCTCGAGCCTACGTAGTCGGGAATGACCCAGATTTATATCTGCCCAAGGACTGCCACTTCATCATCATTTCCCGAAAACCTTTAAGGAATTGGTATGCTGCTACAACAACCTCATAATCTTTAGGAAATCTGTTAGAATACCATTTGTTGCAAAATTTAAAAAGCTTACCAAAGCGTAAAACTATTTGCGACAGTGGTGATATAAAATCGCAAGTAAATAGTACTCGCAATCAAAATATCATCAAATAGATTTGCATATTTGATCTATTTACGTACATTTGAGAGGCAAAATGCTTTCAAATCGGATCAGTAGTACATAGCTCAACTTCGCAATTTTTGTGCAATTTGGAAAACGACAACAACAAACATATGTATATAAGTATATATATTATGTACATACATATGTAGAGTTCGTAACGACGTAAATGGCAATGATGCCCACGCATTTGCTTTAGCGATATGCAAATTTAAGCTGCATTTGAAAACAAATGCTGTAAGCTGCATACAATATTGCAACACTCACAAATACCATGACACCAAAAGCCCGACGATACCTGTACCAAAAAGATAACAGGCGGGCAAGTGAAGTCATATTATATTTAATGCCCAAATGAATTTCCACCATTTCCATTGAACTAGTTTCAAGCTTATGCAAAACGTTAAAATTTGTTTACTTCCAAATGTTCAAATGCTAGCCCTCTACACTTGACTTGGCTATTTAAAGTTCAAAGAATAAAAGTCGTTTCGATTTTTATTTTGACTAAATATTATTTTACGCAATGTCAGGCTTTATTTGCATTCATTTTTTTTTTTTGTTGCTGGTGGTCGCTCACATTCGCATAAGCAATTCTAAAAACTATACAAAAAAAGAAATAAAAATCAATGACTGCATTTTTCGCTCTCGTTGGTGTTGTTGTTGCTAGGCGTATTTGTGTCAGTTAAAGTGACACAAAACGGAAAAGGCGGCAGCGATTTCCTGCGCTTTGCAACCGCCATAACGTTGACGACTGCATGGGCTACAACAACAACAACAAGCTCAACAGTAGTGACATCAACAGAAACAAGGCGAGCTGCCACAACCTGCCATTGCCTGCAATTGCACACTCACACCAACACCGTGACAATAAATCGTAGTGCACTTTTTTTTGGCAAATTGCAGCGAAGCAGATTACTTTCTATTTTTTTGTTTGTTTTTTTTTGGTTCTTGCACTGACGCATATTGAATATTACTATTTTCTAGTTTTTCGAGGTGTAGAATTGTATGGCTTGCTCATACGCTGACACTCTGTCTTTGGGTTTCATTTTTTTTTTTTTTTTTTTTTTTTGGTTTTTTTTTTTTTTTTTTTCTTTTTTTCTTCTTCTTTTTTTTTTTTTTTTTTTTTTTTTTTTTTTTTTTTTTGTTGGCAACTCTTTTGATTCGCACCTGCCTTAGCGCTTAGATGTGACTGCTAGTGTTCGCACTGCGTGGATTTTCGCACTCTCAATTGTGGTTATTCAACATTTCCAATGCATTTTTCGTGCATAGATTTTTAGTAATTTGTGGAATTGCTTTCGATTTCTGAAACTTAAGCGGTTTGTGTGCGAAGTGATTTAGAATTGTTTTGACAGCTTTTGTGGTTGAGTTCACACTAACCAAATGATTTTATTGTTTGCGATATGTGCACTTCATCTCGATTTTAGTAGTTGAGTAACAACAGAAGTTGACTTGTGAAAATTTTTTAAATAATTCACAACGAAATCTGCCTATTCAGACATTTTGTTCACACTAAGACTCTTTTACACTTCACCATTCTAATGTATTCGGGTAGAAGACCTTCCAACAGCGGGTGCGCTTCGACAGACAATAGCCAACTTTCTTCTGCAAAAAGGATTCTAGTTAGTTAATAAATAATTTGTTTGTCTCACCATTATAGGACGGGTGGGATCAATGATTTGTTGAGCGTAATTTTGGTTCGTTAAGCCAAGGGTCTGCTTTGCAAATTTCTGCCAAGTAAAAAGCCGTAACAAAACTTCATTAATGATAATCCTTTACCTTGCATGACTGTACTAGTCGTAACAGCTCGAAGTGAGAGCCCTCCCAGAGTATAAATAGAAAGTGCACCATACGTGTTTTTCTAGACATAACTGGTTTATTCAATAATGGGTCATTCAGAATAGTATTCTAAACCAATTTTTATAAGCTCAATGTAGAAGCGCTAGCAGGGAGGAGAGAGCTAGCAAGGAGGCTGAGACCCCTCCTCATTTAGATTTCAGACTAAGCTTTGAAGCGCTTATCTCCCCCTCCCACTTCATGGCCTAGAACTGGCTGCCAAAAGGAGGCCCAGAAGATCGCTACAATGATTTGAAAGGACGGAAATGCGTTTTAGCATTATACAGCACTTATGAATAAGACTAAAAGTTCGCAAACGTATCTGGTAACACAATGTACCTATTCACACTGTTCATATGCGCAAAACTATGGCAATAGCGATCAGATTAGAGTTTTGGTCTCACCGCTTGAATTTCTATTCGACCGGGAAGTGGATGCTGCCACCTTACTGAAATCTAAAGCTGTATGGCATGAGGCCTACCTATCCAAAATTGAACTCCAGGCAATGGTATTGAAGGCTGATAGCCATATTACAAGTCTTATTAGAAAATATTGAGTTCGGTGCTGCAAACTATTTCTATTCGTTTATACATATGGAAATAGGTAGAAAAAAGCAATAATAACATCGTGAACTGAAAGGTCTTTTGTACCTCTAAGAACTGTGCCTAACCTAGGTAGTCGAACTCATCATTCCTAAGTTTTTGATCATAGGGTCAAAAGAAAATGTGTTTGTAAATTTAATCGTCCTTAAAGCAAAGCCGGAAGTCCGACTCTTCGATAAAATCTATTCGGTGCATATAAGATCGTAGTTTGTTTTTGCTAGTTAAGTGCCCGGAGAGTGGCCTGTGGTAATTTCTGATGAGTTAAATAACATACGATTTATTGAAAAGGTAGCCAAAGAGCCTAGCCTGCCTGACCAGTACTAACTGCGTTCAGAGTGTACCCACTCAGTAATTAAGGCTCTTTGTTATTGTATTTTTCGCCAGAGCTTGAAGTCTGTTAAAGCCGTATTTAACAAGTTTTGGATCATCATTATGTTTTTGAGGGCCCGTATAACTGCTAAGCGCCTTTCTACGCGCTCGAAACCCTTTTCAAGGTTTAATTTGACGCAGGTTAGAATTGCTTGCCTATGAAGATTGCGAGTTTGGTGCCAGGTCCATAGATACCTACACCTGCTCTGTCTCCCAGCCTTTAACCGTCCGTTTACCATTCTACCTACATATATGGTATTAAGGAGAGTCCGTTTGTCCACAGCTTTATTCATTATTTTGCTAGTACAATATTCTGCACTACTACAAAAGTATATTTACTTAGTTATAGGAATGTATGCACATTAGGGTGGTCCAAATGTAGTAAAGTCGGAATTTTAATTCTCTCAGTCCCGCTCTCTATACCGAAAAAGTATTCCTCTGTTTTTTATAAATCCTACAATTTTATAATTTTCTCGGAAAGATTTACTTATCAATATGTTGTGGCCATTTGACGTTAAGCTGATTCAGTTGAAGTTGTTTTTTTTTTCATATTATTCCGATTCAAAATCTGGATATAAATACTTACTTAATATGTCCATATTTGATCAAAAAATAATTTACTTGTCATAATTTCAGTTTAAGATTTAAATGTTTACAGCATTTGTGGCTTTTTTTTTTTTTACTTCACCACCCACATTCCAGACGCCATTCGTCATAAGATTTCTTTATATGAAAAAGATGTTCACTTTTACAGCTAAAAATTTTAAAATCCCAAATAAGGTCTATATGACGAAATTTCTCTACATTAACCCTTCAAGATGTTTATCTTGTGCCAACCAAACGAAAAAAAAAACATAATAATAAAACAGTAAAGTAAAAATCGTACGCAAAAACAAAATACCATAGTAGTGACATCATTTCATGCCAACAGCCTTTTCCGAGTTGTCTTGTGAGATTTAAAAAGTTAAAAGCTCAATGTACTGTTTATTAAGAAATGTGTTATGTATGTACATATATAAGTATGCGCATACTTGTATACTTAAGATAGACATCGCAACACGTATCGATGAGCAAAGCTTCTCAATCAGCCATGCAGGTGTTAAATAAAAAGCAATTTCTAGAATCTCTAGCTAAGTGAGTAGGCGGCAAAAACGAAATATGTACTCACAGTCTTTTCATTCACAAGTGACTGACTTCTCATTGAGTATTATTGAGCATTATATACATACATATTGAAATATTTTATGCAATAATAACAATGCTGGCAGAAAACACATTCTCATTTTGTAGAAACAATTTTAATCTTATTAAAAATACATACTTGTACATATACGAGTAACTTTACATATGAAGTAGGAGAACTATCGAAAAGACTGCTATATTGAAAATACCAAATTTATATACATATTATTCCTGATGTTATTGCGATTTTTTCCCCTCTTTTTTCAGCCTGTTTCCTCATTTTTGATAAAACAAAAATTAACTATTGTAAAAGATTAATTTAAAACAATATTTAATAAGAATTATATCAAGACATGAAAATCAGAGCTTCTGATGAGTTCGAAAGTTGCTTACGCATAAATAAATATCCTCCGTGACAAGATTATGGCATAGCCATGAAACAATAGGGGTATTCTCTGAGTCTTGCAAAGCCCTCTTGCACGGTGCACATATTGCACGGTAAAAACCGGTTTTCGTATGGGATAGCATTGCAAACCGTGCAATTCGTGCACCGTGCAAGAGGGCTTTGGAAGACTCAGAGAATACCCGTAATCATAGAGCAGTCCCCTTATAGCTGCCACATTTTTTATAAAAATATATTTCCTTTGCCTCCCTTATAGGGATCTTACATGGTCAAATTGTCTGATCAAACTGTGTATATGTGTTAGTGAAATTTGGTATGTTAGTGAATAGGTCACATGTATGAATTTGATGGCTGTTTGACCAAAATCAAAGTGGTGCTGATTTTCATCAAATTTGATAGTCGTTTAATCAAATCGATACACTAAGCGAACAAACAAGTACAGAAGAATTTAAATAAAAAACAAGAAAGGGGCAAGAAAAAATACGAATTCGAATACGTTTTAAAATTAAAAAATCGCCCAAGGTTTTTTGTGGTGATATAACTTTATCAAAAACTGAAATTTGATGTTTTGTTTTACTCGTGTGAGCGAAACCATCCAATTATACATACATGCAAGTACACAAGAATTGAAATGAAAACAAAAAAAGTAGCAAAGCAAAAGATGAATACGACTTCATTTTAATGTTAATAAATGAATTTTGTATTCTGAGGCTTGTATTTAGATTCAACCAAAACTTGATGGGTTGTTTGACGCCTTTAGTCACACAATTTGGCCATATAAAGGGACCTTATTAGGAACAAACTGCACCTATCACAGAAACTGATGCAATTTAATAAAACAAGAAACTGCACCATGGCCAACTTAATTATGAATAAGAAAACGACAGACAGGTCAAGGAATGCACCATGCACTGATACCAAATAATTCTAACAATAGTCAAAGGGTTGTCCCAGGCCTGCCTGTTTATGCATGCAAACCGCCCTAACAAAGTTATAAAAGTTGGCGTAAAAGTTCTGTTCCAGAAATTTCAGGCGCTCTGAATTAGAAGCTCTCAATTAAATACCATGGTGAGAACCTGACGGCCATATGGCCAACGGTTGAGTGTCCCGCTAGTATTCCGATGTACCTACGTTCGGTTTTAAGATCCATAGCCAACTCATCGAGCAATAGATCGAGAGCGATGCATCTGCAATATTTACTATTTATTGTAGGTATTTTCGAGATTTTCGAACGCATATAGAGTTATTCGTTATTGAAATAACGGCCTTGATAGCAGCCTAACCATCTGAAACGAAGTCGGATTTTGATGGATCTAGATCAACTGTGCTTCCCAACTTCTCCGGCGTGTAAATTGCCTGCAAAACACCGCTGAAATCTACGTGCGTCTTAAAAATTAATTGTCTGAGAGAAGTCTTCAAACCTTGTTGAAAAATCCACTTGGCAGCTATCTCATCTTCATCGGAATCTCATCTTCAATTAGAGCGTTATAAGGTTCCCAGTTTATAGGCGAGAAATAAATCCAAAGACTTTACCTCTTTTGACAATTGAAACTTTTCGCCGCTTTGTGATCTACTTAGTGCGAAAATTGTCTATCTTATATCGCTTCATGGACAGAACTATTTAGTTCAGTTTTAGAGGATTAACCCCCAGTACATTCCTCTCTGCACACCTTGGCAGATCGTTAGGTGCAGATTGTAGTATCTTACTGGCCGTTGAGATAAACTACCCTACGGCCAAGGTGACTGCATCATCTGTGTACGCAACAACCTTAATGGTTTACGATGTAGTATGAATCAGAAATCCATTTAGTAGATGTTAAGTAAGGACGTAAGGAAGAATGGATCCGTAGAGTCAAAAGTTACTCCATCACTTTCTGGAGAATAGAAACGAAACTGATTGGTAGAAAATCTTCCAGTCTTCCCTGCTTTAGAGATGAAGACAACTCTTATGTGCCTTCGTGGCTTCGGAATAGATATAGCTTAAGAGGAGGCTGACTCTGCAAATTGTCGTTAGCCAGGGAGTTAGTGTAGGAATCGTTGCTTGAAGCATAGTTGGTATGACTACATACGGACAGGCAGGCATACAGGGTTGGTAGGATGTCTTTAGCCTTGAAAAAAAATTATTATGTATTGAATACTCTGTTTAATGGTGGCTTCGTTCGTATCAAAAAAATGTCGCATTTAGTTTGCCTCTTTCCCCTTTTGTGTTTGGTTCTAATATAAGGGCAAACGGTGAAAAAACGTTGTGTTCGTTTCTTAAAATATCACATCCTCTAAGGCTTATTTTCTGTCCTTAGAAGCTTTTGAGGGGATATGGTTGCCTTCAAAATCAGATGGTTGCTTGAAGACAAGACAAGAAGGCAAAAACATCCCTTTTACGGCGTTGGGTGTAACATCAAACACATTTTGCACCGTGCAAGGGCAAAATTTCTAAAAACCAAAATCATTTTCCTAAGCAAACCAAACCAAATATATTGTCGCTGCTTAAAAAGAAAATCCACATTAATGAATGATTTAAATTTAATCTGAATTTTTTGTGCTGGTGAAGTGAGCTCAAACTGAAAAATTAAATCGATAAATCAGTAATGTTACCGTTATTCATTCAATAAATATACCCAACCCCCAGCGAATCATCCGGAGGTTGTTTCAAAAACAAATTTCTCTCAGTGTAATCACCTCCACATTGATTAGCTTTAAATTTTACTCTTCACAACTCATTTTCTCAATTCTTCACACAACTGCTTTTTCGGTGACTTTTTTTTAGCCAGTTGTGGATTTTGATTAATGATTTCGCATTAAGTCGTATATGTACTCGAATTCTCTTTCAACTTTTGACTGGAGCAGCAGCATTAGCAAATCGGCAGCAACTTTGCAATCAGACAAGCGGCTGTTTTTTTTTTGTGTAAGCCAAAAACAAGTTTGTCAAGTCTCACAAAAAAAAAAATAGCTACCCCCACTGAGACGCACTTCAAGCCGACGCCGGTTAGAGCGTTAACTAAGCCACATATTTGGCTAACAGCTACTACAGCAGTCGAGTCAGGTGAGTGAGCGTGCTGTGGGAGAGCACAAATGTGCGAGTATGCGACTGCGCGTCGCATTTGGTGAGTGTCCAATTCGAGTGGATCACATTGTTCATTTTCATTTTCGAAAAGCCAGCATGACGTCATCGTTTTTTGCGGTTTGTTGACGTTCTGAGGCAGGTTTTTGAAGCCAAGTCTAGAAGGTGTAAAAGCAAACGGGTTGTCTCATTTGTTGTTGTGTTTGAAGTATTTATGTACAAAAAGTGAGTAGGTTGACTTGAAAGGTTGAAACTCGTACGTAGGTTTAAGCTGAGCAGCGCTACGAAATGAGCAGGCTGACAGCGTATTTATGCTGCTGGTAAAGGCGGTAGTAGTGGTGCAGTGTTCGGCTGAGTTGAATTAAGCGGAGAGTTTTTGAACAGATTAATTTTTTATTTTAAAGCATTTGCCAAACTAAATTAGCGCACTTGGCTAAAAACGCGTTTCAGTCTGAGCGCAGCAGTGGCTGAGCGCGCACACGAAGAAATCGAAGCGTAAGCGTGTGGAATTTTTTAGGAAGAAAAAAAATTAATAGTTGTTACATAAATAAAAAATTTAAAAGCAAAAGTTTCAAATATGCTAATAAAGTGTTCTACAAGTGTTAATTTAAGTTTTTTTTCTACAATTTCAGCGGCTACGAATGCGAATATCCAAAAATAAGAACTCAAAAACCAAGAAAATTTGTGAGTGCACAGCAGGTGATTTCCAACTAAGTCCGCCATATTAGCAAAGCAAAAAAGAACACTGCACTCCCTTTCGAGTGTAGGTGTGTGTGTTAAAGTGTATGCATTTGCCCAACTCGTAATTTTGCGAAGTTCACTATGAAAACAAAACGCAAATAGCGCCAGGCGGATATTTAAATATTTACATACTATTCGTTCAAAAAGTTAAGTGCTTCAAAACATAAAAAAGTACAGGAATTAAAAAAATATACGTGCGTAGTGTTGTGCAGTGAAGTCATCCTCGTGCAGGATGGATGTGAAAGATATTAAAGGTGCCAAAGTGACGCACGCCGGTCTGCTGAAGCACAATGCTGACGGCAGCACCGAAACGCAAAAGATCACACACGCCGGCCTGGTGGCGCGCAGTCCCGAAGGAACAGCCGCCAAGGGCATGAACATACGCGGCAATGAGGACTTGTGGGTTGAAATACAGGCGAACACCTTTCGCAATTGGGTGAATGAGCATTTGCGATCGACAGGAATGCAGGTGAGTGTTCGAAATTTATTAGTTGCTTTTATTTCCTATCGGAGAAGTAATTTAAATTAAATTTTGAAATTTTAAAAATTGTTATGTAATATTTAGTCGTCGGATTTTTAGATAGAATTTACGAAGAAGTCCAAAAATTCTTTTGTGATTGGGTTTGAATCAGCTTCTTTTAAAATCTGTATCTGTAAAATTTCCACTAAATTGTTGTAATATTTGCACTTTTTTTTACTTTTTGAAGGAGATTGATTTAAGGGCAATTTTGAAGTTTTAAGAATTTAGATTTTGAATTTTGATTTTTATGGGTGCGTTTGAAACAGCTTTTTTTAACGTCCGTACCAAAAATTTATATAAAAAAATTCCACTAAATTGCTGAAATACAAAGTTTTACCGATTTACTTTCACTAACGAATAGTTGGAAAAAAGTGGTGATTTCGAACGACTTTTTTGCGAGTTAATTGTAAATTATCGAAGTTCGTTTTTCTCTTCTACGCTACTTTTATTTTGTTTTAAAAGCAGTGATAAACAAAATTAAATCTTGTTTAAAACTTTAAGCTTGATTGCATTATTTTTGTGGCATTTTATAGTTGCTTTAAAGCATTTTGTGTCCTTGGGAGTAAATGTTTGGAGAAAATGTTTTTCTGGAAGGGCCAAATCTTGTCTGTATTATCTGCGCCTAAATCAGGCTCTCGGGAAAATTTAACTGTCCTCTTTCTTAAGGTTCTTGAAAGTTTTCTTCTTATTTGTATATATATTTTTATTTTCCCCTTCATCTTATTTGGCGCTACAACCATTTGTCGGTTCGCGTTATGTGTACAGCATGCACTTAACTATGTCCATGTCGTTAAAAAACTCATACAGTTCGTCATTTCATCTTCCCGGATACCCGCCTACGCAAACAGGGCCGTCGATTTTGCGTAGAATAGTTGTCTGGAAAGCACCCAAAGCCGTCTCATCTTTGTTCGACATCGTCCAAGTTTCTTCGAAACATAGAAGAACGGGCATGATGAGAGTCTTGTTGAGCGTGATTTTTGTTTGTCGAGAGAGGTCCCTGCTTTTTAATTACCTAAAAATCCCAAAGTAGCAGCTGTTGTCAATAGATATCCTTCGCTTGATCTCCAGGCTGACGTTGTTGATGATGTTTATGCTGGATCATAGGTAGACAAGGTCCTTCATTGCTTCAAAATTATAGCTGATACCGAATTCGTTGAGGTTTCACTTAAAGCACTCGCCTCTCTCGTTCGTGCTTAGAGTACGGGAGAAGAACCTACCCGTTTCTCTCCGCTTGGTAGGTTCTTGGATTAATCATGCGTTGTCCCGGGGTCGTTGTTCCTGGGCGCCATGCCGCCGCACCACTGCGGCTCGCCGATGTCTGCTTCAGAGCGTCAAACCGCTTTTTTCGATGACTCTCGGCACCAGCTAGCCGCTCAATGCGCTCGAGGTACCCTAGGGTGTCTTTAACGCCATCAAATTGTTTCCTCCCCTTCCACACTCGGAACATAAACTAGGCGAATGCTTTCTTTGTGTCTTGAATACAAAGAGGCATTGCACCACATTTTGTAAGTAGAAACACTTTAATCCATACCCGTTCCAACCCCTTATTAGTAGAAGTTCGCCTCTAGCAAGAGACCATTTATTAGAATTGATTAAAATAGCGGATCGTATCTATGCCTGTTAGGGTTATAATCTTATCATGGACATACAAAAGCTATTCTAGGTCACAGTGTCCTCTGTTCTGTTACATTAAATCAACTATTTAGCTAACTTACTAACCGCAGATAAAACAGTTCAACGTTGATTTGGAAAATATTTAGCGCACACATAATCTTAATATGAGTGAAATGTAAAAAAGAACCGTGCCTATTGGCGAGAATATCCTGGCCAACTAGCATCGTAGCAGTGTGAGCACATGCTGAAGAAGTTGCATTGAAATAAATAGTTGAAGCGGTAAGAGAAAATTTGATTGGCATTTATTTGCGTATACAGTGCAATGGACTCAAAGAATATTGCCAACAAAGCGATGTAAAAAAAATAGCTCAAACTCAATATTATACGCATTCACAAAAGAATTACCTCTAAGGGCCGTTTTCACCATCTCTGGTTAACACTAATCTCCTGTTAAACATCGTTACCGACGTAATCGACATTACGTTATATGCATGTAGTCAGTACAGTCGGTAACGATGTTTGACTGGAGATTAGTTTTAACCAGAGATGGTGAAAACGGTCCTAAGTATATTCTTCACGCCACAATGATTCTCTCACGTTTTAAATCACATTTAGTAATTTAAATGGTTTAACAATTTAAGTCATGAAATGTGTGGGAAAACAAAATTCTATGATATCCGTGTGGTAGATTAGAGACAATGAAATATTTGTTAGTAAATAACTGCTACATAACTATAACATTCACTTACCCCTTTATGGCATCTAGAACTTGGTAGGAACAAGGCGTTTTCATTGATAATACAAATTAGTACACATGTTTTTGCGTGCTCTTTCCTCTTACATAACAATAATATTTAGCACAAAGAACTACACTCGTAGCATGAACTTGTCCGCCTAATGTGTTAACATGTCGTGAATATAAATTACACTACATAGCCGCATGCATACATACACTGAGGGAAATAATGCATAGTAAAAATTAATACTTTATATTTGATTATCGTTTAAAATTTTTCGTATTTAAAAATAATATTTTCATACAAAATTTATTACGCACGTATTTGACTGTTCACATCTGAGTATGTATATGTAAGTGTACATACGCACCCCAAGCATGCAGAACGCCGCTCTGAGAGCGGTGACAACACACACATACATACATAGCACAAATCGCGTGCTGTGGTGTTGATGGATATTCAACATTTGAAAGCAAATTTATATGGCTGGGTTGTTGATATCCGGAGATGGTCGGGTTCGAATTCCACTGCAGGCAACATGCACATTAAATTTTTTTATTTAGTTTTTGTCTTGATTACTCACTTCACGGATGCTTTTTCAGTACGAACGCGGTCATTTTAATATGCGCGTAATTGAATTGAATATTTACCAATATACAGTACTTTCGTTGACGTTTATAGTAAGATCAATTACGTTCCTATTTGATTTTAATATTTTTTTCCCTCAGTGTACCAATTATATGTATGTATATATTTAAATTTTGGACACATACATACACATACGTATATGTATTTACATATGAATATATTTTTATGCAAGAATATGTTTAAATTTGTTGAATGGCTTACTTTTGCGTGTGGGTTGAACATTTGGAGGCCAACTTGCCATTTCCGTAGCGACAAATCTCGCATTTAAATATTTATGTACATAAGTTTTCGTTTTCATTAAGACTTTATTCTCTATACATATTTTGTGTGACGTCTAACTAAGCCATGTGTTATTTTGGAATAGCTTTTAATATACATATGTACATACTTTTACCTTTGTATACAAATATATTGGAGGAAACTTGAGGAAGAAACCAACTCATCCTAATAAATATTACATATGCAAACTTCTTAAGTGTAAAAGATTACTCGTATTTGTATACACTTGTTAACCGGATATGGCTGCTTGTCTGCACATGTATTTACTTGGTATTTTCTTAAGCTTTGTGTGTATATAACATTGGAATGTCCTTGCAGAAAAAATTATCAGTTGATAAAAAATAACTCGCTTGTTTGTAGTTGGCTTTTTTGCGGGATTTCTATAAAATATATAACTTGCAGTTAACTACAAAAAGCTAACTTGAAACTAGTTGAGAAGTAATGAGAGGAGTCGTGCCGACGTAATCGGGAAATTGTTTTCTAAAAACAACTTTCTATTAAACTATCCTTATACAAATTCTACTTTCTTCTGCACTTCACAAACACTTTTTCGAATTCCGCACAAACAAAGTGAAGATTGAAATTTTTTGAAGTTATGTCCGACGATATTCGAATGTGCGACCACCTATAGCAGAATAAATAAAATAGTAAAGTAAATAAATTAACCAGTAACAAATTTAAAGAATAATGGTTTTCTTATTGATATTTTTTGTCAAAAAGTAGTTAGTTACAGGTAAGTTGTCATCTGATCCAGAACTAACCACCCTTGACTATTTCTTGTTTGAAATTTGCATTTAATAAGACTAAAATTGTGTGGGCTATAAAACTGCATACCCACAAATTTTCTAAAGATTCAGATTTAAAAGTTGAAATTGTGCTGAAAATTTATTGAATTTTCTTAAATTTTTTATTAAGATTGGAATTGTGATTTATATGGTTTTGATTAATGCTTGCACAATATTTATATAGAAAAACAACAAAAAAAACTTAACTCAAAAACTTTAATATATATACATGTAAATTAATACTTCTATATCTGGTCTGTAAAACTACCAGAATTTACAGAAAAGTTTTTTCGAAAGGAATGAGTTCGGAAGGGACGTAAAAGGCACCTCCATTTGTGCGACAACATCAAAAAGCACGCCACAAATTAGAAGAGAAGCTAGCTTTAATTTAAAATAGATTAGATTAGAGAAGATTAGATTAGATAATTTTATTTTCGATTCGACAAGACTAAGTTAGATTAGATTATATTAGACTCGTTTAATTTAGATTAGATTAATTAGGTTGAATAGATGGATTAGATTTGAATAATTTAATTTAGATTAGGTAAGATTAGATCAAATTATTTTAGTTTACATTTAGAATGGGGATAATGTCAGGTAGTTGCTGTGACACAGGACAATCTGTTGTAACAAATCTCTATTGGCTCACAAGTCTTCCTTGGTCCACGTATCGTTGAGGGACCCCACGGTGTACTTCGGTTGAATGCTATATATGTTATATGTAAGAAGCGAAGAGTTGTCCTAGTAATGGTTTCACTGTGGCACATAATTTGCTCTGCTGTTTTCTGTTTCTGTTTTCACTGCAGAGCCAATAAAAAGTCAATTACAACTCTTACTTCGCGCTTTGCAAGCTGAAAAATGCTTTGATGCTCCTTATTTATTTTTTCCGTATGAGTGATTCAGACTTTCTCTAACCACCGCCCTGATAAATAATATGGACCAAGGAATCGCCTTGCAACCATTTTCCCGAAAATATTTATCACTTCATTGAACATAGTTCCGCTATGGCCCCGTATGCCTGAATGTAATAAGTGTAAAAAGCTGAAAGCAATCACACACCAGCTTTGAAGTTAACTCGTTTCCTTTGAAGACGATCTCAGCTGCTCTACTCTCAAGTTGTATATTGCATATACTTCGATGGCATAGAACAAGCTTGAAAACAGAGAGCTAGCTTGTTCCAAGCTAGTGGAATGGAGCCTTGTTGGTTTAAACCATGAACCGTGGCACGGCTGGTCTTGGAGCTATAAATATACCAGAGAAGATGGCTGGCTTTCAGGGGTTTTGTTCAGCCATTTTTTCAGTAGGCTTTATTTAGGAAAGTTTATTGAACTTGTGTGTGAAGTCTTATCTCCGACCTAACCCTACCTAATCTAACCTAACCTAATCGTATCTCGGAAGACATACTTTTGTAGGCGTATAAGCTTTTTATCTTCTGCATTGTCCCCTGAAATGAGTCTTTTACCTGAGTCCTTTAAACAATTGAGCCTCTTTCCTGATTACAATATCCAGAGCCGAGGTTCGTGTTGTTCGCATTGCGCTAGTGTTGCCATGCAGGCAAATCATTGAAGTCTGCTGTTTTGTGTTTTTGTTGTTTTTTTCCACTTGACATGCGCACCGTGCCATATGTTATAATGGGTTTTGAAATAGTTTGGTACGTTTTTCATGCCAATCTTGGTCTAAAGCCTCTGTTCCTCTCGAATAACTTCCGACTGGACATTTCTGGCATTTGAAAAACTCATTTTTCAGATTATAAATCACAAATATTCTTATTTACCGACGCCATAATAAAACCAAGTTTCTAAAAAATTCTTACTTCGTGCTTTTTAAGAGTTTAAAAAATTTTAAGACAAAGTTTTTTCAATTAACCATTTATTATAAGAGTGCAACTATAGTGCTAATTATATTATAAATTTTACGGACAACTTTATCGGAAAATGGGCTGCTGGGCATCGATATAAGTATTAATATTATTTTTAAAGTGTTTTCTGTATGTATATAGTCTTTAAACCAAAAGGCTAATTACAGACTTTCACCCGAATTCACAAAAAAAATAAAGAAAATTTTAACTGCTTTACCAATCGAACACTTATATGAAAATGTCGCTTTGTATATATGTATGTTCATTCTGGTGAAAATTTTTTCATGCCGACTACTCAAACGCGAAAATTTGTGCACTATGAAAATGCTCTGGGAATCGAAATCAAGAACGTATGTAAATCATATTCAGTTCTGAAATTTAATTTAACAAATGCGAATTATGAAATCACACTAATAATCGATTTATCAGTAAAGCCACGTGCCTGCATTTGATTAACGTCTTTTCCAAGAATATATGTACTCAAGATGTCCTATTTATTGAATGTAATTTGCTATCATTATTGAGAAATTACTCTATATAGGTACATGTGTAGATAATTATGCTCCATAAATCAATAGCAATTCCCAGGAATTGATCTACCATTGATCTCAATGTCACTCATTGTTAATGCTTCGAGGAGATTAAAAATAACCAACAAACTACATTTTCAATAAAATTGGAGTGAATTTTCAATTAAAAAGTTAAACAAGAGCTTTTATGGCTACACATCTATATGTACATATCTTCATTAGCAGCAGCTTATGTTAATAAAAGCTTCAATAATTGATTCCACTTAATAATGAGTGCTTTTGAAATCCATTAAAGTGCAGATTTTTTTTTATGTTTATATGTACTTGTGTACCTACTTGTGTTAATTTAAGTAATTGCTTATTGCATTTTTAATAGACTTTAAATGCATTTCTACCTTTGAACTAAACATTGCAATAAACTCCCCTAATAGTTGTTTATAATCAATATCCATTAAAATATTTAACATTTTATTTTTTATTAACATTTTTACGCTCCTCTGGCATGCAAGTATAAATGAGGAAATTCATTGCATTTGAGCAGAAATCAATCAAACGAATCGATGTAAAATGTAATAAAATATACTTCAAACGTAATGAAAGTGTTAGTACATACTTATTTTTACAATGTATTGTACATATGTACATATATGATTATCTAACTGCAGAGTAAATATACATAGTATATAAGATACATATATATACATACATATGTTCAGTACTTATATATATCTATAAAAATGAAACATATTCAACCGCTCATATTTATTTATTCCCTACAATATTTAGTTACGTCACTGCAAATCTAAATAAATGCATTCCTTACTGTCGGCACTTTGTGTTGCATCCCGCATGCAAATATTGCTTTACAACAGCTAAAAGCAGATATAATAAATTTACATAAATATTTACATACGTATATTCAAGTGAGCAAGTAAATTTTTTAATCATAGCTATATGTACTTTATAGTTAGTGCTATACCTTCAAATGGCTTGTACATACTTGCAAACATACATATACGCAGTGACTGAAACAACTGACCACGTGTTGTTTTTTCTTTAATATTAGTAATATTTTTTCAGCTAATATTTTTTTTTTGTTATTTTTATTTAAAATATCGTCTAAGCTTCAACCAAAACCTTCTAACTCATAGTTTCAAACACAACACAAATTTAGGAAAATTCATAAAATTTTCATAAAAATTTAAACTTTTTATTCTGAAATTTTAGAAAATTTTTGAGTATGCCAACTTTATACAAAATTTATTAAAATTCATAAAAATTTCAACTTCTCATTCTGAATTTTTAAAAAATTTTGGGGTTATGCAGTTTTATAGCCCATAAAATTTAAGTCTAATGAAGTGCAAGTTTCAAACGGCTAAAAAATCGCATTGATGTTTGAGAACTTTTTTTGGAGGCTACTTTATCGGGTTTTTTAATATAACAAGCAAAGTTTACAAAAACTTGCGTTGATATTTTGAAATTTTATTGCTGACGGTCTCCCGCGCTTTATTTCATAAGAAATTCATACTGAAAAAAGTGTCGTCACCAAAAAAAAAAATTCTCAAAAGTTAAAGCAATTTTTTAGCCATATGGAACTTGCCCTTTATTCAGAATAAAAAGTTGAAATTTTGATCAAAATTTGTTGGAATTTGCTAACAACTTAGACGATATTTTTATATAAAAATAACAAAAAAAATTTAGCTCGATAAATATTACGAATATTTGAAGAAAGTCAACACGTGGCCATTTATTTGAGTCACTGTAAATGCTTAACGTCTCTAATGAGGCGATTAAACAACTCGCAAGACTCTTCTCTACTTTGTTTGCATGCATACATGTGTACATATATATGTACTATATGTATGTGTATATAGGTTTTTTACTTTGGCTTTAACCAATTACTTAGTTGCATAAATTCGTAATTTGATCGCGAGTATTTAGTTGCCTTTTTTACAAGCACATTGCAACACTTTGCATATTTGGCACTTTCCAAGCGAAACAACTGTAATAAAAAAGTATAAAAACAACAAAACTAAGATGGAAAAAAATTAACTTTTTCTGCTGATTGAATTTCAGCACAAGCGTTGCCGCACTATGCGATATTTTTTATTGATTCGCACTAATGCGCAAAGTGGGGGCCGGTTGTAGGGTGGCGGCGATGTGTGTGAGAATGAAAATGCAAGTGTGAAGTGGTCATTACTATTTAATCAGACATATTATAGACCTTAGTTTGTAGCGTACTCATATTGTTTAGTTATTTTTTTTTGTATTATTTTAATAATATTCCATTAAATGTATGGTCTATTGACTTTTTTAATTGGAGTTGAAAAATTTTATTTGGTGTTACAAAATATAACGAGCTTAGTTATTTAGAAAGTAGATAATGCATGTTTTGCAAGTAAAAAACTACTGAGGCTACTTACAAAGTTGTCTTTAAGTTTAGCATCGTCGGAAGGTCCTTATCTGACTTTCAGAAAAAATCTACTCACAATTAATACACTGTGACAGCCGACCAGCTTTGGTGGCTAAAAATCTTATATTTCAATTTGTATTTTTGAGAAATTATTTATGTCACTTTAACTTTAGTGGTATTCCACCTAATTAAAAACTTATGTTCTGCTTTTCAATTTATACTCAATATTTTAAAATTGATTTAATATTTTTTAACGAAAATCGGGATATTATCTTTTCAAAAATTTTAAAATAAGGCCACCTAGCAGAAAGCACAATATTTGTTTCAATAGCCGCCCACAGTTTTCATTATTTTTGAAAAGTTTCGAAAAGTGATGTACTCTTAGCCTATTTGTGCCCATACTTATTCATAAATTTAATTGAAAATCTCAAAAGGCTTCACAGCGCTCATTAGAGCTACTCTCGAGGCCTAAAGTCTATGAAATATGATGTCGCTTATTATAAATTTACTTGTAACTTGTATCGAATTTTCAAAAATAAAAAAAGTGATTTCGAAATTAATTTCGCGATATATGGGGCGAAATTCGACAATTGTACCAAGAAAATTATTTTATGGCAGTATTTTGTTCAAACTCCACCACCTTGGTGCTATGGTTATTGGTAATCAATGTGTGAATTTCCTAAAATTCTTACCTAGTTGGATAATCTTTTTGAAGCTTTTGATAGCAAATTTTATAATGGCCAACTACATCCAAAGAAAATTTCAATCAAGTGAGTGCAATTTTATTCAAGTCCCATAAACCTGAAATTTGGCAATATCTCAAAAACGTTTATATTTTCTTGTATTCTTATTTCTTATTCGCGAAAAATTCTTCATAAAAATTAACACAAAAATGTCGCTGTAGTTTGCCAATCTACATCCAAAGAAAATTGCAATTAAGTTAGTGCACTTTTCTCAGATTTCAAAAACCCGAAATTCGGCTATATCTCAAAAACTGTTCTACTATCTTACATTCTAATTTCGTATTCGGATTCAGCTGGAAATTTTACATTAGACCACATAAAAAATATGGCTGGTCTGACATTTTTTTTTAATTTCTGTAAACTTGTAAGGTAAGGTTTAGCTGAAAATGGTTCCAGGGATACGCCGCGTGAACGTATAACCTCCTGGCGAGTGCCACGCTCTGTTTTTTAAATTTCCAAATCAACTTCAGTAACCTGGCATTGATAAAATACGTCTCAGTAAGGTATGCATCATGAGAATTTTCGATTATATGGCAGATGCCGGTTTATAGTTGGTGGCGAAGGATCCACTCGATTGGAATTAACTCGAAGCTTCTTAAAATTCCAGAGTTTCCATAACTGGGTGTGAACTTAAAGCGATTTCTCCTTAGCACACGGCGGCGGTATACATGCCGGCAGGTACCAGGTGTATGTACATTAGGGTGGATTGATCTATATCGAAAAAAATTATGCCTCTATTTTTATTTTGAAATCAAAAAACAATTAAGATGTCGCTCAAAGCGCTCAAAGTTTCCCATGTATTTTATTTATGGGAGAAAAACAACTTTTCGTAGAAATTTTATAGTATTCTTGAAAATCAGAATTTTTCGGTCGGAAAACTCTGGTTCTCTTCAGAAGACTTCCAATAGCAATAACCAATTAATTATTTAACCTTTTTTTTAATACTAAAGTTTTTTATTTATCCCCCTATTGCATTTTCCGGAATTTGCTGGGTGTTTTGGCGGACCTAAAAAATATAGCTGCTATGAAAAAATGGTTAAATAAATAATTGGTTATTATTATTGGGAATCTCCAGAAGATAAGCGTAGTTTTCCGATCGAAAAATATTGATTTTCAATAATTCTATACCATTTCTACGAAAAGTCGTTTTTCCATATGAAATGCAAGGCAAATCAATAATAAATATTTTTTTTTTAGTATTGAACAATCCTAGGGGCGATTTGAAAAAAATTCCGACTTCTCTTTTTCACATGCATTTTTGGGCCACCCTAATGCACATAATTATGTATGCTCATTTAACATGTGGTTTTATGGTAAACGTTAATGGCAGATGATAATTGTCATGAGCGAAAAACGCTCAGAAATTCACCTCGCGCCTACCATTGTAATAATTCTTTTTCATAATATACTCTTTTTAGAAATATTTCCGGGGGAATTCCAATGAATTGTTATATATTTTTTCTTTTTGGCAACTTTTCACTCTAACTTAGCGACACGCCTTCTATTTCACGTGGCGCTGAAACAAGTCGTCAATGCAAAAACTTAAATTAAAATTTTTTTGGAATTACCTTTTTTTATAGAAATCCATTTTATTTTATTACAAACCTTTTTGGGGGTCACGAAACTTTAAATAACATTGTCACGAAATTTCAAAGAGGGTAGTATATCAAAATGAACAAAAATGTCCGCCGAAAACTGTCAAATTCGCTTAAATTAGCGGCGAGAGTTCAGAAAGTTGAGTTGGCGTATAAGAATTTGTGATTTTATCCATTTTTTTGTTTTTCACATAAATTTTGAATGTAGTCACATTAATAGCATTTTACATGAATGTTTTTTTAGATCGTTAACTTATTGTTGTTGCTTTCTGGTTCCATTAAAATGCGAAAACACGTCGCTCAAAAACTGATTGCGATAAACTGTCTTACCCTTGGCATTCGAACTGCCTTAGTTGATAAGTCGTATTTTTTTGGAGGTTTTGATTTCCAGTGTATTTTACATACATACATGCATGTGTATGTGATACATATGTATAAATATACCGGTATATGTATTTATACTAAAAGTAGGGCTGCCAGATATCTCTGTTGCCAAACCGGGACACTTAAGGGGGGGAGAGGCCTCTCGCTCCCTTCCCTTTCGTTTCGACAAAAATTACGTACGAAAGGATGTAGTAAAATTTTATTTTGGCAAACAAAAACAAAAACATAAAAACATGCGATCATGAGATCATTACAACGTACACTAGCAAAACAAAACAATTTATCACAACTAAAGCACAGAGAATTTTTCACAATGCATGTACCTTGTACATAAAAATAAAATTTCTAAACTTTGTGCAAAACTCGGGAAAATGCAATAAATTTGCATATAAAATCGCAACTTTCTATTCAGACTTTTTTATAAAAATTTTGAAAATGAAGTTTTGCAGCCCATACAAATTTAGTTGATTTTTGGTATTGTTTAAATTTCCATATAAATTCGCAACTTTCTATTCAGACTTTTTTATAAAAAATCTTAAAATGAAGTTTTGCAGCCCATAAAAATTTAGTTGATTTTTGGTATTGTTTTTACTGACAGTTTCTTCCATACAAACTATGTTCGACATTTTTTTCTATGTTTAAGACACTGTCAGCAAAAAATAAATAATTGCAAAAAATCCACGAAATTTTCTGGTAACTTCAGCCTTGCACTTTACTAATTGGCTTAAAAGCTACATTTTCAAAATTTGTGATCAGATGACAGAGTCTCCGAGTCAATAATTTTGTACGGCACGGTACTTATAAGTAATCAAAGAAAAAAAAAATTAAATACAAGGTAACATTAAAATACCAGTAATTTGTTTCGTTGCTGTGAACTTGTTTCAAAACTTCTGGCTTTTGTTTAATATAATTGTAAAACTCTGTGCATGTCATTTTAACGTATTTAGGTACATACTTATATTAGTCATCAACTATTGCTTGTGCAAACCGTGCTAAATTAAAAAAAAAAAATCGCATATGAAAGAGCACCAACCCAACTCGTAATAAATTTAAGTATACAAATTTTAGTATTTAGTATAGAAATATTCAATTCAAATACGCCAATATTAAAATGAAGCGCTTTGCTCTTAACGGATGCTTTTTCATAATTAAGTTAAAAAATATATATATTTAAATTCCATGCTGCCTGTAATGGGATTTGAACCCTGACGCTCTGAAAATTAGCAATTTGTGGCAAGCATCTTCGTGCACTCCAGACATGTGCTACAGCCAGACATGTAAATGTGCATTCAAATGTTCAGTTTGATTCAACACCACGTGTGCGTGGTATGAAAGTATTGTTTGTAAATACGAAAATTTTAAAACGATAATCAAATAAAAAATAGTCATGTTTACTATGCGTTATTTCCCCCAGTAAATTCATAAAATTTTTCTTAATATTACAACGCGTTTTTTCTCTCAGTGTAGTCATTTTTATTCAAAATAGAAAACCGGGACACTTAAACGAAACCCGGGACATTTTAAGGTTGGACCGGGACACCGGGACAAATAGTGTAAAACCGGGACATGTCCGGGAAAACCGGGACGTCTGGCAGCCCTAACTAAAAGGAGCAATATAAGGCTAAATAAAAGTAATTCAGTGATGTGTTATCGACCAAAAAGGAGGAGGTTTGCAATATAGTATCTCAAAATATCGCCCTGCCAGACCACAGAAAGCTTCTGCTTGGGTGTGTGGATATTTTTGTTGCTCTTTCTTTTGATAAAATTAAAAAAAAAGTATCACGAAATATTTTAGAGAGGTTTGCTAGGTATTAAAAAGGTTGATTTACATTTTTTTTTAATCAGTTAAACAAAGTGTTACAATGTGGGCGGCTAGCAAATGAGATTTAAAAAAGCTTTAGTTTGAAAATAATTTTAAGAGGGCTGCCACCTGTTCAAAAGTCGCACCCTATTTTTCATAAGTTCAATAAAGTATTGCAACATGGACAAATGTATAAGAAAGCTTTGGTACGAAAATTTCTTTAATGTGCGTTGCCACCTGTTTAAAACTCAAATTTAATTTAGTCAGTAAGTTATACGAAAAATTACAAAATTATGTGAAATTAAACCAAATAAGTTTAAGAGGGCTTTGTTTCAAAATTAGTTTTAAAAGAGTTGCCACCTGTATAAAAGTCGAATTAAATTGTACTAGCTACTTTAGTGAAACACCTCAATATTGATGTCAAATGAAACAGGTAGAAAGGTGCTTTCTTTGGCAAATATTTTAAAGAGGGTTGCCACCTGTTTAAACATTAAAAGGAATTCAATGAAATATTGGATTGGAATTGATTTCAAATAAAATATGTTTAAAAAACTTCTCAAGAAAACCTTTTCGAATATTTGCATAATGGAATATCTTTCGCCGTGCAACAAAGACTTTCCACCTTACGCAAATTACACTTTAATTATTCTGTTTAAGCTAATCTAAATAAAAAAATATATATATTTTTATATGTGGCACACTTTCTAGAAGAACTTTCAACCGTAAAAATGATTTAAGAATTAATATATGTATGTATTTAGTATAATTTGCCATTGCCTTGGAGCCTCGAGACAACAAGAAACGTTTTTAAATAAAATTTATTATTTTCGGAGATATACTTTATTTTATTTTGAGTTAAAACTGAAATGATAACGTTAAACCGAACTTCACGCTGGCAGAGCTGCGGCCAAAAGTTAGTAACAAATATATGCAATGAATTGTCAATCGTGGGATAAAAATCAAGCAATTTCAGTTTTCCACGCTCGCAGGTGAACCAAATATATGTATGTATGTACATACATATGTACATATGTAGATATGAGTACACAAATGTTAGCAATTAAACGAAATGAGTATGGCGACATCGAGAACAAGTTGAATTAAGTTTCTGCAAAGCAACAACTAAAAATAAAAAAATAAACAAAAACTTATTACGTTTTCAATACAACCCACATGCCAGCCAATCCCAGCTGTTGAGGCCGCGCATATGGAGTAACTTTGAATTCCGGCTCAGAAATGCAGAACTTGTCCAAAACAGACCAACAATGGCCAACGAGCAACGCTTTTAACTCCATACATAGTTACTTAGCGAGCAATAGAAGGCAGCGCCATAAGTCTCTGAGCAACAAATATGTACATACCAGAATATGGAGGCGGCAAGCCGTCAAGCGCGCTATGGTAATGCCCCGAGAGACAGAGGAAGTGAAAATAAGGTTGCGGCGATCAAAAGTCAGTCAGCTGCAATAGAATTAGCCGACACGTCGACTTAGTAGTGGTCGTTAGTCAAATTCCACTAACTAAATAAAAGCATAGCTGAATGGCCGAGCGAACAGGCGAATTGCGAATGCGATGACGAAAAAAATTCATTCATTGATTTTGTTGGTAAAACAGAGGTGTTCACGGCGCTATGCAGCGGTGTAGTGGTGAGGCGGAATTGTGTTGCACTGGTGTTGCGAAGGCACATTGCAAGCGATAAACAAGTTTATTAACATGGCTAAGCGGAGCAACAACAACGGAGCTCATAGCCAGCGTTGCCGCCTTGGTATTTTTTTACCACAACTGGTAATTTTTATTTTAGAACGAGTTTGGTGATTTTTTTTTCAACGTAAATCGTTTCTTTTAGGATTTTAAATCGAATTTATTACTTATAAAAATTTAGAACTTTGAACCTTCTTATAATTGCACAAAACAGAACATTTGTTTATGTACATAGAGTGGTGGTCAAAAATTTATGAATGGTGTTTCGTTTTTAATATTTACAATGTTTTTCAAGCTAAATTTTTTTTTTGATATTTTGTAGAACTTAGAAAAATTCCACAAATTTGTATTAAAATTTCGAGCTTTTTAACCGGAATTTTTAGAATTTTATAAAATTCTAGTAAAATAAGTTTTTAGCGGCTAAAGAATCACATTGATTTTTAATAATTTTTTTTTGTTGATGGCGTTTTGCACTTTTTTCCATATAAACATGAATTTATTGTGGAAGAATATGCGCAAGACCGTTTGCGAAAAAAATAAAGAAAGTCAATTCCAGTTTTACTAAGTTTCGCTATTTATATGAAAAAACCACAAAAGCCGTAAGCAAAAAAAAATTATATTAAAAATCAATGCGATTTTATAGCCGCTCAAAACTTGCACTCGTTTTAATAGAATTTTATAAGCTTGTTAACTGGATACCCGAAAAATTTCTAAAAATTCTGGTTAAAAAGCTCGAAATTTAGATAAACATTTGTGGAATTTTTCTAAGTTCTGTATAAAAGTTGAAAGTGTGATTTGTACAGTTTTTGTTAAAGCATGAACCATATGTTTATAAAAAATATCAAAAAAAATTATAGCTTGAAAAACATTGTAAATATCAAAAACTAAACACCATTCATCCATTTTTGACCGCCACTGTATGTATGTCTTCAGCATTGCCAAAAATTGAAACGGCTCTTTAACGTAATAATTTGCCTTGAGTAGTAAAGTCAATATTTTTAGATTATTATGCTCATAAAAATTTGGTAATTTTTCTTTCTGGGTTTGGTATTTTTTTTAGAGTTTTGGTAAAATCTTTGTGGCAACACTACTCATAGCACTCCGCGCAAGAGCTGTAACAGAAGAAGAAGGAGAAGAAGCAGAAAAGATACGAAGCTAGCATATTGGGCGCTGTGTTCCTCTTGCCGACTAGATAAAAAAATAAAAATATTCAAAAGCTTAGATACAATTGGCTCAAACTACGATACGGAGCATTGGCCTCAATTAAAAATTCATTTCACTCTCATTTGCAGACCGCATTCTTGTTTTTATTGTTGCCACGCTGGTGTCAATGTGTTGTTGCAGTCTGACGCGTTTCGCAGCCTCTTTTGTCGGATTGGTATTAACACATTGTTAATTTAGTAAAAATTTAGCTACGGCAATAACTGAAGAGAACAAACCCAATGCCGAATCAGCTTATTTTTTTTAGTTGCAAGATTTTGGTGCGCCAGCAACAGCTGTGCCATTTATAAGAAGAAGAATAGCATTAAGCAAATAATAATAAATGCTAAGCTCTATCATTAAATGCTATGAATGTATGTACATTAGGATGCATCGCCAAACAAAGTTGCAATTTTTCCACCAAAATTATAAAATTTATTTTATTCCAAGGCTTCCGTCAAAAAAAAAAAACAAATATCAGAAAAATATTAAGATTCACGTGAGCTAGACAGATTTGAAAACATCACCAAAAATTTCTTTATTTTGATTCCGTTATTGACATTTTTAAAGATTTTTTATGCAGACATTTTAAGTTTTAACTTTTCTATCATCCGAGTTGATTTCTTCGAAAATAGAGTAGTAAAAACTAATTTTATTTATAAAAAAACTTGATTTTTTACACTATTTTCAAATGGAGCAAGCATACGTATATCTTAATCCTTTCCCGGAATATTTTAGCTGAAGCCCAAGAATATTATCGAATTTACGATTTCGATATATAAGCAATAAGGATTTTTTTGTATGGAGGGTGATGCACCCTAATGTACATTTTTAAAACGTTAATAATAGCTTAAGATATTAAATCATAGATTAAATACAGTGAATTTTTGAGTTGCCTTTTCTGGCGGCACACACCAATAAATTCTTCAAGCTGCCTTGTGTTTTCTCGTTTGTCTTGATATTCTGCAGCTGGTTTTGCTTTTCTGCTTCTCTTAATTAATATTACAAAATATTCGTGCCTGATTTGCATAATAAATATTTATTTATTTATTTTGAGCTATTGGGCGTTGTAGTGGTTTTTCTACATTTTCAAACATTTAAACGTATGTTAATGGCCTTAAAAACCATAAACTAAATATAATGCTCATTCTAATCGAAAAATTAAACAATTTATTTTAATAAGAAAATATGCTCTACGAATGAGATTGGGTTCAAATCATGTATCGTAAATTTTCTTAAAAAGTATTTGCTTATTAAAAATTATTTGCTTTTAGAGTTCTATATCTAACCCGAGCCAGGTAGTAATAACTATAGCAGTTTGATTTACTTTCCTACTCTTCTACATCAACAGCTTCTACAGAAAATTAGATGAAACTCCTGGTCTAGCTTCTTCTTCTTTTTTTTTCTAGTCTAGCTGCATGTAAGTAAGACAGTTACCCGTAGAACTGCCTTTCTTGAACGAGATCACTGAGATCGATGCGCTGCGAACGTAAGATCGACCATAGTTGCTAAGAAAGGTTGCATGTGCATTCTATATTCCACAGTTGCTCTGTAATAGCAAAAAATCACTTGCTACTACTTCCAAGCTTGGAGGTACTAAGGGAAATTCCTGGCGTATCAGAGATGTTTCAATCAAGGTACTGCAATTATGAGCAAGGTCATCTGCATTGCAATTGCTCTCAATGCCGAAATGTCCTGAAACCAGCGACCGTAACAGTTACAACTTTTATTAAAAAAATCGCTATTCAACACATATTTTTTTACTTTTATTTAATTACTCCTTAAATAACAGTTTTTTCTGATTTTTATTTTACAAATCCAAAATAACAGTTATTTTCGATTTTTAAATTATATATCTTAGATAACAGCTATTGAAGACGTTTATTTAAAAATGTAATTTCTATAAGTCTTAGTAAACCTTGGTTCTCCAACACCTTCTTAACTGTGAAAGATTATAATGACTTTTATACGTATGACTTAAAAAATAAAAGTCGGTGGCTGATTTTTATTAATGACTTCTATAAATAAAAGTCTTCAATAACTGTTATCTAAGACATATAATATAAAAATTAAAAATAACTGTTATTTACATATTATTTAGAGAAAAAGTAAAAATAATTGTTATTTTGGATTTATAGAAAAAAAAATCAAAAATAATTGTTATTTTTCTTAATTTTGCATAAAAGTTACAAATAACACTTTATTTTCTGTGAAAAAAGAAATCGACTATCCGACTATCAACGCAATGCCTTCAAAGAACACCGTTTTTTCGCTCTCCTGTAATATTTGAGTGCCGTAAGACAGGCGGTTTTACAATTGGTCGATGGGCGGTTGTGCAAAAAAAAATCGACGATTTGTATTTGATTTGGTGGTGTCATAGTCTATAATGACATCCAAGTAGCACTAAAAGTCTTGGAAGACTTTTATACCATTTAAAATCGTATAGGCTTGAACTTATGCAAGTGTGTGGGTAGTTCTTTTCGCGGGAAGCTGCCGTCACAACAATGGTATATCCGGAGACTAAAACACTCCCTCCGAATTGGAACCGTCGCCCACCCTGTGAACACTAATCGCATTGCTTCAGGGTGGCGTTCCATATTTCTCATTAACTAAAGTTCCCACGGTGCACTTGCGTCCAGGTCCCGCTTCTTGACTCCAAGTAAGTATTCTGCATATTTAACTATGTTCTTCCAGTTAGTTTCGCTATGTAGCAGGGCTTGGATGACGTTATCTGGGTTATTTGGTCCTACCAGGTCTTGTAGATTATTGCACTCGGTTTCCCAACTTTTGCATCTGAAAAAAGTGTGCTCGGCATTGTTTTCTTCTGCGTCGCTGTATATGCATGACGGCTCTTCGACTTTTACCATTCTATACAGGTATTTGCGAAAGTAACCATGCCCAGACAGCATTTCGTGTGACGTAATAGTTTATTTCGGCATGCTCTCTTTGGGTCTACAGTTTTAGGTCTTTTATTAGCCTAGCCGTCCATCTGCCGCGGCATTCGTTTTGCCACCTATCTTGCCATAGTCTTAGTGTCTCGTTTCTTAACCTTTCCCTTTCATTGTCACTTGGATTCGTTTGCGCCTTAAGCTCCCACATTGCGTTCGGCTGCTAGCAGGTCAATGAGAACCGTTCCGCTTATACAATACTAGTTGCCTCGCCGGACACTGTACGGTATGCAGAGGCTACTCTTAAAGCTGCTGTGCGATGGGCTCTAGAAAGTATCTTGTACCGGTTATTTTTCTATAGGGTGTCAGCCCAGATCCGTCCAGCGGAGCTCCGTATAGTAAAATATTCAAGGTTGTGGACATAAGAAGTTTTCTTTTCAATATAACAAAGTTCAGAGCATCCAGAAGTGCTGCCTACTAAAAAAATTACGACGGATTGTCAAATAAAGACTCGGACACTTCCTGAGATGCCACTAGTTGCTAAATTTTA
>NW_023458561.1:46560077-46567730 GCF_013731165.1 Rhagoletis pomonella | reverse complement strand
TTTTTTTTTTTGTATGGGGAGTGATGCAGTCTAATGTACATATATAGGAAAACCCACAATTTTTCATAGTAACAGTACAGAACTCTTGAAAATCAATTAATTTCGATGGAAAAACTGTATTCCTTCTCAACAGAATTGTTTATTTAATCATTTTTAAATACTAACTAATAATTGTGGGTCCCCCAAAAAAACCTAACAAATGCAATAGGCGGTCGCAAAAAAATTCGTTAGTATTAAAAATGGTAACATAAACAATTGGATGTTATCATTAGAAATCTCCTGCAGAGAAACAGAGTTTCCTAACAAAAAAATATAGATTTTTTTCACATTACAGGATGTATGAAAAACTTTAAGCGCTTTGAACGACCTCTAAATATATTTTTATGATTTCGAAAATAAACCTATATCCCGGTTTATATCTAAAACAATTCTAGAAGTATTCAAATTCGGACTTAACTTTTGTCACATGCATTTTTAGACCACACTATTGTACATATGTAGACATAAGTCTGTGGTTAAATAAGACTGATAACTGTCACAATGCCCGTCAAACTTAAATGCCGGCGAGCCGTTGTAGAGATTCGCGGTTCGAATCCTGGACCTGCTTTAAAAACTGTAGTTTTTGTATAATATATTTTCACTAATAAAAATTTTAAATTTTTTCATCTAATTTTTTTTATATTAAATTTTTGTAAGAAATTTTTTTATTAAGATTTTTTATTTTTATTATTTTTTTTTTAAGTCATAAATTTGTATTAAATTTTTTTAACCCATAATTGCCCGACTGGTAAATTCACTTACCAGCACTTTGTTTAAGCACACAGCCTTACATATGGCTTGTATGGCAAGTTTGGTTGATATATATCGTTAATTGGTTTATTTTAAGAAAAAAAAAAAATTAAAGGAAATTTCGTTATTCATATCGGGACACCTGTGATTTCCATGGACCTTCTTTTTTATGTCAACTTTCACGATTATTTATTTATTTACGATTAACTGGTTTAGGCAATATTGTGTGCAAAAAATATATCTTCATATTTTCCAAAAGCAGCCTTAGAATATTTGAAATTTAAGGTAATGTGCGGATGGTAATTTCACTTACCAGTAAGCCGATTCTTGTAGTCATATTTGAAGAAAAGATGAGCTGCCATCAAATTATATGAACTCGCATTGGGATGCAAGTTTATCAGTTTATTTCAGTTTTCGTTCAGAAGCTGTATACAGCAGTTGTAATTTTTCGTATCCATTTTATATTGTGAGAATAAGAACTGTTAAGTGTTATAAAATGTCAATAAAAAATTTACTTCGAGGAAT
Organism: Rhagoletis pomonella; assembly: GCF_013731165.1. Lineage (NCBI taxonomy): Eukaryota > Metazoa > Arthropoda > Insecta > Diptera > Tephritidae > Rhagoletis > Rhagoletis pomonella. Next base: position 46,566,416 of record NW_023458561.1, on the reverse strand, counting down.
GGAAGAAGTGATGGCTCTTTTAGAAACAGATGACATTGATGATGAAGAGGCTTCTGCTGTCAGGGCTACATCTAAAGTCGATGTGGTATATATACCACCAGATGTGGATGAATTCAGTGATAACGAACAAATAGACGATGATTTAGTCGATGAAAATATACCGCCACGAGCCCTCTTCAAAAAAAAGCAAAGAAGACATCGCATGCTCTAATTTGGAAAAATCTAACTGAAGCTTATGAAAAAAGTCCAGTAAATATTGTGTTAAAACTGAGTGAGTAATTTAAAATTTATGCGAAAAAGCTTGATAATTGACAATTGAATTGTTCTACCTTTTTTTTGATGAAATGATAGTAGATCAAACGAACTTGTATGCATCTCAGCAAAATGTTTTATTTCCCGTCGAGCCTTATAAAATTCGCCGCTTTGTCGGCTTTTTATTTTTTAGTGGATACCACAAAATCCCAGAGTGGAAACAGATCCATCCTTTGGCGTACAAATCATTGAAAACATTTTCTCGCGCCATCGTGCGGCACAGATTAAGCGATTTATTCTTTTAGCGGATAATAGTAAACTCAACGCAGATGACTAGTTTGTCAAAATTAGGTCATTGGTTGAGCAATGTAACCAGCGTTTTTTTGCAGTTTGGAGCTTTTGACCATAACTTATCAATAGATGGAGAAATGATTCCTTATTTTGGAAAACATGTTCATCAAGGGAAAGCCAATAAGATTTGGATTCAAAGTGTGGAGTTTGGCTTCTACGAATGGGTATTTATACCAAGTAAACTTGTATGGCGGGACATCAACCGGCTATGAAAAACAAATAGGTTTAGCTGCTGATACTGTTCTAAGCTTTTTGAAAGTCATTGATTCATCATCTTTCCACCGTATTTAGTTCGACAACTTCTTTACCTCTTACCACCTTATGTGTTTGCTGAATAAGAAGCATTTCTTTGCATTTCTTTCTGCCGTGTTTGATGAAACAAATGTAGTAACTGTTTTCTCAAACCATGTAACAATGAAACCATTTGCAAATGCAAGACGCTACGATCGCAAAGAAAACGCGTATACTAACAACAAGATTCCAAACACAATTGCACAATACAATAAGCATATGGGTGGCGTGGACTTGCACGATAACGCTTTGCCAAACTACCGCATCGCATTGCGATCAAATAAATGTTGATCGCTCTTGTTTACGAATTTACTTGGTAACATTAAGGTTAATGCTTGGAAGATTCACGTTTTAGTTAAAACTCAAGAAAAATAAAAGCCACTGTCTCAACTACAATTTCGTGCAGGTGTTGTAAATGAGTTATTGGGTTCCGTAAGAAAAGAGACGCAACTTCAATTTTTTGCATCCACTTCAAACCCGGCGTACAGCGTCAAATCTGAGAAATTTTATTATAACAAATAATGTAAAGGATATAAGAGGAGGTGTATTTGTCCCTTACAGCAGTTCTGTGGCAGAATAACGCTTCGTTTTAACAACAAGGCTTTGAAATAGGATAATCTCTCTTCCCGAAAGTTCCTCGGAAGTAAGGTCTGGCGTACACCAACCTCCTGATTGGCCCTTTATCCACATAAATGATTTTGGCCGAGTCTAAAAAAATCACACCAGTTATATGTATCTCTTTTGTGTCAAGTCCTTCCTTCCACAATTAGACGACACTAACAGAAAACCGACTAGCTGTTACATGTTATCAAGTTGATCACATCGATAAAGATTTTTAACATGCAGTTAGTGTTAACCAGATACTGAGTAACCGGTCCTAAATAACCTAGCTGGTAGGTTCCTTATTTCAGTGAAAGCTTAAATGGGCTTAAGCTTTCTATAGGCTTACATTTGAATGCGTAATTCTTATCATTGAATTATACAGCCATTTTAGTAAGGTTAAATGTTTGCTCAAAAATAATTGCAGCTGTTTAAGCCATCCAGAGCGAACATGCCAATCCTGTATTAATCGTAAAGTAACTGTAATTTAATTGCATTATAATTACAAGCGCAATGAGCAATGCCTCTACCAGCAGAATTGCAGAAAGTTTGTATGTATGTATATGTGTACAGATGTATTCACAAGTTCACATGTGTATGTATATTTCGAATATTTTCTATAAATAATCGATACTTGCATACATCAAAATGTGCAAATAAATGTATACTAGGTTCATTCTTTTGCAACCGAGACACAAAAGGACAATCGGTAAAGTATTTATCCGAGTTCAGCCAGGTCGGTTAACAAATTCGCGACCTCAAGCGCATTTTTGTTAAGTGAAACACTTTCTCTATTGTATGATTGCTGGCGAGAAAATGCTTTGGGAAATTTTTGTTTCCTTGCAGATATGATAAAAATTTTAAATAATTTTAAATATTAGGCAAATACCTCGCAATATTACTAATTTCCAATGGTTTTTGTTATAAATCCCATTAAACTAATCACATACAAATTTCCTGCCAGATACTAACAGGGAGTTGAGTGTTCTTTTGCCGCTCGTTTACAAAGAAACGAAGCTAGTATGTGTGTAAATATTCGGGTATTCGTTTATTTGCCGTTTTTTGAAAACCAGTATTCGTGTTATTCCAATAAATGGCAATTGAAAAAAGCCATCTCCCCATTTTTAAAAAATGGCTGTTTTTTTCGAAGGCATTGACTTGATAGGCAATAAATTCTCAAGCTCTTAATTTACAAATCTGTTTTTTAATAAAGAGTTTACAATTTGTATGCATAAATCTCGATGCCTGGAGTTCAGGGTTACCAAAACTAATTTTTGCTACAACGGTGGTATTTCAAAGCCATCAATGATATATGGATACCGGGCTTAAGAATCGTACTTGGAATAACATATGGACTTATTCAATTTCTCATTTTATCCAAGCCTTGTGAACCATATATATTTTTATACCCGAGCGCACTTGTGCACAAGGGTATATTAATTTTGTTCACATAACGGTTGTTTGTAACAGCCAAAACGAATCGAGATAGATATAGACAAATGTATACATAAATGATCAGAATGAATATAGAAGTCGATTAAGCTATGTCTGTCTGTCCGTCCGTCTGTCCGTCCGTCCGTGTACACGATAACTCGAGCAAAAATTGAGATATCTCAACGAAATTTAATATGCAGGTTTCCATTAATCCAAGGTAGGTTGGTATTGAAAATGGGCGAAATCGGACTGTAAGCACGCCCACATCCCATATAACGGTAATTTAGAGAAATACAAAATCTTCGATAGTTTAGTAACTACTGAAGATAATTCACTCAAAATTGATACTTACAATAACTTTCAGACGAAAAATAAGAATCTTATAAATTTTTGTAAAATGGGCGTAGCCACGCCCACTTATGGTTACATGTGTATATCTTGGTAACCGCCGCACCAATTTCTTCCAAACTTGGCACAGTTGTTGGCCTTGGTACAACATAAAAAATGGCCGAAAATTTAAAAAATCGGACAATAACCACGCCTACATCCCATATTACGGTAATTTAGAGAAATACAAAATCTTCGATAAATCAGTAAATATTAAAGCTAATTTATTCAAAATTGATGCTTGCAACAATTCTTTACCAAGAAAAAATTTTGGAAAATGGGAGTGGCACCGCCCACTTATGATCACATATATGTATATCGGTAACCGTTCTACCAATTTGTACCAAACTCGGTACTTTTATTGTGCTTACCACATAAAAGCAAACCGTTGAAAATTATTGAAATCGGACTAAAATTATTTCCGCTTTTCATATAACGGTATATTTCAGAAATGCTTGAAACTGCAATATTTCGAAATTTAAGGACGCTAATGTACTCAAAATTGATACACCCCGGCTTACCATCCGGCGGTAGCTTTCGGAAAGGTGAAAAAACATATGTTTAATACTTGCTCCGGATATTTAATGTTCGGCTCCACCCGAACTTAGACTTTCTTACTTGTTTTCTTTCTTTTTCTCTTCTAGAGCTATATTCGTATTTACCATATCATCATTGGTAAGTATTAGGTTAAACTGTTCAGTCCAATTGAAATAAGATGCCCGACGGCACTAACCACCTTTGCATATGCCCACTCACTTCATCTCATCTAAAATCCCTCTCCCTACGGCCCAAAGCCATTGGATCTGGGCTTTCCTTGAGGCCGCCGTTAGATGGGAATAAAGATAATATGTAGTCGATGCACTTATTAAAATTTCTCCTAAACGATTAGAATAATTCTCATGAGAATAGGAATTCGCTCACTTCCTTCCTTTCTTCATAGAGTAAGTTACCTATGCTCATTACTATTTGCTCGTAGTCAGAGCTTCGTAAGCTGTCAACACAAAAAACCGTGAAAGATTTTCGTTCGAATTTCCTTTTAAGTTTTCCAGCATTTATATATTTAATTAATAAAAATCTTCTAGTTCCCTTTGCAATAAAATAATTATATAGAATTTTGAGATTCTGCTATATAAATAAACTAGTGGAAAGCCTGGTTTATTCGGTTGCAAAATAAACGCTTTACTCGGTATCTATTCAAAAAATTAAAATTCCAAAAAGAAAAGGTCAAACCCGCTTTGGAAAAACCGGGCCAATCACCCTAGTAAATATGTCTCTCAGCCTATAATTGTCATCGATGCTGTAATATCTTCTAAAGTTTGTTCACATTGCACGGACTACACGTGAATACATAAATACATATGTATGTACATACGGGGTCGGGGTTGCATTTGCACTTACAGGCACATGCATATGTAAATTTGTGTATCGTTTACTCCACATTTGCTTATTCTCTTACAACTCAGTAAACGCGCTCGTTATCAGTTTGCAATTAATGATAAATATGTAAAAATAATAACAGAAAGTAATCGAATTATAAATGAATAAATTCATTTTGTTTTAAAATGCCGCAATGCTTGATTTTCTTTTTCGTTTTAATCTTTTTTTTTTGTAGGAGTCATATGTATGTGTGCGTGTCACTATACTTTACACTTATGTAAAAAGCATAGCAAAATTATTGCATTCCATACAAATCGTTTGAGAGCAATTTCATGCAGACTTTCACATAAAATACGTAATAAAGTTAATTTCATTGAATGCTTTCAATCAGCCATGATCCACTAGGATAATTACACTAATGCACATCCATACATACATACATGTGTATATGTATGTACATAACTATGCAGCTGCACATTTGAAGCATTTACGCATTTAACTGCATATAGCATAGCTGAGATGATTGGCTCATTATATAAATGTAGGAATTATTGCAAATTAATTGGACTGATTTTTTTTTTTTTTTTTTGGTTAATAATCCATGTAAAAACTTTTACTTTCCTGCATTACATTTTTTATCATCACAAACGGAGCATAAATGAATTAATTTAAATTTTAAGTATTGCTCGCAAGGCTTTGAAGTGAAAGAGAGTGACTGAAATGAGCCACCAACTCCAACCAACACACCAACTAAACTAAATACATAAAATTTCCAAATGCGCTATTAATAACATTAATAGACAAGTCCAAGTGGTTTGAAGATACCAAGCAATCATAACAGCGATAATATCAGCATAGGTTGGAAGTTGCGTATAAAAATGCCGCTTACAACATTAATTGAATCGTAGGAAAATTTTCAGGTAACGCTGCTACCTATTGTCCCTTATGACGCCCTCTGGTTGGCGACGATTGACAACAAATCCCACCTAATCAACTTGCAAAGGAAACAACGCTAGTCACCCTAACTGACATTAGAGGAAATTCTTAGAGCGTCGGAGAGGTGGCGAAGAAATGACGCGGCTCATACTTCCATTCATGACCCTAAGTTTTAAGTATTTTTTCAAGGCAATTAAAAAAAAATCGATTCGAGGGAAACTTCGATTTTTTTTGCCGAACGTAGAGATCCCTTTTTTCAACAATTTCGTAAGTAGAACTATTAAAAAAAAATTAAGTTTATTGCCGATTGTACTATAGATGTCCCCGAAAATATAAAACGGCGTCGGCTAATAAAACTTTCAAAATTCTTTTGCAAAAATAATTTTGACTACAGAGTGTACGATCAACTTTTTTGTTTGCTTGTAAGGTGTTATGGTCTAATGCGTATGTCTAAAGACGGGTAAAGTAATTAGTATGTCCGAACTAATAATTAAAACACTAGAAGCCTTTAAAAGGTTGTTGTGAGCACTTTACTAGTTATAAGAATAAGTAAATCAGGAAAATATACATATATTGCGTCTCACTCAACAAATTTTTCTTAACTCCTAAGGAGCCTAGTAGCCCCGTCGAATTATAAAGAAAGCAGCTTGTATAAGAAATCACCAAAAATTCAAAATGCAATTTTATTCCGAAACTTTTTGTTGTTTAAAG
>NW_023458561.1:46555747-46557077 GCF_013731165.1 Rhagoletis pomonella | reverse complement strand
AAAAATTCAAAATGCAATTTTATTCCGAAACTTTTTGTTGTTTAAAGATATCTATCTGTGCTAAAAATCTCGGTGAGGCTATTAAGGGTTTTAGGGTTAATATATAGCTTTCAAGAAAAATTAAATATGCATATAAAATAGCGCTCAAGAACTGGAGAAGAAATTTTCTTCTATCGAAATTTCTCGGGACAGTTTGCAGCTCTCAAGAAAAAAATTCGCTTATATTTATTTCTTTCAGAAAATTTACAGTACAGGCAAAGTACTCGTTCAAGCAACCGAAATAATGAAAAATACTTTTCTTCAGATTTTTCTTGATAGCTGTATACACTATGCTATATTATAAGTAAAAGCAGTTACTTAAATCGTGAATAAAACGAAAACAATTTTAAGTGAATCATGTTTGTGTAGCTTACGCTTAATAGCGAATACGCAGCTGGAGAAATGTGGTTCAATTTTAATTGAAACAAATAAATACGATTATTTTACATTGACAGAGGTGCGGCTGCTCGTTTTTGTCAAGCTTTTCAAGTGTTTCAATTGTTTTTTATGTTTTTTTTTTGCTGATACTGCTGCTGTTGCCACCTTTCACTATATTTTCATTTGCAAATTTGCTGGCGCATTAATATTTTTAATGAATTAATTAATTTAACAGTGCAGGAGTTGGTGGATCTACGTGCGTATACTTACATGCGAATACTGCATACTTACAAACGTATGTAGATACATACATATGTATGTAAGAGAACGAGTAGATAACACCACTGCGTATACGTGACGAGCAATTATTGTAACCCGGAGAGTGAATGAATGTACTACAAGTACTACATTTGAAAGTGTGAGTATGCATATTTGTATGCGTGTTTGTTAAACGACAAACTCATTAATGATGGCTGTAACAATTAATATAACAAAAGCGGCTGTCAACACGCAAGTGTGCTCAGATAAAAGTAGACACTTTTCATGCACTCAAATGCTCGCATAAGTATGTAGATATGTAGGTACATTTATAACCTCGTACACACCAGTAACCCTATAGTGAATCGAACTATCTCAAAAATGCTGGAGCGGAGCATTTTGTAGAAGTTTCAAAGCAAGTTTAAACTTAACTAAACATCTATTTGCGTACAAAGCTGGTAGATTAAGCCCCGTAATTGACGCCTCAAATGTGATATTGATATTATCAAGACGATTTTTTCAAACAGTCTTTTGTGGTGAAAATTTACTAAGATACATAAAAAAAAAAAACAATTGACAAACAAAATTTCTAGTGGTCGAATAATTTGTAAATCTCCTTCTTTATCGAAAAATAACCATAAGATACACTTAAATC
>NW_023458561.1:46532571-46555737 GCF_013731165.1 Rhagoletis pomonella | reverse complement strand
CCAAAAAAAAAAATAGCTACCCCCACTGAGACGCACTTCAAGCCGACGCCGGTTAGAGCGTTAACTAAGCCACTTTATATTTGGCTAACAGCTACTACAGCAGTCGAGTCAGGTGAGTGAGCGTGCTGTGGGAGAGCACAAATGTGCGAGTATGCGACTGCGCGTCGCATTTGGTGAGTGTCCAATTCGAGTGGATCACATTGTTCATTTTCATTTTCGAAAAGCCAGCATGACGTCATCGTTTTTTGCGGTTTGTTGACGTTCTGAGGCAGGTTTTTAAAGCCAAGTCTAGAAGGTGTAAAAGCAAACGGGTTGTCTCATTTGTTGTTGTGTTTGAAGTATTTATGTACAAAAAGTGAGTAGGTTGACTTGAAAGGTTGAAACTCGTACGTAGGTTTAAGCTAAGCAGCGCTACGAAATGAGCAGGCTGACAGCGTATTTATGCTGCTGGTAAAGGCAGTAGTAGTGGTGCAGTGTTCGGCTGAGTTGAATTAAGCGGAGAGTTTTTGAACAGATAAATTTTTTATTTTAGAGCATTTGCCAAACTAAATTAGCGCACTTGGCTAAAAACGCGTTTCAGTCTGAGCGCAGCAGTGGCTGAGCGCGCACACGAAAAAATCGAAGCGTAAGCGTGTGGAATTTTTTAGGAAGAAAAAAAAATTAATAGTTGTTACATAAATAAAAAATTTAAAAGCAAAAGTTTCAAATATGCTAATAAAGTGTTCTACAAGTGTTAATTTAAGTTTTTTTTCTACAATTTCAGCGCCTACGAATGCGAATATCCAAAAATAAGAACTCAAAAACCAAGAAAATTTGTGAGTGCACAGCAGGTGATTTCCAACTAAGTCCGCCATATTAGTAAAGCAAAAAAGAACACTGCACTCCCTTTCGAGTGTAGGTGTGTGTGTTAAAGTGTATGCATTTGCCCAACTCGTAATTTTGCGAAGTTCACTATGAAAACAAAACGCAAATAGTGCCAAGCGGATATTTAAATATTTACATACTATTCGTTCAAAAAGTTAAGTGCTTGAAAACATAAAAAAGTACAGGAATTAAAAAAATATACGTGCGTAGTGTTGTGCAGTGAAGTCATCCTCGTGCAGGATGGATGTGAAAGATATTAAAGGTGCCAAAGTGACGCACGCCGGTCTGCTGAAGCACAATGCTGACGGCAGCACCGAAACGCAAAAGATCACACACGCCGGCCTGGTGGCGCGCAGTCCCGAAGGAACAGCCGCCAAGGGCATGAACATCCGCGGCAATGAGGACTTGTGGGTCGAAATACAGGCGAACACCTTTCGCAATTGGGTGAATGAGCATTTGCGATCGACAGGAATGCAGGTGAGTGTTCGAAATTTATTAGTTGCTTTTATTTCCTATCGGAGAAGTAATTTAAGTTAAATTTTGAAATTTAAAAAATTGTTATGTAATATTTAGTCGTCGTATTTTTAGATAGAATTTACGAAGAAGTCCAAAAATTCTTTTGTGAGTGGGTTTGAATCAGCTTTTTTTGAAATCTGTATCTGTAAAATTTCCACTAAATTGTTGTAATATTTGCACTTTTTTTACTTTTTGAAAGAGATTGATTTAAGGGCAATTTTGAAGTTTTAAGAATTTAGATTTTGAATTTTGATTTTTATGGGTGCGTTTGAAACAGCTTTTTTTAACGTCCGTACCAAACATTTATATAAAAAAAATTCCACTAAATTGCTGAAATACAAAGTTTTACCGATTTACTTTCACGAACGAATAGTTGGAAAAAAGTGGTGATTTCGAACGACTTTTTTGCGAGTTAATTGTAAATTATCGAAGTTCGTTTTTCTCTTCTACGCTACTTTTATTTTGTTTTAAAAGCAAAAATTAAATCTGGTTTAAAACCTTAAGCTTGATTGCATTATTTTTGTGGCATTTTATAGTTGCTTTAAAGCATTTTGTGTCCTTGGGAGTAAATGTTTGGAGAAAATGTTTTTCTGGAATGTTTGTCTGTATTATCTGCGCCTAAATCAGGCTCTCGGGAAAATTTAACTGTCCTCTTTCTTAAGGTTCTTGAAAGTTTTCTTCTTATTTGTATATATATTTTTATTTTCCCCTTCATCTTATTTGGCGCTACAACCATTTGTCGGTTCGCGTTATGTGTACAGCATGCACTTAACTATATCCATGTCGTTAAAAAGTTCATACAGTTCGTCATTTCATCTTCCCGGATACCCGCCTACGCAAACAGGGCCGTAGATTTTGCGTAGAATAGTTGTCTGGAAAGCACCCAAAGCCGTCTCATCTTTGTTCGACATCGTCCAAGTTTCTTCGCCACATAGAAGAACGGGCATGATGAGAGTCTTGTTGAGCGTGATTTTTGTTTGTCGAGAGAGGTCCCTGCTTTTTAATTACCTACAAATCCCAAAGTAGCAGCTGTTGTCAATAGATATCCTTCGCTTGATCTCCAGGCTGACGTTGTTGATGATGTTTATGCTGGATCATAGGTAGACAAGGTCCTTCATTGCTTCAAAATTATAGCTGATACCGAATTCGTTGAGGTTTCACTTAAAGCACTCGCCTCTCTCGTTCGTGCTTAGAGTACGGGAGAAGAACCTACCTGTTTCTCTCCGCTTGGTAGGTTCTTGGATTAATCATGCGTTGTCCCGGGGTCGTTGTTCCTGGGCGCCATGCCGCCGCACCACTGCGGCTCACCGATGTCTACTTCAGAGCGTCAAACCGCTTTTTTCGATGCCTCTCGGCACCAGCTAGCCGCTCAATGCGCTCGAGGAACCCTAGGGTGTCTTTAACGCCATCAAATTGTTTCCTCCCCTTCCACACTCGGACCATAAACTAGGCGAATGCTGTCTTTGTCATGAATACAAAGAGGCATTGCACCACATTTTGTAAGTAGAAACACTTTAATCCAAACCCGTTCCAACAAGAGACCATTTATTAGAATTGATTAAAATAGCGGATCGTATCTATGCCTGTTAGGGGTTATAATCTTCCTGTTAAACATCGTTACCGACGTTATCGACATTACGTTATATGCATGTAGTCAGTACAGTCGGTAACGATGTTTGACGGGAGATTAGTTTTAACCAGAGATGGTGAAAACGGTCCTAAGTATATTCTTCACGCCACAATGATTCTCTCACGTTTTAAATCACATTTAGTAATTTAAATGGTTTAACAATTTAAGTCATGAAATGTGTGGGAAAACAAAATTCTATGATATCCGTGTGGTAGATTAAAGACAATGAAATATTTGTTACTAAATAACTGCTACATAACTATAACATTCACTTACCGCTTTATGGCATCTAGAACTTGGTAGGAACAAAGCGTTTTCATTGATAATACAAATTAGTACACATGTTTTTGCGTGCTCTTTCCTCTTACATAACAATAATATTTAGCACAAAGAACTACACTCGTAGCATGAACTTGTCCGCCTAATGTGTTAACATGTCGTGAATATAAATTACACTACATAGCCGCATGCATACATACCAATTATATGTACGTATATATTTAAATTTTGGACACATACATACACACACGTACATATGTATTTACATATGAATATATTTTTATGCAAGAATATGTTAAAATTTGTTGAATGGCTTACTTTTGCGTGTGGGTTGAACATTTGGAGGCCAACTTGCCATTTCCGTAGCGACAAATCTTACATTTAAATATTTATGTACATAAGTTTTCGTTTTCATTAAGACTTTATTCTCTATACATATTTTGTGTGACGTCTAACTAAGCCATGTGTTATTTTGGAATAGCTTTTAAAATACATATGTACATACTTTTACCTTTGTATACAAATATATTGGAGGAAACTTGAGGAAGAAACGAACTCATCCTCATAAATATTACATATGCAAACTTCTTAAGTGTAAAAGATTACTCGTATTTGTATACACTTATCAACCGGATATGGCTGCTTGTCTGCACATGTATTTACTTGGTATTTTCTTAAGCTTTGTGTGTATATAACATTGGAATGTCCTTGCAGAAAAAATTATCAGTTGATAAAAAATAACTCGCTTGTTTGTAGTTGGCTTTTTTGCGGGATTTCTATAAAATATATAACTTGCAGTTAACTACAAAAAGCTAACTTGAAACTAGTTGAGAAGTAATGAGAGGAGTCGTGCCGACGTAATCGGAAATTGTTTTCTAAAAACAACTTTCTATTAAACTATCCTTATACAAATTCTACTTTCAATACACTTTTTTCTGCACTTCACAAACACTTTTTCGAATTCCGCACAAACTAAGTGAAGATTGAAATCTTTTGAAGTTATGTCCGACGATATTCGAATGTGCGACCACCTATAGCAGAATAAATAAAATAGTAAAGTAAATAAATTAACCAGTAACAAATTTAAAGAATAATGTTTTTCTTATTGATATTTTTTGTCAAAAAGTAGTTAGTTACAGGTAAGTTGTCATCTGATCCAGAACTAACCACCCTTGACTATTTCTTGTTTGAAACTTGCACTTAATAAGACTAAAATTGTGTGGGCTATAAAACTGCATACCCAAAAATTTTCTAAAGATGCAGATTTAAAAGTTGAAATTGTGCTGAAAATTTATTGAATTTTCTTAAATTTTTTATTAAGATTGGAATTGTGATTTATATGGTTTTGATTAATGCTTGCACAATATTTATATAGAAAAACAACAAAAAAACTTAACTCAAAAACTTTAATATATATACATGTAAATTAATACTTCTATATCTGGTCTGTAAAACTACCAGAATTTACAGAAAAGTTTTTTCGAAAGGAATGAGTTCGGAAGGGATGTAAAAGTGTAGGCACCTCCATTTGTGCGACAACATCAAAAAGCACGCCACAAATTAGAAGAGAAGCTAGCTTTAATTTAAAAATAGATTAGATTAGAGAAGATTAGATTAGATAATTTTATTTTCGATTCGACAAGACTAAGTTTGATTAGATTATATTAGACTCGTTTAATTTAGATTAGATTAATTAGGTTAGATTAGATTGGATACGATTAGATTAGATTTGAATAGATGGATTAGATTTGAATAATTTAATTTAGATTAGGTAAGATTAGATCAAATTATTTTAGTTTACATTTAGAATGGGGATAATGTCAGGTAGTTGCTGTGACACAGGACAATCTGTTGTAACAAATCTCTATTGGCTCACAAGTCTTCCTTGGTCCACGTATCGTTGAGGGACCCCACGGTGTACTTCGGTTGAATGCTATATATGTTATATGTAAGAAGCGAAGAGTTGTCCTAGTAAAGGTTTCACTGTGGCACATAATTTGCTCTGCTGTTTTCTGTTTCTCATGACCTACACTGGTCGGAGCAATCAACTCCCAGGTTTGACAACTACTTCATTACACTGCAGAGCCAATAAAAAGTCAATTACAACTCTTACTTCGCGCTTTGCAAGCTGAAAAATGCTTTGATGCTCCTTATTTATTTTTTCCGTATGAGTGATTCAGACTTTCTGTAACCACCGCCCTGATAAATAATATGGACCAACGAATCGCCTTGTAACCATTTTCCCGAAAATATTTATCACTTCATTGAACATAGTTCCGCTATGGCCCCGTATGCCTGAATGTAATAAGTGTAAAAAGCTGAAAGCAATCACACACCAGCTTTAAAGTCAACTTGTGCACTTTGAAGACGATCTCAGCTGCTCTGCTCTCAAGTTGTATATTGCATATACTTCGATGGCATAGAACAAGCTTGAAAACAGAGAGCTAGCTTGTTCCAAGCTAGTGGAATGGAGCCTTGTTGGTTGAAACCATGAACCGTGGCACGGCTAGTCTTGGAGCTATAAATATACCAGAGAAGATGGCTGGCTTTCAGGGGTTTTGTTCAGCCATTTCTTCGGTAGGCTCTATTTAGGAAAGTTTATTGAACTTGTGTGTGAAGTCTTATCTCCGACCTAACCCTACCTAATCTAACCTAACCTAATCGTATCTCGGAAGACATACTTTTGTAGGCGTATAAGCTTTTTATCTTCTGCATTGTCCCCTGAAATGAGTCTTTTACCTGAGTCCTTTAAACAATTGAGCCTCTTTCCTGATTACAATATCCAGAGCCGAGGTTCGTGTTGTTCGCATTGCGCTAGTGTTGCCATGCAGGCAAATCATTGAAGTCTGCTGTTTTGTGTTTTTGTTGTTTTTTTCCACTTGACATGCGCACCGTGCCATATGTTATAATGGGTTTTGAAATAGTTTGGTACGTTTTTCATGCCAATCTTGGTCTAAAGCCTCTGTTCCTCTCGAATAACTTCCGACTGGACATTTCTGGCATTTGAAAAACTCATTTTTCTAATTATAAATCACAAATATTCTTATTTACCGATGCCATAATAAAACCAAGTTTCTAAAAAATTCTTACTTCGTGCTTTTTAAGAGTTTAAAAAATTTTAAGACAAAATTTTTTCAATTAACCATTTATTATAAGAGTGCAACTATAGTGCTAATTATATTATAAATTTTACGGACAATTTTATCGGAAAATGGGCTGCTGGGCATCGATATAAGTATTAATATTATTTTTAAAGTGTTTTCTGTATGTATATAGTCTTTAAACCAAAAGGCTAATTACAGACTTTCACCCGAATTCACAAAAAAAATAAAGAAAACTTTAACTGCTTTACCAATCGAACACTTATATGAAAATGTCGCTTTGTATATATGTATGTTCATTCTGGTGAAAATTTTTTCATGCCGACTACTCAAACGCGAAAATTTGTGCACTATGAAAATGCTCTGGGAATCGAAATCAAGAACGTATGTAAATCATATTCAGTTCTGAAATTTAATTTAACAAATGCGAATTATGAAATCACGCTAATAATCGATTTCTCAGTAAAGCCACGTGCCTGCATTTGATTAACGTCTTTTCCAAGAATATATGTACTCAAGATGTCCTATTTATTGAATGTTATTTGCTATCATTATTGAGAAATTACTCTATATGGGTACATGTGTAGATAATTATGCTCCATAAATCAATAGCAATTCCCAGGAATTGATCTACCAGTCTCAATGTCACTCATTGTTAATGCTTCGAGGAGATTAAAAATAACCAACAAACTACATTTTCAATAAAATTGGAGTGAATTTTCAATTAAAAAGTTAAACAAGAGCTTTTATGGCTACACATCTATATGTACATATCTTCATTAGCAGCAGCTTATGTTAATAAAAGCTTCAAAATAATTGATTCCACTTAAAAAGAGTGCTTTTGAAATCCATTAAAGTGCAGATTTTTTTTATGTTTATATGTACTTGTGTACCTACTTGTGTTAATTTAAGTAATTGCTTATTGCATTTTTAATAGACTTTAAATGCATTTCTACCTTTGAACTAAACATTGCAATAAACTCCCAATAATAGTTGTTTATAATCAATATCCATTAAAATATTTAACATTTTATTTTTTATTAACATTTTTACGCTCCTCTGGCATGCAAGTATAAATGAGGAAATTCATTGCATTTGAGCAGAAATCAATCAAACGAATCGATGTAAAATGTAATAAAATATACTTCAAACGTAATGAAGGTGTTAGTAACTACATATTTATTTTTACAATGTTGTGTACATATGTACATATATGATTATCTAGCTGCAGAGTAAATATACATAGTATATAAGACACATATATATACATACATATGTTCAGTACTTATATATATCTGTAAAAATGAAACATATTCAACCGATCATATTTATTTATTCCCTACAATATTTAGTTACGTCATTGCAAATCTAAATAAATGCATTCCTTACTGTCGGCACTTTGTGTTGCATCCCGCATGCAAATATTGCTTTACAACAGCTAAAAGCAGATATAATAAATTTACATAAATATTTACATACGTATATACATGTGAGCAAGTATATTTTTTAATCATAGCTATATGTACTTTATAGTTAGTGCTATACCTTCAAATGGCTTGTACATACTTGCAAACATACATATACGCAGTGACTCAAACAACTGACCACGTGTTGTTTTTTCTTTAATATGCGTAATATTTTTTCAGCTAATATTTTTTTTTGTTATTTTTATTTAAAATATCGTCTAAGCTTCAACCAAAACCTTCTAACTCATAGTTTCAAACACAACACAAATTTAGGAAAATTCATAAAATTTTCATAAAAATTTAAACTTTTTATTCTGAAATTTTAGAAAATTTTTCAGTATGCCAACTTTATACAAAATTTATTAAAATTCAGAAAAATTTCAACTTTTCATTCTGAATTTTTAAAAAATTTTGGGGTTATGCAGTTTTATAGCCCATACAATTTAAGTCTAATGAAGTGCAAGTTTCAAACGGCTAAAAAATCGCATTGATGTTTGAGAACTTTTTTTGGAGGCTACTTTATCGGGTTTTTTAATATAACAAGCAAAGTTTACAAAAACTTGCGTTGATATTTTGAAATTTTATTGCTGACGGTCTCCCGCGCTTTATTTCATAAGAAATTCATACCGAAAAAAAGTGTCGTCACCAAAAAAAAAAAATTCTCAAAAGTTAAAGCAATTTTTTAGCCATATGGAACTTGCCCTTTATTCAGAATAAAAAGTTGAAATTTTGATGAAAATTTGTTGGAATTTGCTAAAAACTTAGACAATATTTTTATATAAAAATAACAAAAAAAATTTAGCTCGAAAAATATTACGAATATTTGAAGAAAGTCAACACGTGGCCATTTATTTGAGTCACTGTAAATGCTCAACGTCTCTAATGAGGCGATTAGACAACTCGCAAGACTCTTCTCTACTTTGTTTGCATGCATACATGTGTACATATATATGTACTATATGTATGTGTATATAGGTTTTTTACTTTGGCTTTAACCAATTACTTAGTTGCATAAATTCGTAATTTGATCGCGAGTATTTAGTTGCCTTTTTTACAAGCACATTGCAACACTTTGCATATTTGGCACTTTCCAAGCGGAACAACTCTAATAAAAAAGTATAAAAACAACAAAACTAAGATGCAAAAAAATTAACTTTTTCTGCTGATTGAATTTCAGCACAAGCGTTGCCGCACTATGCGATATTTTTTATTGATTCGCACTAATGCGCAAAGTGGTGGCCGGTTGAAGGGTGGCGGCGATGTGTGTGAGAATGGGAATGCAAGTGTGAAGTGGTCGTTACTATTTAATCAGACATATTATAGACCTTAGTTTGTAGCGTACTCATATTGTTTAGTTATTTTTTTTGTATTATTTTAATAATATTCCATTAAATGTATGGTCTATTGACTTTTTTAATTGGAGTTGAAAATTTGTATTTGGTGTTACAAAATATAACGAGCTTAGTTATTTAGAAAGTAGATAATGCATGTTTTGCAAGTAAAAAACAACTGAGGCTACTTACAAAGTTGTCTTTAAGTTTAGCATCGTCGGAAGGTCCTTATCTGACTTTCAGAAAAAATCTACTCACAATTAATACACTGTGACAGCCGACCAGCTTTGGTGGCTAAAAATCTTATATTTCAATTTGTATTTTTGAGAAATTATTTATGTCACTTTAACTTTAGTGGTATTCCACCTAATTAAAAACTTATGTTCTGCTTTTCAATTTATACTCAATATTTTAAAATTGATTTAATATTTTTTAACGAAAATCGGGATATTATCTTTTCAAAAATTTTAAAATAAGGCCACCTAGCAGAAAGCACAATATTTGTTTCAATAGCCACCCACAGTTTCCATTGTTTTTGAAAAGTTTCGAAAAGTGATGTACTCTTAGCCTATTTTTGCCCATACTTATTCATAAATTTAATTGAAAATCTCAAAAGCGTTAAGGCTTCCCAGCGCTCATTAGAGCTACTCTCGAGGCCTAAAGTCTATGAAATATGATGTCGCTAATTATAAATTTACTTGTAACTTGTATCGAATTTTCAAAAATAAAAAAAGTGATTTCGAAATTAATTACAAAATGGGTGTAATCGCGATATTTGGGGCGAAATTCGACAATTGTACCAAGAAAATTATTTTATGGCAGTATTTTGTTCAAACTCCACCACCTTGTTGCTATGGTTACTGGTAATCAATGTGTGAATTTCCTAAAATTCTTACCTAGTTGGATAATCTTGTTGAAGCTTTTGATAGCAAATTTTATAATGGCCAACTACATCCAAAGAAAATTTCAATTAAGTTAGTGCACTTTTCTCAGATTTCAAAAACCCGAAATTCGACTATATCTCAAAAACTGTTCTACTATCTTACATTCTAATTTCGTATTCGGATTCAGCTGGAAATTTTACATTAGACCACATAAAAAAATATGGCTGGCCTGACATTTTTTTTTAATTTCTGTAAACTTGTAAGGTAAGGTTTAGCTGAAAATGGTTCCAGGGATACGCCGCGTGAACGTATAACCTCCTGGCGAGTGCCACACTCTGTTTTTTAAATTTCCAAATCAACTTCAGCAACCTGGCATTGATAAAATACGTCTCAGTAAGGTATGCATCATGAGAATTTTCGATTATATGGCAGATGCCGGTTTATAGTTGGTGGCGAAGGATCCACTCGATTGGAATTAACTCGAAGCTTCTTAAAATTCCAGAGTTTCCATAACTGGGTGTGAACTTAAAGCGATTTCTCCTTAGCAAGCGGTGGCGGTGGCATTGCCGGCAGGTACCGGGTGGATGTACATTAGGGTGAATTGATCTATATCGAAAAAAAATATGCCTCTATTTTTATTTTGAAATCAAAATATATTTAGAGGTCGCTCAAAGCGCTCAAAGTTTCCCATGTTTTTTATTTATGGGAGAAAAACAACTTTTCGTAGAAATTGTATAGAATTCTTTAAAATCAATATTTTTCGGTTAAATATTTAACCATTTTTTAATACTAAAGTTTTTTTATTTATCCCCCCATTGCATTTTCCGAAATTTTCTGGGGGCTTTGGCGAATCTATAAAATATAGTTACTATAAAAAAGGGTTAAATTAATAATTGGTTATTATTATTGAGAATCTCCAAAAGATAAGCGTAGTTTTCCGATTGAAAAATATTGATTTTTAATAATTCTATACCATTTCTACGAAAAGTTTTTTTTCATATAAAAAACAAGGAAAATTTTGAGCGCTCTGAGAGACCACTAAATAGTTTTTTATTTTTTTTAGTATTGAACAATTATAGGGGGTGGGATTAAAAAAATTGCGACTTTACTTATTCACATGCATTTTTGGACCACCCTAATGTACATAATTATGTATGTTCATACAAAATGTGGTTTATGGTAAACGTTAATGACAGATGAGAGATTCTTTTTTGGCAACTTTTCACTCTAACTTAGCGACATGCCTTCTAATTCACGTGGCACTGAAACACTTCGTCAATGCAAAAACTTGAGATAAAAATTTTTTTAAATTACTTATTTTTATAGAACTCCATTTTATTTTATTACAAACCTTTTTGGGGGTCACAAAACTTTAAATAACATTGTCACGAAATTTCAAAGAGGACAGTATATACAAATAAACAAAAATGCCCGCCGAAAATTGTCAAATTTGCCTAAATTAGCGACGTGAGTTCAGAAAGTTGAGTTGGCGTATAAGAATTTGTGATTTTATCCATTTTTTTGTTTTTTCACATAAATTTTGAATGTAGTCACATTAATAGCATTTTACATGAATGTTTTTTTAGATCGTTAACTTATTGTTGTTGCTTTCTGATTCCATTAAAATGCGAAAACACGTCGCTCAAAAACTGATTGCGATAAACTGTCTTACCCTTGGCATTCGAACTGCCTTAGTTGATAAGTCGTATTTTTTCGGAGGTTTTGATTTCCAGCGTATTTATATATATACATACATACATGCATGTGTATGTGATACATATGTATAAATAAAAGGAGCAATATAAGGCTAAATAAAAGTAATTCAGTGATGTGTTATCGACCAAAAAAGAAGGAGGTTTGCAGTATAGTATCTCAAAATATCGCCCTGCCAGACCACTTCACAGCGGATTTACGGCCATAAAAGAGATCCCCGGTGGATAGCTGATGAGTTCATATTTAATTTTCCAGGCAGTGACTATTTTCCGATAGCCAAGCAGCCATTCGAATTTTAGAAAGCTCTGAATTTTCTTCAAAAAATTACAATAGGCTGAAGTAAGTAGTATTTAGTCAAAATAAATTTTGTAATCAAGTTAAAAAAAAGTATGGTATCAGACGAGAGAATATATTTTTGACGTGGTTTGTGAACATCTGAGAAGTTTATAATCAATTTTATTGAATAGTTAAATTAAATTCTACTAATATGTACAATGTGAAAGCTTCTGCTTGGGTGTGTGGATATTTTTGTTGCTCTTTCTTTTGATAAAATTAAAAAAAAAAGTATCACGAAATATTTTAGAGAGGTTTGCTAGGTATTAAAAAGGTTGATTTACATTTTTTTTTAATCAGTTAAACAAAGTGTTACAATGTGGGCGGCTAGCAAATGAGATTTAAAAAAGCTTTAGTTTGAAAATAATTTTAAGAGGGCTGCCACCTGTTCAAAAGTCGCATCCTATTTTTCACAAGTTCAATAAAGTATTGCAACATGGACAAATGTATAAGAAAGCTTTGGTACGAAAATTTCTTTAATGTGCGTTGCCACCTGTTTAAAACTCAAATTTAATTTAGTCAGTAAGTTATACGAAAAATTACAAAATTATGTGAAATCAAACAAAATAAGTTTAAGAGGGCTTTGTTTCAAAATTAGTTTTATTAAAAGTGTTGCCACCTGTATAAAAGTCGAATTAAATTGTACTAGCTACTTTAGTGAAACACTTCAATATTGATGTCAAATGAAACAGGTAAAAAAGTACTTTCTTTGGAAAATCTTTTAAAGAGGGTTGCCACCTGTTTAAACATTAAAAATAATTCAATGAAATATTGGATTGGAATTGATTTCAAATAAAATATGTTTAAAAAACTTCTCAAGAAAACCTTTTCGAATATTTGCATAATGGAATATCTTTCGCCGTGCAACAAAGACTTTCCACCTTACGCAAATTACACTTTAATTATTCTGTTTAAGCTAATCTAAATACAAAAAAATATATATTTTTATATGTGGCACACTTTCTAGAAGAACTTTCAACCGCAAAAATGATTTAAGAATTAATATATGTATGTATTTAGTATAATTTGCCATTGCCTTGGAGCCTCGAGACAACAAGAAACGTTTTTAAATAAAATTTATTATTTTCGGAGACATACTTTATTTTATTTTGAGTTAAAATTTAAATCATAACGTTAAACTGAACTTCACGCGGGCAGAGCTGCGGCCAAAAGTTAGTAACAAATATATGCAATGAATTGTCAATCGTGGGATAAAAATCAAGCAATTTCAGTTTTCCACGCTCGCAGGTGAACCAAATATATGTATGTATGTACATACATATGTACATATGTAGATATGAGTACACAAATGTTAGCAATTAAACGAAATGAGTATGGCGACATCGAGAGCAAGTTGAATTAAGTTTCTGCAAAGCAACAACTAAAAATAAAAAAATAAACAAAAACTTATTACGTTTTCAATACAACCCACATGCCAGCCAATCCCAGCTGTTGAGGCCGCGCATATGGAGTAACTTTGAATTCCGGCTCAGAAATGCAGAACTTGTCCAAAACAGACCAACAATGGCCAACGAGCAACTCCATAGATAGTTACTTAGCGAGCAATAGAAGGCAGCGCCATAAGTCTCTGAGCAACAAATATGTACATACCAGAATATGGAGGCGGCAAGCCGTCAAGCGCGCTATGGTAATGCCCCGAGAGACAGAGGAAGTGAAAATAAGGTTGCGGCGATCAAAAGTCAGTCAGCTGCAATAGAATTAGCCGACACGTCGACTTAGTAGGTCGTTAGTCAAATTCCACTAACTAAATAAAAGCATAGCTGAATGGCCGAGCGAACAGGCGAATTGCGAATGCGACAACGAAAAAAATTCATTCATTGATTTTGTTGGTAAAACAGAGGTGTGCACGGCGCTATGCAGCGGTGTAGTGGTGAGGCGGAATTGTGTTGCACTGGTGTTGCGAAGGCACATTGCAAGCGATAAACAAGTTTATTAACATGGCTAAGCGGAGCAACAACAACGGAGCTCATAGCCAGCGTTGCCGCTTTGGTATTTTTTTTTTACCAAAACTGGTCATTTTTTTTAGAACGAGTCTGGTAATTTTTTTTTAACATAAGTCGGTTCTTTTAAGATTTTAAATCGAACTTATTACTTATAAAAATTTAGAACTTTGAACCTTCTTATAATTGCACAAAACAAAACATTTGTTTATGTACATAGAGTGGTGGTCAAAAATTTATGAATGTTGTTTCGTTTTTAATATTTACAATGTTTTTCAAGCTAAAATTTTTTTGATATTTTTGTAGAGAAATATAACAAAAACTTTAACAAAAACTATATAAATCAAACTTTCAAATTTTGTGCAGAACTTAGAAAACTTCCACAAATTTGTATCTAAATTTCGAGCTTTTTAACCGGAATTTTTAGAATTTTTTTAGGTATGCAGTTAACAAGCTTATAAAATTCTAGTAAAATAAGTTTTTAGCGGCTAAAGAATCACATTGATTTTTAATAATTTTTTTTTTTGTTGATGGCGTTTTGCACTTTTTTCCATATAAACATGAATTTATTGTGGAAGAATATGCGCAAGACCGTTTGCGAAAAAAATAAAGAAAGTCAATGCCAGTTTTACTAAGTTTCGCTATTTATATAAAAAAAAAACCACAAAAGCCGTAAGCAAAAAAAAAATTATATTAAAAATCAATGCGATTTTATAGCCGCTCAAAACTTGCACTCATTTTAGTTGAATTTTTTAAGCTTGTTAACTGCATACCCGAAAAATTTCTAAAAATTCTGGTTAAAAAGCTCGAAATTTAGATAAACATTTGTGAAATTTTTGTAAGTTCTGTATAAAAGTTGAAAGTGTGATTTATACAGTTTTTGTTAAAGCATGAACCATATGTTTATAAAAAATATCAAAAAATTATAGCTTGAAAAACATTGTAAATATCAAAAACTAAACACCATTCATCCATTTTTGACCGCCACTGTATGTATGTCTTCAGCATTGCCAAAAATTGCCTTGAGTAGTAAAGTCAATATTTTTAGATTATTATGCTCATAAAAATTTGGTAATTTTTCTTTCTGGGGTTTGGTATTTTTTTTAGAGTTTTGGTAAAACTTTGTGGCAACACTGCTCATAGCACTCCGCGCAAGAGCTGTAACAGAAGAAGAAGGAGAAGAAGCAGAAAAGATACGAAGCTAGCATATTGGGCGCTGTGTTCCTCCTGCCGACTAGATAAAAAAATAAAAATATTCAAAAGCTTAGATACAATTGGCTCAAACTACGATACGGAGCATTGGCCTCAATTAAAAATTCATTTCACTCTCATTTGCAGACCGCATTCTTGTTTTTATTGTTGCCACGCTGGTGTCAATGTATTGTTGCAGTCTGACGCGTTTCGCAGCCTCTTTTGTCGGATTGGTATTAACACATTGTTAATTTAGTAAAAATTTAGCTACAGCAATAACTGAAGAGAACAAAACCAATGCCGAATCAGCTTATTTTTTTTAGTTGCAAGATTTTGGTGCGCCAGCAACAGCTGTGCCATTTATAAGAAGAAGAATAGCATTAAGCAAATAATATAAATGCTAAGCTCTATCATTAAATGCTATGTATGTATGTATGTACATTAGCATGCATCGCCAAACAAAGTTGCAATTTTTCCACCAAAATTATAAAATTTATTTTATTCTAAGGCTTCCGTCAAAAAAAAAAAACAACTACCAGAAAAATATTAAGATTCACGTGAGCTAGACAAATTTGAAAACATCACCAAAAATTTCTTTATTTTGATTCCGTTAATGACATTTTTAAAGATTTTTTATGCAGACATTTTAAGCTTTAACTTTTCTATCATCCGAGTTGATTTCTTCGAAAATAGAGTAGTAAAAACTAATTTTATTTATAAAAAACTTGATTTTTTAGACTATTTTCAAATGGAGCAAGCATACGTATATCTTAATCCTTTTCCGGAATATTTTAGCTGAAGCCCAGGAATATTATCGAATTTACGATTTCGATATATAAGCAATAAGGATTTTTTTGTATGGAGGGTGATGCACCCTAATGTACATTTTTAAAACGTTAATAATAGCTTAAGATATTAAATCATAGATTAAATACAGTGAATTTTTGAGTTGCCTTTTCTGGCGGCACACACCAATAAATTCTTCAAGCTGCCTTGTGTTTTCTCGTTTGTCTTGATATTCTGCAGCTGGTTTTGCTTTTCTGCTTCTCTTAATTAATATTACAAAATATTCGTGCCTAATTTGCATAATAAATATTTATTTATTTATTTTGAGCTATTGGGCGTTGTAGTGGTTTTTCTACATTTTCAAACATTTAAACGTATGTTAATGGCCTTACAAAACATAAACTAAATATAATGCTCATTCTAATCGAAAAATTAAACAATTTATTTTAATAAGAAAATATGCTCTACGAATGAGATTGGGTTCAAATCATGTATCGTAAATTTTCTTAAAAAGTATTTGCTTATTAAAAATTATTTGCTTTTAGAGTTCTATATCTAACCCGAGCCAGGTAGTAATAACTAGAGCAGTTTGATTTACTTTCCTACTCTTCTACATCATACCAACAGCTTCTACAGAAAATTAGAGGAAACTCCTAGTCTAGCTTCTTCTTCTTTTTTTTCTAGTCTAGCTGCATGGAAGTAAGCCAGTTACCCGTAAGAACTGCCTTTCTTGAACGAGATCACTGAGATCGATGCGCTGCGAACGTAAGATCGACCATAGTTGCTAAGAAATTTTGCATGTGCATTCTATATTCCACAGTTGCTCTGTAATAGCAAAAAATCACTTGCTACAACTTCCAAGCTTGCAGGTACTAAGGGAAATTCCTGGCGTATCAGAGATGTTTCAATCAAGGTACTGCAATTATGAGCAAGGTCATCTGCATTGCAATTGCTCTCAATGCCGAAAAGTCCTGAAACCAGCGACCGTAACAGTTACAACTTTTATTAAAAAAATCGCTATTCAACACATATTTTTTTACTTTTATTTAATTACTCCTTAAATAACAGTTTTTTCTGATTTTTATTTTACAAATCCAAAATAACAGTTATTTTCGATTTTTAAATTATATATCTTAGATAACAGCTATTGAAGACGTTTATTTAAAAATGTAATTTCTATAAGTCCTAGTAAACCTTGGTTCTCCAACACCTTCTTAACTGTGAAAAATTATAATGACTTTTATACGTATGACCTAAAAAATAAATGTCGGTGACTGATTTTTATTAATGACTTTTATAAATAAAAGTCTTCAATAACTGTTATCTAAGACATATAATATAAAAATCAAAAATAACTGTTATTTACATATTATTTAGAGAAAAAGTAAAAATAATTGTTATTTTGGATTTGTAGAAAAAAAAATCAAAAATAATTGTTATTTTTCTTAATTTTGCATAAAAGTTACAAATAACACTTTATTTTCTGTGAAAAAAGAAATCGACTGGTATGTATCACATATTAAGAGGAGATTTGTAAAATAATAGCTGGAAAAAATGCCGACTATCAACGCAATGCCTTCAAAGAACACCGTTTTTTCGCTCTCCTGTAATATTTGAGTGCCGTAAGACAGGCGGTTTTACAATTGGCGATGGGCGGTTTTGCAAAAAAAATTGGCGATTTGTATTTAGTCAATAATGACATCCAAGTAGCACTAAAAGTCGTGGAAGACTTTTATACCATTTAAAATCGTATAGGCTTGAACTTATGCAAGTGTGTGGGTAGTTTTTTTCGCGGGAAGCAGCCGTCACAATAATGGTATATCCGGAGACTAAAACACTCCCCCCGAATTGGAACCGTCGCCCACTCTGTGAGCACTAATCGCATTGCTTCAGGGTGGCGTTCCATATTTCTCATTAACTAAAGTTCCCACGGTGCACTTGCGTCCAGGTCCCGCTTCTTGACTCCAAGTAAGTATTCTGCATATATAACTATGTTCTTCCAGTTAGTTTCGCTATGTAGCAGGGCTTGGATGACGTTATCTGGGTTATTTGGTCCTACCAGGTCTTGCAGATTATTGCTCTCGGTTTCCCAACTTTTGCATCTGAAAAAAGTGTGCTCGGCATTGTTTTCTTCTGCGTCGCTGTATATGCATGACGGCTCTTCGAGTTTTACCATTCTATACAGGTATTTGCGAAAGTAACCATGCCCAGACAGCATTTGTGTGACGTAATAGTTTATTTCGGCATGCTCTCTTTGGGTCTACAGTTTTTGGTCTTTTATTAGCCTAGCCGTCCATCTGCCGCGGCTTTCGTTTTGTCACCTATCTTGCCATAGTCTTAGTGTCTCGTTTCTTAACCTTTCCCTTTCATTGTCACTTGCGTTCGGCTGCTAACAGGTCAATGAGAACCGTTCCGCTTATAACTAGTATTGCCTCGCCGGACACTGTACGGTATGCAGAGGCTACTCTTAAAGCTGTTGTGCGATGGGCTCTAGAAAGTATCTTGTACCGGTTATTTTTCTATAGGGTGTCAGCCCAGATCCGTCCAGCGGAGCTCCGTATAGTAAAATATTCAAGGTTGTGGACATAAGAAGTTTTCTTTTCAATATAACAAAGTTCAGAGCATCCAGAAGTGCTGCCTACTAAAAAAATTACGACGGATTGTCAAATAAAGACTCGGACACTTCCTGAGATGCCACTAGTTGCTAAATTTTAATACTAACTAAGAAGCAAATGAAGTATATATATATTTATGAATGACTTCATTTTGAATGACTATTTTTTTTTTTAAACTACCAATGTTTGCACAGACTGTATTCAAAAACAAATATAAATATGTATTTACATATCCACATACAAACATGCTTGCCTAAGTTGGCGTAAAGTTGAACACCTGTCAACCATGGTCATCAAATACAATAACAACGCACACGAATTAGCACTTAAATCTGGAAATATATATATGAATGTATGCGCACAACCACATGCAAAAATGCATACATAACTACATACATATGCATAAATTTGTGCGTATTATAGAACATAGCATCATCAAATATGATGTTACATGTATGTATGTATATACGGGATGTGTGGGTGTCAACTGTGTGACAGCGCCGCCAGAAACATTGGTGCTGATGACAAATGTCGCAGGGTAACAAACTTTGACTTTGAAGTGTAGCAAACAAGCGAACGAGGTGAATTGAATTATATAAAGATTTGTAACATTTTTATCTTTTTGTTTCACAATTTAAACTTCTTAATGACATGGTTGCATTGGTGGTTGAGTGAAGCGCGCGTTATGTACTTAGGCGATTGTATGTAGGTGAAGTTTTAAGGGGAAATAACTGGAAATTTTGCTTGAGGAATGGATAATTATGAATTATTTTTGTAAATCGGTATACAGACATACATATGCATGTGAATATATGATTCCTATGTTCATTAGAGTGGTCCAAAAAATAGCTTTTTTCCAAAATTTTTTCTCTTGTCGAAAGAGGTTACGTTTCTCTCATAAAATGTTTATATTTTACTCTAGAATTATTATGTACATATATTAATCAAACAATTGGTTGAGCAACCTTAGAACATTTCACATTTAAATTAGCTAATAAAAAATATTTCAAGTTTTAGTTGTCATGGCAACAGTGGCTTTTTATAAAAATCACTAATTATTTTTTCAGTTTCAAAGCGATGTGGGTGTGCCCCGTTTTCTACGATGGCATTTTTCCCCCATACAAAACTTGGGCCACTCTAATGTAAATTTAATTTATAGATTTATTTTATAAAAAAAACATAAGTGTGTATACAGTTATTATTATTAAATAAGTAGTGAGAAACTTTTATTTTCTAGTTTATTTCAATCAACAGCCATTTAGTTCGGTTACTTTAAGTAGCAATTTTTTATTTTACTTCAGTGCAGAAATATGAAAATAAACGTTCATTGCGAAGTGTTAAATTGTTACAAAAAAATATATAAATACATTTTAATTCAAGTGCAGCTTTCCAAAAATGGGCAACCAGTTCGCCTTCCTTTCCAACCAAATATGGCAAAGTGTCGCGTCGGCAAACAAGTTTAACAATTCGAAATTGCTCAACTTGAAATCAGCAAATATAACAAGAAACATACATACGTGTGAATATATTGAAATATATGTATACGAGTTCACATGCATATAAATTGTTACAAAATAAAAAATTAAATTTTATGCGAAACTTGTAGCGCGGAAAAACAAATTTTCTATATACAACCTTACAAACTTCACAATCGCTCGTACACGCATATAAAATTGTTCGTGAACACACCCAAAAAAGTGTCCAACTGACTGGCGGCCTAGGCATAACAGGTAGTTACGTGATTTTGTTGTTTATGTACACAAAACAACAATGAGTCACAGATCAATGCAGCAGATTGAATTCAATTCATCTCTTTTGCAAAGGTAGATACTTTTATATTAGGATGCATCACTCGCCATATAAAAAAAGTATCGGTATTGTTTTTCAATCAGAAATTCCGCCGAAATATCTTGGAAAAATATTACGTTTTTCCTGAGCTGAAGCAGTTTGAAAATACCTCCAAAAATCGAGCTTGCTATAATTGAAATAAGATTTTAATAATATTTTTTCTAAAAAAAAACACCCCAGAAACCAGAAAATAGAAGAGTTTAAACTTAAAACTTCTGCATACAAATTTTAAATAATTTATATCGACTGCTTTAAGATAACAAATTTTTGGTAATGCACCCTAATGTACATCGTTAATTTTATTTTAGCTTAAATATTTTTTTAATTATTTTTTTTTTTGGTTGCTATACCGGCTACCTAGCCGTAACTAACGTTAGGCCCAGAAAATGCCTGTGGTACTCTGAATTTTTCCAAGAAGCTGTTAGGCAGGAACTTCCCTAATTATTGCTTACGGTTCCCTGGTTTGGCGGAAAACTGTTGAGACGAGCTACAGTAATCTATACAAGGTACAAAGGTCAGGTTTAACATACACGAGCACATACACGAGCATGGACTTATTCTGTATTCTTTCTGTTCAACGCTTATGTACAAGAAAAACTGCAGTATAATGTTTCCATCAAGGAAAGACAGGCAGAATACTGCCTTTACTGAACGCCCCAAATATCTTATTTTAAAGACGGTGTTTTTTTCAACTGACCTCCAAATCAAAAAATCTATTCGACTACCGAATTCGGACATGGTTTTTCAAGGGAGAATCTTTGTTATCAAGCAGGCGTGCAATATAATTTCAGCCCCGGATTGATTTGAGGCCGAGCACATAGTCCTGTAGCTCATTCTGATGTGCAGGTTCTTCTTCCAACAAGTGCTTGTTGAGGTGCTAACGTCGACCTAGAGCACATGGAACGTGCTACGGAGGTCTTGCTCTGACTACATCAGCAGACAACCCGTCTTACTAAAGAAGTTTCCGGTTTCCAAATTGGCGCAACATAGTTTAGAAGCGACCGTCCAATTGCTCACAAAGCAATATCAGGAATTTGTTGCGCCCTGTACTTTATTGGCAAATTAGATTGTGTACGCGAAGAAAGAGATCATTTTAGGATTTCTAAGTTTCTCCTCGGGGAGAAGACACCGCCCTATGATTCCCCCTGTTTAATCTTTCTGTGCTTGGAGGTTGGATCTCAAAATTTTTCTGACGATTTCGGGTCCCTCAGATAATTTCCAGGCCACCATTTGAGTTCCGACCGCAGAGAGTAGACTGGACCTCGGTGCCTCCTAGTAGCATGGAAAAACAAAGGAAAAAGTCCAACGCCACGCAGGGGCGTCTACGATTACCACAACTATTTTTCTGGATATTCTGGTATACAAAACAAAACGAAAGTTTCTGATACGGGGTTGACCCCAATGCCAGCCTGAATCAGAAGAGGGCAAAGCTACTCTGATGCGAGATGCTACTTTAGGAACAAGCAACATTTGGAAGAGTTTGCCCATCTAAACGGGTTAGATTGGTCGGAAAATCTGAATACTTTGACTTCAATTCGTCGGAATATTTGTTTTATCTATGTTACCGCCCAACTTTGGGCTACGTTAACGATTTCTGTAAGTCTATTTTTAAAGGAAAGGTGGTCCCATATTAATCTGGTTTAGATCCCATCATTGGATGATGAAGAAATTAATGGTAGTTACTCTTAAACTTTTATATGAGAATTAAAGTCGGTTTGGTTTTATTTTTGCCTAAAAATTACTTGTTATTTTATAGGGTTTTATTTTACGTATTTCCGTTGTTAAAATTTTTTCGTGCAAAAATTTTAAATAAATTCTTCACTTACCGACACACATTTGCGGCATTTGCACAACTCAGTAGCCGTTCAACGTATGTAATGTTTTATTCAACAATCGCCACCACAACGAAAACACCCGCAATGCTCTGTGAAACAATACAAATACAACATTTAGTAGCAGCACCACCAGCGGCTACACCGACAGCCGCAACACCACTCTGTTGGAAGTGATGCGTTGACACTGACGGAAACTTATCCCACGACCATTGGCTGCCACCGACAGCCAGCCGCCTAAGTGCGTCCAGGCCAATGAATTTTGCACAGAAAAGCACCAGCTTGCCGCCCTGCGCTGGGCCGCTGCCGTTGACATGACACATTCACATGCCCGTCATCGGTTTGGTGATTTTCGTGTGTCCCTTGTCAGCTTTGAACTGCAGCTGAAACAGTGGCAGTATGGCAATCAGTTTGGGCTGTGGAAGTTAGACTCAGGTTGGTTGGAGAAATTCCGCTCCTCTCATAATTGTCACTGACATGCTGTTTGTTTTTGTTGTTAATGTGCTTTTCTGCCTGACATTTGCTGCTTTTGATATGCTGTGGGTGTTTTGGTTAAATTTGCATATCGTTAACTTCTTTCTCATACATAAGTAATTTGTATATGTACGAGTACGTCTTTTGTGGTGTCATTTTCACAGATGTGAGATTTCCAAATAAAGTGATAGATGTGAATGCAAAATAGAAGAAAGTAAACGTGATTCTCAAGATATATTGTGAAGTTTTCTTTAGAGCATCCGGAAGGCATATAAGTATGTATGTTCATATATGTATACAGCCCGGAATGGTATGATCAGGGTTGCCACTGACGAAAAAAAA
>NW_023458561.1:46510321-46532471 GCF_013731165.1 Rhagoletis pomonella | reverse complement strand
GCCTAGACCAGATGAGGATTGCAATGGTTCTTCAAAATAGTTTCCTAAATTTACTAAAATTAGGGCTTTAAAAGCGTTAGAGTCTAAATCTTTTCCAATGATTTTGAGTGGTCCGAACTTATTGCTACAACAAAAACTATCCTTATCCTTATTAAAATCTATATAAAACTCCCCAATTTTTGAAGTTTTGTTGGAATCTGCAATTACGTTTTGTCGTTCAAGGTTTCTAAAATAAATTTGCTGTAATATTTGGCTGGGTTTGTTTATCATTTTTTTTAAATGCTGCATGTAATTTTCAAATTTATACGCTGAAAAACTATCCAAAGGACCGAACTGTTTTACGCAATCTGGCAAGTGCAGTAAATTATGCACGTTAAAGCTTATCAAAAAGTCACCATACAAATCGCCAAATAATTTTACAAAGTCTTTCAAAATCTCATTTGCGATATTTAGTTCTGCGTTATGCGACCTTTCACAAGAAAGAAGTCGAATTCCGGCATGCAATAAAAGAAAGTTGTAATATAAATCATCTGGTATGCAGTCTTTCAAAATAAATATTCCCGTGTACAATAAAAATTGTCTAAATTCCGTGGACTTCCAATTGCTTATTTCATCAAGATTTCGGGATATTCTGCAAAACTCCGAGGGAACAAAACTTGAGAGGTAATGCATTTTCTCATTCATTCTTGTTACGTTACCTCTTTTAATCAGCAATTGGAGTAGTTTCTTCATAATACCTAAATCTACTAAATGCATTGGTTCCAAGGGAAATTGTGAAACCATGCCAATATTTGCAAATTCCAACAAACTTCTACATTGTCTGTATTCTAAACTATGATGGTCTAAATCTAATCTATTTTTAAATGAATCGTCTGTCCGTAAGGGCCCAATTGTATTCGAAAAGCAAACCCTTCTTTGTTTATACTCACTATTACATATGCATTTTGGGCAACTGTTTTTTCCAGTATGGGACTTCACTCCTGTTACAAAAGCGCGAGCTGGAGAGTCACACGAAAAAAGCCTAACATCGAACTGCTTTATTAATTCATTAAGTCCTACCTTTAGTCCGTTTTCTCTTAAAAGTACTATTTCATCACAAAACTGCCTAAGAAATTCATCTACGTTATGGGGCTTACTCATACCAGAAAAACAGGCAATAATAAAGGGGTCCTCTTTAGGAAAACCTACGACAGAGCCTAAAATTGGCCACAACGTCCTATTTGAGCTTTTAAATATCTTCAATCCATCAATTCCCACGTCTATATAAACTTTATCTACGCTTTGCAAAAATTCGAAATCTCTTGACATAAAAAAAAAACTGGATACCGAAATATAAGAACTCTCCCCCCTGGTATGGTTTTAATATCTACTGTCTCCCGACTAGTACCTAAAAGAGTTTTAGCGGAAAGAGGTAGTCCGTCAACCCCTATCTTCCTCAATGTTTTTAATAGGTCCGTCAACGTATTCTGAGAGAGATTATTTCGGATAGCAAAAGCCTTTAACTCACTACTCCGTTCATAATTTGCATCTATATTTCTTACACTATCATCTAACTCATGTAAGTCGAATAAATAACTCTCACTATCGCTACTCTCATTACACCCAAAATCATCTTCATTAACCAAAACAGTATCTGATACACTTCTCACAGTAGGATCAAAAATATTTTGAAGGCCGGCAGCTCTGCTGGTACTAGGCATGTCATCATTACAACAAGGTACTCTATAATTGCTACTACTGTTACCAATTTCCATTTGATGAGCAAGTTGGTTCAGTTTTCTATATTTTGAAACTGATGCTTCAAAATCTTTCTTCTCCTTGCTCATCAAATTGGAAAATGTTTTTTTATTCATACTCATGATTCACAAAAATATCCTACGTTCAATTATTTTTAGTAATCTATTGACTATTAACTAAGATTAGTATTTTGACAGTAAATGCCTTCTTTGTTTTGATTGATGACGTATCTTTATCAGCTGAATGAAAAAGCAGTCAGACCAGTAATGAGCGATTCTGAAATAATATTGAATTACAAATTGTAATTTTTTTTAAATATTAGATGTCTTAATAGAAATCAGTTTGAAGCAGGTCTACATAGAATATGGCTGACTTCCAAAACGTCAATTGCTATGCATACGTACAAAGTTTAATGTTCCATAACGCCCAAATACTAAATATTGACAATGTATACTTTTCCAAAACGCATCCGAAAAGTTATCGAAACGCATCGCTAGAGCAATCAGCGCATCAGAAACAAAGTTGATGCTTCGTTTGTTACGTGGTTATCATTGGTGTTTTAAAAATGGAAAATTCAGAAAAATTGTTCATTGCTATATTGAATATTTGAAATATGCAATGTATATGGCTGCAATGTGTCGCAACTCTGCATATACAAACAGTTTGAATATCGCAGTATAATAGTTTCCAAACATTGTATTGACACGTTTTGAAAGTCAGCCTATGTCTCGTTAATCACTCGGAAAAGCGGTACTCAATCCAATAATATAATTTACACACGAGTCATGGGCAAAATTTTAGTATTAAGTACTAAGTACAAAAATATTTAGGTATTTGTGTTGTGGTAAATACCAAAGTACTATTTACTAAGTATTTTGGATTTTACTTATTTTCACAGCGCTAAATACATAGTCTAAAAGTATTTAGTTAGTTTCACCTAACGAAACGTACAGAAGAAAAACCTTGTTGTTAGTACCAAGAATCCCGAAAACTCCGAAGTAGTATCAAAGATAATTTTAGTAATCTAATTAGTAATTAGTTAGTATTTTGACAGTAAATGACTTCTTTGTTTGATTGATGACGTATCTTTATCAGCTGAATGAAAAAGTAGTCAGACCAGTAATGAGCGATTCTGAAATAATAGATTTAACTAATTAAATTACAAATTGTAATTTTTTTTATATTAGATGTCTTAATAGTAATTAATTTGAAGCAATTCTAGAATATGTCTTGTTAATCAATTGGAAAAATCAGTACTCAATCCAGTTACAGATGCGTTCAACTAATTAGCAACGAAATTCAAAATGATACTGTTTGCAACTTATGATTATTTATTTATTTTTAATAATTTTCATTTAAAAAATAATTCAAAATAAAAGTACTAAGTACAAAAATAGTTAGGTATTTGTGTTCAGGTAAATACCAAAGTAACGGATTTAAACTTTGGAAAATAAATTTAAGTTTTGGACAATTAAATTTAAACTTTGGCAAATACAATTAAACTCTACTGTGCAACTAAATCTATTGTACGAGAAATCGGACTACGACGGATTCAGTGATAGCTCCGAGTATAGCCAAAACTGGTAAAAAGTTGTGAAAGTTTTTACACGGAGCCATTATCGCACGAGTAAAGGAACACTGAATTTCAATACAGGTGAAATAAGCTGATGCCAGATAAAACTTTGTGGCTTTGCGTGACAATTATAACTTTGCCAGCAATGCGCCAGACGCAAAAGCCACAATGAACGCCAAGAAAACAATTTTGTTTTGCTTTTTTAATCGTCCGTGTTGCTGTGGACTTCATATACATAAGTATTAAGCATTCGAAATATCAGCAATGTAATTAAATTGTATGTTTCTGCACGATTGCTCGAATTCGGATGAAACAATATAAATATTAAACCGGCAGATTGTTTCCCATCTTTTCGCTTCGCGCTGCAGCTGCAACGATCTGTGTATGTACGTGGCATGCTTTGTGCATTTTCATACAATTCATCTCATCTGTCACGCAAAGCGAAGTAAGCGTTTTATCTGGCATCAGCTTTACACATCATAAGTTGCGTTCCAGATGCTTCACGATTTGCAGGATTTGCAGGAAAAGCTGTTTTCTCCATTAATAAACCTTATGCAAGGTGGTAACCTGGACCGACTTCCTGTAAAAACCTGCAAATCGTGAAGCATCTGGAACGCAACTATAATAATCACTAATTTTGGCAATCCGGAGATACTGATTTGCAACTAACGTGCGCATGCTTTATGTTAATACGTTATGCAAGCCTCCTATTATAGGTTTCTATATACAATTGAGGGATTCACAAAGGTATTGTAAGTGTCGTATTGTTGTATGTCGTAAACTTTAAAAGCTTAAGTAAATGCTTAGAGGACTTGAAACGACAACCAACTATTATTCATAATATGACTTTGATGGTACTTTACGAACCCCTTTAATATATTTTTTAGGCGTTTAAAGTTTACAACATAAAACAATACGACTCCATTGTGAATTCCCCAAACACGCAAATATACATAAGTTGTAAAGCAATACACCACCTCGGTTCCGCACATTGCACACAAAGGTTTTTATTATTAACAAAAACCACTGCATATAATACTTTCCCAACATTTTTGCTGCTGGCGCTTTCAGTGACTTAGGGCCAGTTTAAACTTAAATTACTTAAACTAAGTTTATATTGAACAGCTGGTTGGCATTTGATTGATTGGCCAATCTTAGTTTGAACTAACCAGCTCGAGAGTTTAAGCCACAACCGTGAACTGAAAAACTGGCCCTTAATGCAGTTTAGTCTTTTAAACACCCAAAAGGATTGAAAGCCGAAATTTTTGGAAAACACGGCACAACACAGATCATGTCTTAAGACTAGATTCCACACCATGATTTTAAAGCATTCCGGCTTTCTACATTTTTGTTTGCACACAAATCCTAACTTCAATAAAGTCACTGAAAGAGCCACAAGCCTGTGCAAAATTTTGCACAATTTACATATGTCACTTAAATCACTTTTTATCACTTCACTACTAATACTTCCTTTAAATCAACACGGCCAGTCCCAAATTTTGCAATTTATTTGCTGAAAAATATAATAAATTATAGAAAATATAACAATTTTAGTTAGCTCACCTGATTTCAGCTACGAAAATGGCAACGAATTTGCAAACAATAAACGAGTTCTTTTTCATGAGTTCTTTTGTAAGTTTTAGTGATGCACTTCTTCTGTGAAAAGTACTTGTGCAAAAAAGTAACCATATAAGATTGAATTGACACCGCGCGGTATAAAAGCGCATTTATCGTACGTAAATATGCAATGCAGAACTAGGATTCTACAAGTCAATTAATTACAACAATGGTATCTAAAAATGTTGGGGAAATTCTAAATTGTTTGAACTTTTGCTTCAATACCGGGTACTTTTAATATGAAATAATTACTTCCAAGACATGATTTCCTCATCACAAATCTTGTTGTCATGACAACAAAGTTATTATAGCATTGGCTGCAAATGAGAATGTATTAGAAAATAGTAAAATATTTGTGAATGTGTTGGGGTTTGTGCGTAAAGTGCTCAGCAGTGTCTTCCCTGCAAGAACGATGACAGTCATTTGACCGGTCATGTGATATTCAATTGTGATAACAATTTCTGTCCATGCCTGGAAGCAAGTTTCTATCACATTATTAAGGTCAAAATGCAAAAATTGATAGAAACATTTGTGTTCGTGTGATGCTGCATCCTTTTCTAACAGACTAGTTATAGAAACTTGATCAGCATATAGCCGCACTGTTTACTCGAACGGTGTTTGGCATATAGACTATAATCATCAATGATGGAAATATTTGTCAAGCATGACTAGCATACTTGATGTAAACATTAGGCCATTGTGACCGTCATACGTGAT
Organism: Rhagoletis pomonella; assembly: GCF_013731165.1. Lineage (NCBI taxonomy): Eukaryota > Metazoa > Arthropoda > Insecta > Diptera > Tephritidae > Rhagoletis > Rhagoletis pomonella. Next base: position 46,526,827 of record NW_023458561.1, on the reverse strand, counting down.
ATAAAAATGATGCAATTGTGACCATCATACGTGATATAAAAATCATGCAATTGTGACCATCATAGCTGATGTAAAAATCATGCAACTGTGACTATCATACCTGGTGTATAAAACATGCCATTGTGACTATCATATGTGATGTAATAATTAATCAACAATGATTTCTCATGTTTGATATAAATATTGATAACGCGTGTTAATCACAGTTGAGTCAAACATTTTCTACAAATTAATAAATATGTATACTTTGTTCAATAATAGAAAATTTTAACATATTTTCACAAGTTTTTAAATGATAAAGCGTTCAATTACGCAAAATCTGGTAATAATTTTTTGTTATTGAGCAAAGGTATTACAAGTTGTCTTTCAATTTGTTGAAAATAAGGTTTATTTAAAACACATAACGATTTATAATTAAAAAAATAAGTCAATTCATTTCATTTTTATGGTTTTTTTTAGGTTTTTTCTTTCTTTTTAATTTTCGTACTTATTTCATTTCAAATTTTATAATTATTATTATTATTATTGTCTTTTTATTATAAATTATTATATGTTTTTATTTATATTATTTTATTTTACATTATTTTGCTGTATTTTTATTTTTGTTGCGTAGATAAGTGCGCTGCTTAAATCTATGATGACTCAGCAAAATAGATTTTTTAACGCTGAGCTCGAAACTCCTCGATCCTTGTTTTTTAAATACGTCTAAATTAAATAAGAACAAGTTATTAATAATTTTAACAGTACAAAGTTAACTGTAATGTATACTTCGCAAAATGGTATCGATGAGTGCCAACTTGCAAAGGGACTTTTTCTCCCACCTTCCGTCCCAGTTAAACCCCTGTAGCAGCTCGTCAGAAAAAATATTTCGCATTATGGTCGCGACGTCTTCAGATGCCCCTTTGACTTTGTGGAGGAATTTCGTCTTTAAAAAAGATTAAAACAAAGGAATTATGTAGATTCCAACAAGGGATATTCTAGAAAAATCTTTGATTTAATTACCATTGCTTGGGCATACTCCGGGCATTGCAGTTTCTCCTCGACTTCAGCGACTGCCGTCTGAGACTGCAGCGGCAACGTGCTCGCGATGTCGTCCAGCTCTTTGTCCTGGGTCTCACCAGTCATGCGGAACACCGATTCCGTCACCTTTTTGAGCATGACCTTGCACTCGCTTATTGCCTTATTTTGTGCAAGCATTTCACTCTTTTCAACAATCTGAAAATAAAGAAATTTTTACGAAATTATATTTTAATAAATCGTAGAATCGAGAAAGTAAATATCAAAAGAAACCAGCATAAGGATGTCAAACACTTACTTTGAGGTCCATTGCAATTATCTTGTCGCAGATAAGAGTTTGGTTGTGTACCATTGACGATTGCCCTTCGCTGAGCGTCCTTTGATTTTGTAGGAGGGTGAATTGCTGAAAAGGTTAGAAAAAAATACAGGCAACGTTAAAAATGCATAACAAAAAAAAACACCCCTAGAATAATAAACTTACGTTTTCCTCAATCTTTTGCAGCCTGTCCCGTATCTCCCTGAGGGCTTCTAGAACATCTAAAATTCAAAAAGTAAATAACCAATCAAATAGAGTTAATTCGAAAGCTTATGATAAAAGTTACCCGTGTCTTGTTGGACCTTTGCTCCTCCAACAGCATATTGTCGCCTCTCAATAATTGAATTGTTTACTAAAAAAATACATAAGTACATATTTTAAATATATACTTACATATATGCATGACTCTATACCCGTGTTGCTGTTAACTTACCACTTTCGTCTTGGGTCTCAAATATGTTGTTAGATGAGCTCATTTGTATATTACACAAAATATATATTATTAAATAAATATATTATATAATTAAAAATTATATTATATAACTAATAATTATTATATGTATCATGTTATATTTATTAATAGTTCGTTATTAATTTATTATTGTATTTTTATTATATGTATTGTATAATTATTATATGTATTTTGTTATATTTACTGATATCTCATTTTTAATTTAATATTGTGTTTATTAATTATATTGTAATTATTTATAATTAGTAATTTTTATTAAATTTTAATTCAAATATGTATGTTAAAATTTTAGATGAGAGTGGAATGCTCAAATTAGTGATTAGTGGGAAAATTTGTGAAAAAGATTATGCAAGAGCGGTATAAGTAGAAACTTCTCCTCGATAGGTATACAAAAGTATTTTAAATGGATATCTTCCATTGAAAGTGTTACTATTTCGTCACCTAACTCACTAGCAAGAACTATACCAAGCCCGCTAAACGACTCTACAGGCAACTCAAAGTAATTTTCAGTTTTTTTAAAAATTTTGCACACCATTTTATTGGGCTCTTGTGACTTTATAATATTGATAACCTTCATAGGTCCTGTCGATTCACTAAAACAAAAACTATCTTTCATTTTGTTCGGATTTAAATTAAATGATGCAAATTTTGACTCGTTCTCTGAATTTAATTGAAGTCCCTGCTTTTCATGAAGTCTGAGATATATTTGCTGAAGGATTTTGTTGGGTTTACTTACAAGTTTTTTTATATATTGCATGAAGTTTTCGAACCTGTATGCTGAAAATGAGTCTAAGGGCCCAAATTGTTTAACGCAATCTGCTAAGTGAAGTAACCCATGAACATTAAAACTAACCAACTCATCACCATATATAATTCCAAAAATATTGACGAAATCTTGTAGCATTTGTTGGGAAACATTGGACTCAATTATGTGAGATTTTTCATTAGACAAAAGACGAATACCACTATGCAATAACAAAAAATGATAATACTGATCACTGCTGATACAATCTTTTAGAACGAATATTCCGGTATATAATAAAAACTGCCTAAACTCAGTCGACTTCCAATTATGAATTTCTTCTAAACTTCTAGATATGCGGACAAACTCTGATGGGACATATTTAGAGATAAAATCGAGCTTCTTGTTTATAATAGTATGATTTTCTTTTTTAATAATAAGTTTAAGTAGTTTCTTAGTTACCCCTAAGTCGACTAGGTGCATACTATCTAGGGGAAACTGCGACACCATTCCAAACCCTGATTCTTCTAAAATGCTTTTTTTTACTTTAAAATTTTCTAGGTGATGAGAGGGATTTAATCGTAATTTAAAACTTGTATCTGATCTTAGAGGGCCGATTTGTTTCTGAAAACAAATCCTATTATTTTTGTAATCACCCACCTGGCAACACTTGGAGCAACCGTTTTTGCCATTGTGTGATATTACTCCTGTCACATAAGCCCTAGCTGGGGAATCACAAACAAACAGACGGATATTAAATTGCAATACATTTTGTTTAAACCCTACTTTAACGCCATTTTCTCTAAGCACCTTTACTTCCGCACAAAAATTCGACATGAAACTATCTAAATTATTTGGTTTTTTTAATCCTGAAAAACACGCGATCATAAAGGGATTGACATTAGGAAACCCTACAATTGAACCCAGGATAGGCCATAAAACTCTGTTCGAACTTTTATAAAGTTTGAGTCCATCAATACCTACATCTATAGAAACTTCAGTTTGTCCGTCTAAGTAGTTAAAAGAGCTCGAAAGAAAAAAATTTTGAATCCCTAAATACAAAAATTCACCACCCGAAATTTCTGAAACATTTATCTTTTCTTTGCTGGTATTTAATAGTGTTTTCGCAGACAGGGGAATATCATTGACTCCTATTTTATGCAACGTTCTCAATAAATCCTCTAAAGCGTTTTGAGAAATATTATTCCTAACAGCCCATGATTTAAGTTCGTCACACTTTTTCTTTGCGTCAATATTTTCTGCAGGGAAACTTAAAGCTAAGGAAGTGGACGCTTCGGGCTCTGCATCCAAACTATCGGTGGCCAAAAAATTACTGATCAGACTTTCATTATCTACTTCAGGTGGTGAAGCTACAGGATCGGGTTCACTTGTGGATATAAGGGGAATACTTTTTACAAAAGCCCTCGAATTTTCTTCACTTTCACTACCCGCACATTCCACTTCTAGCAATCTTTTATAATTTTTAACATTGGACTCAAATGTCCTTTTTTCTTTATAAAGACAATTTTGAAAATGTCTTCTTTTCATTTTTTCACTTATTTTTATCACGCTTCTCTTATTTGTTTTAAATAACAATTTAATGTTCGCTCAAATTTCACGTCTGCACGCTGCCACAATTCCTTCTAATTTAAGCGTCAGCGCGCTTTTCTTCGAACTCCTAAACTGTCATAAAAAATGCAACTCTGTCGAATATATTAGTTGTTTCACTCTCGCATCCACATTTGCAATATCGTAAAAATAAGAGCTTTATGGTCTTTTTTTAACCAACGCAAAAATATTAGAAATATTTTTAAATGTGTTAGTAACAAAAATACCTATGTATTAGTTTCCATCATACAATTCTTGTAGGGTTGTAGGGTAACTACATACATATGCATAAATTTGTGCGTATTATAGAACATAGCATCATCAAATATGATGTTACATGTATGTATATACGGGATGTGTGGGTGTCAACTGTGTGACAGCGCCAGAAACATTGGTGCTGATGACAAATGTCGCAGGGTAACAAACTTTGACTTTGAAGTGTAGCAAACAAGCAAACAAGGTGAATTGAATTATAAAAAGATTTGTAACATTTTTCTCTTTTTGATTCACAATTGAAACTTCTTAATGACATGGTTGCATTGGTGGTTGAGTGAAGCGCGCATTATGTACTTAGGCGATTGTGTGTAGGTGAAGTTTTAAGGGGAAGTAACTGGATATGTTGCTTGAGGAATGGATAATTATGAATTATTTTTGTAAATCGGTATACAGACATACATATGCATGTGAATATATGATTCGTATGTTCATTAGAGTGGTCCACAAAATAGCTTTTTTCCAAAATTTTTTCTCTTGTTGAAAGAGGTGCTGACACTAAAATTTACGTTTCTCTCATAAAATGTTTGTATTTTACTCTAGAATTATTATGTACATATATTAACCAAACAAATGGGTGAGCAACCTTAGAACATTTCAAATTTAAATTAGCTAATAAAAAATTTTTCAAGTTGTAGTTGTCATGGCAACAGTGGCTTTTTATAAAAATCACTAATTTTTTTCAGTTTCAAAGCGATATGGGTGTGCCCCGTTTTCTACGATGACATTTTTATAAAAAAAACATAAGTGGGTGTATACAGTTATTATTATTAAATAAGTAGTGAGAAACTTTTATTTTCTAGTTTATTTCAATCAACAGCCATTTAGTTCGGTTACTTAAGTAGCAATTTTTTATTTTACTTCAGTGCAGAAATATGAAGATAAACGTTCATTGCGAAGTGTTAAATTGTTACAAAAAAATATATAAATACATTTTAATTCAAGTGCAGCTTTCCAAAAATGGGCAACCAGTTCGCCTTCCTTTCCAACCAAATATGGCAAAGTGTCGCGTCGGCAAACAAGTTTAACAATTCGAAATCGCTCAACTTGAAATCAGCAAATATAACAAGAAACATACATACGTGTGAATATATTGAAATATATGTATACGAGTTCACATGCATATAAATTGTTACAAAATAAAAAATTAAATTTTATGCGAAACTTGTAGCGCGGAAAAACAAATTTTCTATATACAACCTTACAAACTGCACAATCGCTCGTACACGCATATAAAATTGTTCGTGAACACACCCAAAAAAGTGTCCAACTGACTGGCGGCCTAGGCATAACAGGTAGTTACGTGATTTTGTTGTTTATGTACACAAAACAACAATGAGTCACAGATCAATGCAGCAGATTGAATTCAATTCATCTCTTTTGCAAAGGCAGATACTTTTATATTAGGATGCATCACTCGCCATAGAAAAAAAAAATCGGTATTGTTTTTTAATCAGAAATTCTGCCGAAATATCTTGGAAAAATATTACGTTTTTCCTGAGCTGAAGCAGTTTGAAAATACCTCCAAAAATCGAGCTTGCTATAATTAAAATAAGATTTTAATAATATGTTTTCTAAAAAAACACCCCAGGAACCAGGAAATAGAAGAGTTTAAACTTAAGACTTCTGCATACAAATTTTAAATAATTTATATCGACTGATTTAAGATAACAAATTTTTGGTAATGCACCCTAATGTACATCGTTTATTTTATTTTTGCTGTATTATTATTTAATTTTTTTTTTTGGTTGCTATGCCGGCTACCTAGCCGTAACTAACGCTAGGCCCAGAAAATGCCTGTGGTACTCTGCATTTTTCCAAGAATCTGTTAGGCAGGAACTTCCCTAATTATTGCTTACGGTTCCCTGGTTTGGTGGAAAACTGTTGAGACGAGCTAAAATAATCTATACAAGGTACAAAGGTCAGGTTTAACATACACGAGCACATACACGAGCATGGACTTATTCTGTATTCTCTCTGTTCAACGCTTATGTACAAGAAAAACTTCAGTATAATGTCTCCATCAAGGAAAGACAAGCAGAATACTGCCTTTACTGAACGCCCCAAACATCTTTTTTTAAAGACGGTGTTTTTTTCAACTGACCTCCAAATCAAAAAATCTATTCGACTACCGAATTCGGACATGGTTTTTCAAGGGAGAATCTTTGTTATCAAGCAGGCGTGCAAGATAATTTCAGCCCCGGATTGATTTGAGGCCGAGCACATAGTCCTGTAGCTCATTCTGATGTGCAGGTTCTTCTTCCAACAAGTGCTTGTTGAGGTGCTAACGTCGACCTAGAGCACATGGAACTTGCTACCGAAGTCATGCTTTGACTACATCAGCAGACAACCCGTCTTACTAAAGAAGTTTCCGGTTTCCAAATTGGCGCAACATAGTTTAGAAGCGACCGTCCAATTGCTCACAAAGGAATATCAGGAATTTGTTGCGCCCTGTACTTTATTGGCAATTTAGATTGTGTACGCGAAGAAAGAGATCATTTTAGGATTTCTAAGTTTCTCCTAGGGGAGAAGACACCGCTCTATGATTCCCCCTATTTAATCTTTCTGTGCTTGGAGGTTGGATCTCAAAATTTTTCTGCCGATTTCGGGTCCCTCAGATAATTTCCAGGCCACCATTTGAGTTCCGACCGCAGAGAGTAGACTGGACCTCGGTGCCTCCTAGTAGCATGGAAAACAAAGGCGGTGCGACGTCTTTAATTTAAAAAGTCCAACGCCACGCAGGGGCGTTTACGTTTACCGCAACTATTTTGCTGGATATTCTGGTATACAATACAAAACGAAAGTTTCTGATACGGGGTTGAACCCAATGCCAGCCTGAATCAGAAGAGGGCAAAGCTACTCTGATGCGAGATGCTACTTTAGGAACAAGCAACATTTGGAAGAGTTTGCCCATCTAAACGGGTTAGATTGGTCGGAAAATCTGAATACTTTGACTTCAATTCGTCGGAATATTTGTTTTATCTATGTTACCGCCCAACTTTGGGCCACGTTAACCGATTTATATAATTCTTTTTTTAAAGGAAAGGTGGTCCCATATTAATCTGGTTTAGATCCCATCATTGGATTAAAATTACTTGTTATTTTATAGGATTTTATTTTACGTATTTCCGTTGTTAAAATTTTTTCGTGCAAAAATTTTAAATAAATTCATCACTTACCGACACACATTTGCGGAATTTGCACAACTCAGTAGCCGTTCAACGTATGTAATGTTTTATTCAACAATCGCCACCACAACGAAAACACCCGCAATGCTCTGTGAAACAATACAAATACAACATTTAGTAGCAGCACCACCAGCGGCTACACCGACAGCCGCAACACCACTCTGTTGGAAGTGATGCGTTGACAGTGACGGAAACTTCTCCCACGACCATTGGCTGCCACCGACAGCCAGCCGCCTAAGTGCGTCCAGGCCAATGAATTTTGCACAGAAAAGCACCAGCTTGCCGCCCTGCGCTGGGCCGCTGCCGTTGACATGACACATTCACATGCCCGTCATCGGTGTGGAGATTTTCGTGTGTCCCTTGTCAGCTTTGAACTGCAGCTGAAACAGTGGCAGTATGGCAATCAGTTTGTTTTGGGCTGTGGAAGTTAGACTGCATGGAGGAGGTTGGTTGGAGAAATTCCGCTCCTCTCATAATTGTCACTGACATGCTGTTTGTTTTTGTTGTTAATGTGCTTTTCTGCCCGACATTTGCTGCTTTTGATATGCTGTGGGTGTTTTGGTTAAATTTGCATATCGTTAACTTCTTTCTCATACATAAGTAATTTGTATCTGTACGAGTACGTTTTTTGTGGTGTCATTTTCACAGATGTGAGATTTCCAAATAAAGTGATAGATGTGAATGAAAAATTGAAGAAAGTAAACGTGATTCTCAAGATATATTGTGAAGTTTTTTTAGAGCATCCGGAAGGCATATATGTCCGTATGTTCATATATGTATACAGCCCGGAATGGTATGAAACCATTAAAATTTTAATTGGATAACCGAGAGCACATTCATCACTGTTAACTTTCACTGATTTAGATTAGGTAAAAGAAGGAAAGTCAGATTGCTTTAAAAGAGCAAATATCTATGCCTCACCTGAAACCCTGATGACTTGAAAGATGAGATCGTAGTCGTTGGCGTCAAGATTTCATAAATAATACGTTCCAGATGGTTATGAGGATATCGTCATTTAGCCTTTGCAACTGAATCAAAGTAATCACTCTATTCTCAGGGATTCTTCAGTTTAATAAATAAATGAAAAGTGAAGTAATCAGATTCAACTTTTTTGCAATGCATGCCAGACCTCTAATTGCACCACGACTGAACAAGAAAAATGCAACCCGCTCGCTCATACAGTGGTGTACGCTTTAAGAGCTTTCGTCGATATCAAATAATTCTGGCCGGTAAAACAACTGCAAGCTTAGCAAACGCCTGCTCTAAATCCGCATTCAATCTTAAATCTATAGGTGTTTAGACGATATATCCAACTGGGGATATCAAATTACCAATCACAGTCGGCTTTTGAAGGAAAAATCGACCCGAAGGCCTATGAACTTTTTTTTTTTGGTTGTGTACAATCGGAGTCCGGTCTTGCCTTGGTCGGAAATCGAGAAATTGTACTACTATGCCCGATCCTTCTTTCTCTTCTTAAATCTAGTTGTAAGGAGTTTATAGTAAACGCTAGACTTAGATTATTAGGCTACATTGCTCAGCCCAACCGACTTTCTCTCCTAGAGAATATTCCATGATGTCGCATGTCACAGATTCAAATAATGCGTATACTAAAATTACTACATCCACGGCATAGGCAATTAGAATGCAGGGTGGTGAAATCTTCGGACGGTACAAGGCTCTTGAGATAGACGGCATCAGTCCAGTGCTACTGACGAAGGGAGTGGAGCTCCCACTTCCACACTTTGCTAACATTATGAGGAACAGTCGAGCACTGGTCCACATTACTGTGGTGTGGCAGAGGACCCACCCGACGGTAGGTAAGTGGGACTATTGTCTTGCTAAATCATTCAGGACGCTAAGTCTCACCTCATTTATGCTGAAAACAATGGAAAAACTTGAGCTGTTGCAACCTTCAGTAAAACAAACTGCAAAGCGTACTCTTCTAAATTTTCCGAGAGAGATAGGGTTTTATCATTCAGGAATAGGCAGACTGACCGCTTCCTCGACCCCGTAGACACCATTAAACCTCCTTCTGGCATGTGTAGCTGTTTCACGCAGAAGGTAGAAGAGCGTAGCGAATCTCTGGTCAGGAGAGGAGCACGTTCACTCGCTTCTCCGGGATTTATTCAAAAATAGACCTACTGGTCGCAGTGCTTCGTTATGTTATCTATCAAGGCCACTACTTTCACTCAACTCGGATTGAGCTTGATTAGATAAGTAGTGGTAAGTAGCGAAATCATTACACACTGAGGCGTATCTCTACTAAAATTACTCGTTAGTATGCAGCTGATACACCCCTCAATGTCTAACTTGTTTTAGTATTTGTGGATAGCTTATATATGGACATTGTTAAAAGTCTTTGCTATATCAAAGAAAGCCGATAGCGTATACTGCTTAAAATCAAGTGATCTCTCAACTGTACTTATGCCTTCGTAAAGCTCCTTCCCGGTGAATCGCCTTTGGCATATTATATCAGTTAAACTGTCCGGCGTGGAGAAACCTTTCGAAAGTCTTGAGAACAAAGGAAGTTATGCTGATTGGGCCAAAAACGTTAGCGCATATGTGGCCTCGCCTCGTCAAATATTGTGATTACAACTCCTTTTTTAGTCGTTTTCTTGCCAAAGAAACGTAAATACTGGTTAGGGGGATATACAATGTTTGAAATATTAAATTTAAAAGAAGTCCAACACGGCACTCAACCAGCTGGTATCAATATTTTTCAGCATACATATTGCCAAATCAGATTAGGCGCGGCATCACCTTTGTACCTATCTACAACATTTCACAACATCCAAGCCGCTGCATACCTGAGTCAAATTGACAGTCTGCCAGCGCCGCCTGCCACACTACATACGAGTACTTGTTGAGGGCAAAGGTAAATAGACGCCACACCCAGGCGCCTGTTTGACCGTTTGTTCGTTTGTCCGCTTTTAACTTCACTATGTATTATGCGCATAAATATTTGTAGCAAATCCGAGTGTGTGAAGGTTATTTTGTAATGCTATCACTGCCCTTCAATGCGGTAGGTCAAAATAGGGTTTGAGTGACAGTGCAAATGGCTTTTGACTCGAGCGGCTGGCATCACTGTAAAATATGTAATTTGCTATTTGTAATTCATATGTATGTAGTTGTAGCGGGATTGTCACTCGACTATGAAGTTGGAGCTCTGTTGTGCATAAATTTTCGCGGGATTAAACATGTGCGTACGGATGTGCGTAAAGTTGCTCGCAGTTGTATCAACGTAATGCGCTGAGCGAGATTTAATAAAAGCCAAATTGGGTCAGTTGGCGCATGAGTGTAGAATGCCTACCATATGTATGTACATTAGAGCGGGTCGAAAAACACGAAATTTTTGGTACGAAAATTGTATAGGTCTTAAGAGGTGCTATTTTAATCTCTTATTCTTTAAAAGAAATGCTGGTTCTCTGCGACAGTATCTTCAGTCTGCGGCGGAATGAGCTTGAAAATTTTAAAATAAGAGTGAGAATACCAATTTCTCAAGTTTTTACATCGAGTTGGGCAGATCAAATCCGGAACTTATTTCCTAACATACAATCATAAAAAAATAAATTAGGCAAATTGAGAGTAAGTAACAACAATATTTTTATCAATTAATCTTTATTTCCTACTTAATTTTTTAATTTATTAAAATATTGATGTTACTTAATTTTAATTGTCCCAATTTATTTTTGATGATTTTATGATAGGAAATAAGTTCCGGACTCGATATGCACAAGTATTAGTAAATATTTGAAAAATTGGTATTCCCACTCTTATTTTCAATATGTCAAGTTCATTCTGCAGACTGAAGATACTGTCGCAAGAATAAGAGATTAAAATAGCACCTCTTAAGACCTATACATTTTTCGTACCAAATATTTTGTGTTTTTCGACCCGCCCTAATGTGCATATGTGATAAACATTGCATACACACATACTTATGTACGTACAAACATACCTGTTATCAATAGTTATGGATTTCTTTGTGACAGAACGCTAGCTTTTATAGCACAACATTGCGCATTTTTTTGGCATTAGTTTTTTTTTTGCAATATTTGTTGACATTACCAGCATTGCGCGCTTTTGCAGGCTTTCCAACTGTTTTCTCCGCCCCTCCGCTATTTATTTTCGTAATTATTTTATTTGTCATTGCAAAACGCTATTGTGTGTAATTTTCTATTTCAGTCAATGCTATTTTCTAACTTTTCACTGCATTGCTTTTGCGTTGTTTTATATGTATTTGTTTCTATTAGGACAGTTTTTGTTAGCCCACTGAAAGTTTGTTGATTCTCAAGCTCACTCTCGCAATCAACAAATAATGACAGCACTCACTGTAGCAAAATGTGCTACATACAAATGCTTTTAGCACACACACACACACACATGCACACAAAGCCTCATAGACACCGAATTTGTACTGCTAATTAGACCCGCATTCAAGTCCACGCCGCGGCGCATGTAAAGTAAAGTGAAAATTTGTCATGTTTCCAGGGTTTCAAATATGTAGACTGCAATAAATGTGCACAAATATAAAATCCCATGCACACCCGTACATATGGCATGTAACTTAAATACAGGGTCAGCCAATAAAAGCTAATGAAAGCATGAAAGTTGAAGCTGGATATATAAACTTTCGGTAACTTAACAACTGAACATAAATTTATGGCCATTTAAAAGCAGCACGTAAATTGAGGGTCATTTGAAAATTATATATATATATCTACGTTTGGTAATTTAGAAATTCGTGGTGACTGAAAACCTGGCCATAAATTTTTGGCGAATATAAAAAACTGGATATATTTTGTATGTAATTTAAGCTGGAATTCAATTTATAGTGATTTTAAAACTAGATATAAACTTATGGTGATTTAAGAACTGAGCATAAATTTATGTTTATTTTAAAACTATATATAAATTATGGTAAAATTACTACTAAACTGGACATACATTTTTGGTTATTTAAAAATTTATGTCGCTTTAAAGCATGGGCGTAAATTTTTGGCAATTTAACACTGGTCACAGTGTTAAGATGATTCAAGGAATGTACATATATAAATTTTAAATTATTTAAAAAATTATGAAAAATTTATGGTCACTTAATAACTGGTCCTAAATTTATGAATTGGGCATTAACTTTTTTTGGTAGTTTAAAAAGTGGCATACATTTGTGAACATTTAAAAAACTTGGCATTGGAAATCAGAATAAGATTCTATGTTTTTAAAAAATGTTTGGTAAATATAGGCGATAGTAAATAGTCTATGATTATTAAATTGTTTAAGGGGACTTAAAAGCCTAAACAGGAAAAAGTTCGAATGTGAAACGGTTAATAAATTTTTTTTTTCAAAAAACTCAGTTCCAATGGAAAAAATTTTATGTGCAACTATTAAGTGCCAAACATTTTTTTTTTTAGTTTAGAAATGGCGATAAGTTTATGACAAAATGGTATGTGACCAAAAATTCCTGTGGTTTTTCTCTAGGTAGACTCATTGAAATATATGTAGTATTTTATTTAATTACTGGCAAGTTAGATATCCTTTCGATCCTGGGTTGCTAAGCATTACCGAATCAGTGCATCAAACCCACCTCATAGTTTTAAACATGACCAAACTCGTCAGCAAAATAACGCAAAGGCGTAATTTCATTATTTCTTGTCTTTATAAATGCATTAATATTACCCAAATACCGAATCTTATTTCAGCCGGAAACTTCCCAATTTGAATCAGTGCTAATCAGGGCTTACTCGTGGAAAAGGCAGATACTCTCACGAAATGCTAAGCTCAATGAATCTTGCATGGCCTGAAGAAGAAGGGCTGATCTTTGACCTATCAAAGGGGGTGCAAGAGATTTAGATTAGAACTCCAGACCAAGCCTTTTATTGCTTACAAGACACGCGCTGCAGTATAAAACGTATAGCTGAATAAAGTCCTGAAAATCTGAAAAGCGTTTGACGCCTGAAAAGCTTTTTGTGGAGTTCTAGTCTTACAGCTTCCTCTCGTCGAGTCTTTGAGCGACTGCTTAACTTTAGCTGGCAGGATTTCAAAGTTTTAACTAGATATCAGACAGGGAAACTGCCAACAAAGATGCGACTTTTGTAAGACGGCACTTGCTGAGGAAACGAACTGGAAGTTTATTAGGCTGGCGCAGGAAACTCAAGTGTGTATATGTGATGGCCCAAGTCTAAATAAGTAACATAAATTTGTATGGGTGTTAACTATGTCACCTCTACTACGAGGGCAGTTTGGCAAATTAAACTTTACCCTCTTCTATTGAAACACCCTTTATGCATTATTACATATACAAATACAGATATTTACGTATGTATTTCGCTTTTCAACTGCGGCCATCAAAGTCAACTGCGTTCATTTTAGTCAACAAAAATAGTTTTTCTATGTCAAATACATAGACAGCTTTTATACTTTGTCGCTCGTATTTGTTACTTTTACTATCGCAATTGGCTTTGACTTTGTCTTTCCCTCTAACACCCTTCTAACAGCGTCCAGCTTGCTACAGAAGTGTTACTACATATTTAACTGTGAAATTTCCACTCAACTGAAATTTGTTCTTTTGTGCACTCTTTCTAAGCCAATGTAGGCATTTTCTCAACGACCACTAAAATAAAAATTAAATAAAAATATATTTAAGCTTGCACTTAACTTACATACATATATATGTGTATTTAGTACTCGTCCAAAGTTAAGTTTATATGTATTTGCACAACGAAGTGCGGTGTCAACTGCTGTCGGACCTTAGAGCTCAAAGTAGTTGACACAAACTAATTAACTCGAAGGGTGAACGATTTTTTAATATTTATATACGGGTAGTAAAGTGTTCACTGAATACTTATTTATTTAATGGTTTAACAAATATTTGTTCTTTTAATGATTTAAATGCAAAGCAACTTTTATTGAAGAATTTAAAAAGGCTTGGTTAAATAAAAATTTGTTACAGCAGGGTATGCTTATCATTTATTTAGATTTAGCATGGGACTATAGTAGATTTAGTATGATATTTTCATCCAAACCGAAATACTTGGATAATACTCTCGTCTTCAAGTTTGCATGGAAGCAGAACGTCGAAAAGAGCCTTCGCTAGAAAACTTAGGATATGATCGATATTTAAACTAGCTTCTATCCGTACTGGGTGTCTATAGTATTTTCAAAACTTTCGTCTGGCCGATCACTTATGAATCTGAAGAAGCAACTGTCAAGCGTCAGTATATCAGGCTGATCAATTTTAACGTCCGAAAATTAACAGGACCAGTCAAGTCGTGTGCTACGAACTCTACAGTCAGACTGAAAAGTCAGGTTGTTGGAGGTCAAAACAAGACGGAAATAGGGGTGTTCGTGGCAAGCTTTAAGAATTATGGAATTAATCGGACCACAAACATAAGGACTTCCTTCGCTAGATTTCAAGAAAAGCTTTAAGGTGAAGTTTTTCTCTGGACTAGACGAAAGTATAGACAGGGTTATCGAAGAGAATTCTGCTAAAATCTGTACTAACAGGTCTAAAATGGTGTGAGTGCACCGTATTCTCTAAGATGCTGAATGACTAGCTTGCATTTCTGGGGACTGGGTGAGCCCGAAAAGTGTTGAAAATAAACCGTGAACTGGAAAAAGGCATATGTATATTCTCTGAGAAATCTCAGTGCAATTCTTGGCCGAGCCAGAAAAAATTAAAGCTCGCCGGCCGAATCAATAAATATATAACTTTTCAGGGTTCACTGCAATAGGCACACATATGCAACTATCCCGAGCGATAAACCCTGTACTGGAGAAATTTACCATTCGCACGCATGTCTAATAGAAACTGGGACCACCTGAACAACTGCAAGGAATATCGGGCAAGGCCTTGACAATTCAGAAACGTAAGATTTCTCAAGGAGATAAAAAAATATCGTCGCTCCATAAAAGCTTAGAGCCGCTATTCGATATTGGCCCAACCAATCATAGTGGGTTCATTGAGCAGCACACCGCAAGAAGAGTTGAATAATGGCTTTTACTTAAAGTAAGGAAAATTCAGTGGTACCCATCCCCGGCAAAGAATGATATTAACACCTACACCGATCGATCGAATATGAGGAAATAAGCTGGTTTGTATCGAAGCGCGGCAAAAGGTCTTATATTTCTCGCAAAGATTGCAGGCCAATCTCTGTCTATCCATTTGCACTACAAAGACCGATTGATATTTACGCGATCGTGCGCTCGATAGAACAAGCCTTTATATATTAAGACTTTGCCGTAGATATCTTCTCTTCAAATTCGAAACGAATTGAACTTTATATATCGCATGCTCTGTGCAAGAACTTTATTGCGACGGAATTGGGCAGTGTTGCCATCCAGCTTCGGATAAACAGGGTGTTTTCACACCTCTTCTACGGATTTTGATCGTAACTAAAGAACCCAGAGAGAAGAGAGCCGTGGATCGATCTAGATCCTAGTATGACACGAACCTTCCTTCAATCGAAGGCGCTAACTTAATGCTTTTAGTATTTGATCATATCCCTGATAACCGAAACACTACATGGCTGGACTAACGCCAGTCAGGTCTATCTCGACTGACATCTCCTTAACCTAACAGTGAGACGTGTGTTACTGCACGAGCTTCCTCACCGAGGGTGTACCGAAGGCGGTCAAAGGCGTATTTTTTCTTCCGTCCGTCCTTTTCTGTGGGTTCTTGTGGAAGAACTGTTTCAACTATCATCATTGTTGTTAAATAACTTTTCTATCTAATTTAGTTTGAAATTTTCTCACCGTCCATATACTAAGTTATTTATTTTCTTTCTCCATCCTTTCAGGTCCACGACTGGGCTACCGACTTTTGTGATGGCACTTGCCTCTGTGCCCTAGTGGAGAATCTACAAACCCGTCCACTTAAGCCATCATGGAATCG